>NC_067483.1:49059065-49378708 GCF_947179515.1 Apodemus sylvaticus
TCCATTTATTGAACCATCATTGCATCCCCAGGATGAAGCCTACCCAATCATGGTGAATTATAGTTTTGATGCATTCTTAGATTTGGTTAGCCAGTATTTTGTTTAATATTTTTGCATCAATGTTCATGAGGGAGATTGGTCTAAAGTTCTCCTTTCTTTTGGGTCTTTGTTTGGTTTAGGTATAAGCATTATTGTGGCTTCATAGAACGAGTTGGGTAGTGTTCCTTGAGTTTCTATTTCATGGAAAAGTTTGAAGAGTATCAGAATTAACTCTTTTTTGAAGATCTGATAGAATTCCCTGCTAAACCTATCTGGTCCAGGGCTTTTTTTTTAAGGCAGACTATTAATGACTGCTTCTATTTCCTCAGGACTTATGGGACTATTTAGATGATTTATCTGATCCTGTTTTAACATTGGCACCTAGTATGTATCTAGAAAGTTGTCCATTTCATCCAGGTTTTCAAACCTTGTTGAGTATAAGCTCTTGTAGTAGCATCTGATGATTTTTTAAATTTCCAGGGTTTCTGTTTTTATGAAACCCTGTTCTCCCTTTTCATTTCTGATTGTATTAATTTGGATACTATCTCTGTGTCCTCTGGTTAGTCTGGCTAAGGGTTTATCTATCTTGTTGATTTTTTCAAAGAAATAGATCCTTGTTTTGTTGATTCTTTGTATGGTTATTTTTATTTCTGTTTGGTTGATTTCATCCCTAAGTTTGATTATTTACAGCTGTCTACTCCTCTTGGGAGTATTTGATTCCTTTTGTTCTAGAGCTTTCAAGTACACTGTCAAGCTGTTGGTGTAAGCTCTCTCCATTCTCTTTTGGTGGCACTCAGAGCTATGAGTTTTCCTCTTAGTACTGCTTTCACTGTATCCCATAAATTCTGGTATGATGTGTCTTCATTTTCATTAAATTCTAAAAAGTCTTTAATTTCTTTCTTTATTTCTTCCTCGACCAAGTTATTGTTGAGGAGAGTATTGTTCAAGGTCCATGTATATGTGTGTTTTAAATTGCTTTTGTTTGAGCTTAAGACCAGCCTTATGCCTTGGTGATCTGATAAAGTACATAGAATAATTTTAATATTTCTGTATCTGTTGAGGCCGTTTTGTGATCAATTATATGGTAAATTTTTGAGGAGGTGCCATGAGGTGCTGAGAAGGTATATTACTTTGCTTTAGGGTGGAATGTTCTATTAGATCCATTTGGTCTATAACTTCAGGTAGTTTCACTGTATCTCTGTTTAGCTTTTGATTTCATGATTTGTTCATTTTTGAGAGTGGGGTATTGAAGTCTCCCACTATTATTCTGTGGGGTGCAATGTGTGCTTTGAGCTTTACTAAAGTTTCTTTAATGAATGTGGGTGACCTTGTATTCAGATCATAGATGTTCAAAATTGAGAGTTTATCTTGGTAGACTTTTCCTTTGACCAGTATGAAGTGTGCCTCCTTATCTTTCTTGTGAATATAATGGTGTTTTTTAATGGAACACAAATTAAAGAGAATACAAGAAGTCTTTCTAAGTAACAAAGATTTGACTCACAAGATATATGTTTGTGCTCTCAAATCTGTGTGTTCCTCTGGTCTGCCAGAGTGGCTTACTTGTACCTAGAAAAACCCTCTCAAGAGAAAGTAGCAAAAAAAATCACCATCAAATCCTTGAAATCAACCTGCCTACATAACATCAGGTGTTTTCCATTCTCTTGACTCCCTCAATGTGTTTAGGTAGGGGTCTGCAGATCCCCATTATTATTCTATTCACATCTGCTGCCCAAGAAGTCCTGCTCATCTCCCTCAGACTTTTGAGAATTGACTATATATATATATTTTTTCTGTAATATGCCTTTAAAGAACTAATTTGTTGGATTCAATCCTGAGCTAAGCTGGAGATTCTCCCTCTCCATGGCCCTAGAGATTACACCTTCCCTTGCCCTGGGCACATCTTTGGCCTTTGACTACCTCCTTTCCTAACTCCTGAAGCTTCCAAGCTGTCCAGGAGTTAAGGAATCCCAGCCTTGGCTTCAGCCTGTGCATTTTCTCACCTGGCCTGGGGCCCCCATCTTAGGCTGCATCCTCCCATCACTGAGTGATGTATCAGCACCAAAAAGAGTGGCTTACTTGTACCTAGAAAAACCATATGTTCCTTTAATGGTTACATATGGTCCACAGTTTACACCAAAAAGGAAGATGAAAAAAAAAAAAAAGAAGATTGATTAATATGAGTTGATTTATAATTTTAAGGAAGAGAAAGTATTCCTTTACGGAATGTCAGAGTAGCTTAAGATGGTTTGGTGAAGCATAAATTCATGTAGAAGTAACTTAAACATGTAGGAAATGCTACCTTGACTTTACATATGCTCTTTATCCTACGAGATTATTTTTGATTAAATACTAATCACAGTCAATATTGCTATATTGGATTTAGAAATCACACCTGCCTCGTGCATATAAAGATGCCAGCTCTATCAGAAATACTTAGTAAAATGATTAGAATGAATTAATTGACAGAAAATTAACTATTCAACTTTCTCATATGTTGATTTATCCAAGAGAAATTAAGTGGCAGAATCACTTTTCCTCCTGGGAAGTGAATATATGGAAAGTTGGTTGATAAGAGAGTAAGTTACTAAAAAAGTATTGTGGAGTCATAAATTTGGATATATTAATTTCTTTAAATGCTTTAGGCTAAGTACATATATATTTCCCTTAACTCATAAGACAGACAAACATGTATAAAATCTGATAGTTTTTAACATGTCTTGGTTGATTAATTATGGATATTTCTGTAAAATTTATAAATCCTATGTTACACTTAATATGTTACAAAGAAAACACACAGACATATTAGGAGAATATACTCATATTCATGATTAGACAAATATTTTGCATATAAAACATAGCATAGCACCAACAAATACATATAAAACAGATCATACTTGTCATATTACTTGAATGAATATATCACAAAAAATGCATATAATTGGACAGAAAGTAAGAAGAAATTTTTTTGCTATATTCTTTACTAGGAAAAACAATTTTAAAATCATAATAAAACATCAGTGTGAGATCATTGGAAAAGCAAAATTAATGTTTCCACCACAAAATTGTGACAAATGTAAATGATATTATCTCTCATACACTGTAATTGAGAATATAAAATGGTAAAATAGTGTTTATATGTTTTCAAAAGAAATAGTTTTCAGTATATTAAACAATTGCCTACTTCTTGAACCATTTTAATTAAACATTTTACATGTTGAACTGAATACTCAGTGTTAAAGATTAATTAACAGTTTGCTAGCTGTAGTGTTCTAAGACGACTGTGCGTTCTGGACTCCAGAAAAAAATAAGTATCATTACAGTGAGATAAAATTTTATTAAATTACAAATGTGGAAAAGTTGAGAATAGGTACTAAGATGAATGATCTAGGTTTATTTTGTAATTATGACACTTAATAAAACATCATGGTTTGATTAGAGGCAAACTTAGATCAATTTAGAGATAGTTTAAAATATGTATGTCATTATAATCTTATCTGATGAAAGGAACTAACAATATAATGTTGTAGTGTCAATGAGCAATATGTTTTTATATCTACTTTTTCTTTTTTTATTATTTCTATTTTCTTTTTTAATAGATATTTTATTTATTTACATTTTAAATGCTATTCTTGTCTTGATAAATAGTCTCCATTTCAAAGGAAAACTGAATATCTCAAAGTCACACAACCACTCTCTTGGCATAGACAATTAACTAAATTAACCTTAAACACTGACTTAGAACAGAAATTAAGGAAATGTTTTGTGAATCATAGCAGCATGACAAATATATGAAAGCTACTCAGAAATGACTCTAATTGGTCAAATTTTAACATTTTATGCATGAAGAATAAGTAATTTTACCCACAGAGTGTAAGTATGAATAAATAACCCTCTTTGCATGTTTGTGAATAAACAATGATTAAAGCAAGACCATACAAATGAGACAGAAGAGAAATGCCAACTTGTAAAAGGGGAATATTTGTTGGAAAAGCAGCATCATAATACTTAGATACAAAGTCTCTAAATGCAGTATTTATTAAAAATTGTGAATCAGTAACTTGTAAATATGGAGAATGGCAGTAACTCCTTAGGAATTCCTTAAAACTCACAGTACTCTTACTATGAAGACAATACGATATACTACCTCGTAAGAAACACTTTGAAGTTCAGGTAAGTTCATCATGTTGTTGACATTTATATAATCTATGTGTAATTATTAGGATTTACTGATGAAAACCAAAGACCTCCTATTATTTTATTTTTATTTTTATTTCTTTTCGATATTCTTTGTTTACATTCTAAAAGCTTTCCCCTTTCCCAGTTCCCCCCCACACATATGTCCCATAAGTCCTCGTCTCTCCATCCATTTTCCTATATTTCCCCCTCCTTTTTCTCTGTCTCTGGTACTCCCTACAATGCTGGATCAAGACTTTCCAGGATTAGGGCCCTCTTCTTCCTTCTTCATGGGAATCATTTGATATGCTAATTGTATCTTTAGTATTCAGAGCTTCAGGGCTAATTAATATCCACTTATCGATGATTGCATTCCATATGTATTCTTTTGTGATTGCTTTACCTCACTTAGGATGATATTTTCCAGTTCCATCCATTTGCCTAAAAAATTCATGAATTCATTGTTTTTAATTGAATAGTACTTCGTTGTGTATATATACCACATTTTCTGTATCCCTTCCTCCCTTGAGGGATATCTGGGTTCTTTCCAGCTTCTGGCTATTATAAATAAGGCTGCTATGAACATAGTGGAGCATGTGTCCTTATTGCATGCTGGGGAATGTCTAGGTATATGCCTAAGAGAAGTATAGCAGGGTCCTCTGGAAGTGTCATGTCCAGTTTTCATAGGAACCACCAGACTGATTTCCATAGTGGTTGTACCATCTAACAATTCCACCAGCAGTGAAGAAGTGTTCCTCTTTCTCCACATCCTTGCCAACACCTGCTGTTTCCTGAATTTTTAACCTTAGACATTTGGACTGTTGTGAGGTGAAATCTCAGTGTTGTTTTGATTTGCATTTCCCTGATGACTAATGAAGTTGAGCATTTTTTAAGATGTTTCTCCACCATCCAAGTTCTTCAGGTGAGAATTCTTTGTTTAACTCTGTACCCCATTTTTTAATAGGGTTATTTGGTTTTCTGGGCTCTAACTTCTTGAGTTCTTTGTATATATTGGATAATAGCCCTCTATCGGATGTAGGGATGGTGAAGATCTTTTCCCATCTTTGTTGGTTGCTGTTTTGTACTTTTGACGGTGTTCTTTGCCTTACATAAACTTTGTCCCATTTGTCAATTCTTGATCTTAGAGCATAAGCTATTGGTGTTCTGTTCAGGAACTTTTCCCCTGTGCCCATGTCCTCAAGGGTTTTCCACAGTTTCTTTTCTATTAGTTTCAGTGTGTCTGGTTTTACATGGAGTTCCTTGATCCACTTGGAGTTGAGCTTAGTACAAGGAGATAAGAATGGATCAATTAGCATTCTCCTGTATGCTGACCTCCAGTTGAACCATTTGTTGAAAAGGCTATCTTTTTTCCACTGGATGTTTTCTGCTCCTTTGTCGAAGATCAAGTGACCATAGGTGAGTGGATTCATTTCTGGGTCTTCAATTCTATTCCATTGATCCACTTGCCTGTCCCTGTGCCAATACCATGCAGTTTTTAACACTATTGCTCTGTAGTATTGCTTGAGGTCTAGGATATGAATTCCCCCAGAAGTTCCTTTACTGTTAAGAATACTTTTAGATATCCTGGGTTTTTTGTTATTCCAGATAAATTTGAGAATTACTTTTTCTAACTCAGTGAAGAACTGAGTTGGGATTTTGATGGGGATTGCATTGAATCTGTAGATTGCTTTTGGCAAGCTGGCCATTTTAAATATATTAATCTTGCCAATCCACGAGCATGGCAGATTTTTCCATTTTCTGAGGTCTTCTTTGATTTCCTTCTTCAGAGACCTGAAGTTCTTATCATATAGATCTTTCACTTGTTTGGTTAGAGTCACACCAAGATACTTTATATTGTTTGTGGCTATTGTGAAGGGTGTTATTTCCCTAACTTCTTTCTCAGTCTGCTTATCCTTTCAGTATAGGAAGGCAAATGATTTGCTTGAGTTGATTTTATAACCTGCCACTTTGCTGAAGTTGTTTATGAGCTGTAGGAGTTCTCTGGTGGAGTTTTTTGGGTCACTTAAGTACACTATCATGTCATCTGCAAATAGTGATAATTTTACTTCTTCCTTTCCAATTTGTATCCCTTTGACCTCCTTAAGTTGTCTAATTGCTCTAGCTAGAACTTCAAGTACTATATTGAAAAGATATGGAGAGAGAGGGCAGCCTTGTCTAGTCCCTGATTTTAGTGGGATTGCTTCAAGTTTCTCTCCATTTAGTTTGATATTGGCTACTGGTTTGCTGTATATTGCTTTAACTATGTTTAGGTATGGGCCTAAACATGAGATAGCAACAGTCATATAAAAGGAAAATATATTAATAACTAGAATTGATACTAAGTGATAACAGGAATTTGAATGAAGACCAAATTATTCCATCAATAAATATGCAGCTGGGCATACAGGAGGATATGTGTTCTTGCTTTCTTCACTGACACACAGGTATATCTCTGAGTTAACTATTACAACTCATGTGTTAAATATGAATAATAAATCAAATTTCTTTGTCTATATGTGTTCTGATGTGCCTGTGTGTGTGTGCACCTCCATTGACAAGAGATATAATATTGATACAGTTCTTGAATTTTGTCCATTAAGATGTCATTCATCCTTTAGTGTGAAAGAAATTAAAGGTGGATGGATGGTGATCTCCTGGAATGCTCCTACCTCTGCTTCTAGTGCTGTGATTACAAGCTGGTACTGGGAAACAAAACCAAGTTCTTATGTTTAAAAGGCAAGCACTTAACTGAGGGAACTAAAAACTTCCCAGGCTCTCTGTATTATCCTTTTCTAAATACAAAATAATAATTGGTGTGATAATTTCAATAATTATGAGATTCTTATATGTACACTATTTTTTAATCTTACGTTCTTCAGAATAAACCAAAATCTTTCCATAGCTGAAACTTATGTCTTTTTTTTTATTCGATATAATTTATTTACATTTCAAATGATTTCCCCTTTTCTAGCCCCCAACTCCCCGAAAGTCCCGTAAGTCCCCTTCTCTTCCCCTGTCCTCCCACCCACCCCTTCCCACTTCCCTGTTCTGGTTTTGCAGAATACTGTTTCACTGAGTCTTTCCAGAACCAGGGGCCACTCCTCCCTTCTTCTTGTACCTCATTTGATGTGTGGATTATGTTTTGGGTATTCCAGTTTTCTAGGTTAATAACCACTTATTAGTGAGTGCATACCATGATTCACCTTTTGAGTCTGGGTTACCTCACTTAGTATGATGTTCTCTAGCTCCATCCATTTGCCTAAGAATTTCATGAATTCATTGTTTCTAATGGCTGAATAGTACTCCATTGTGTAGATATACCACATTTTTTGCATCCACTCTTCTGTTGAGGGATACCTGGGTTCTTTCCAGCATCTGGCAATTATAAATAGGGCTGCTATGAACATAGTAGAGCATGTATCCTTATTACATGGTGGGGAATCCTCTGGGTATATGCCCAGGAGTGGTATAGCAGGATCTTCTGGAAGTGAGGTGCCCAGTTTTCGGAGGAACCACCAGACTGATTTCCAGAGTGGTTGTACCAATTTGCAACCCCACCAGCAGTGGAGGAGTGTTCCTCTTTCTCCACACCCTCTCCAACACCTGCTGTCTCCTGAATTTTTAATCTTAGCCATTCTGATTGGTGTAAGATGAAATCTTAGGGTTGTTTTGATTTGCATTTCCCTAATGATTAATGAAGTTGAGCATTTTTTAAGATGCTTCTCTGCCATCCAAATTTCTTCAGGTGAGAATTCCTTGTTTAACTCTGTACCCCATTTTTTAATAGGGTTGTTCGGTTTTCTGGAGTCTAACTTTTTGAGTTCTTTATATATATTGGATATTAGCCCTCTATCTGATGTAGGATTTGTGAAGATCTTTTCCCAATTTGTCCTCTTGATGGTGTCCTTTGCCTTACAGAAACTTTGTAATTTTATGAGGTCCCATTTGTCAATTCTTGCTCTTAGAGCATACGCTATTGGTGTTCTGTTCAGAAACTTTCTCCCTGTACCGATGTCCTCAAGGGTCTTCCCCAGTTTCTTTTCTATTAGCTTCAGAGTGTCTGGCTTTATGTGGAGGTCCTTGATCCATTTGGATTTCCCCTCAGCTCTGCTCTGTATAAAAGGTGTTCTGTCTTTAAAAGGTATCCTCAGCTCAGTTCTGTCTCATCTCTTTGTCCTTAGTACTTAGACATATTTCAGAATACATGATCACATGGTAAAAAATTCATCACAAGTTTATGCATAAATTAAAATCATAAACCAAATAAGAAGTTTACAAAAGAGAATGTTTATGTACATATCCATTAAGAGTAATCATCTGGCTAAACATTCATTATCTGTCCCAAGCTTAATGGGTTCACGGAGAGTTAAAACTATAACATTTTGTGACTAATTATTACTGATATATTATATCAATTAGGTCCATTAATATTTTAGCTTCTTTCCACCTATAGAAAATCATTAGTCTTCTTTATATGATCTTTGGTTAATGAATTTACAAACACTTGGAATGTGCTCTGAGTAGTCCATGCCTTTTTCCTATATCAGAAGAAATGAATTCATGACACTAAAGACCGGCACAGGACCATTCTCTCTTCCCATTGATGTCCAACAAGGCCATCCTCTGCTACATATGCTGGTGAAGACATGGGTAACTCCATGTATATTCTTTGGTTGGTGGTTTAGTCTCTGGGAGCTGTGGGGTAGCCTAGTTGGTGCACAGTTATGAATTTATGAATTGTGCCTGCAGGCACAATTATGAATTTCCTTTTTGTTTTTCCTCAATCTAAGCAATAATGTGTAAATATATGTTTGTATATGTATGTATATGATAGAGGATTACATAATTATATCCTATTTGCAATTTACATATATTCTCCAGAGGTATTATGCAGTTTTAAATTCTTGAACATTTAAAAAGCTGGTAAATACATGTTCAAATAATAATAGTAGGAATCTTTCCTAAAATGAATTCCTCCTGAGCCTTGCTTACCAGAGCAAATCTGTCAGGGATTATAATCCAAGGTAGACTCATCTCAAGAAGATCTAGTTATTAGCTTGTGGCAGTGGGGGTGGGGGTATCCTCTAGAAAGTCCCATTGACCTAGAATGGGGGAGGTTCCCAGGACTCAATGTGGTTGCCTTTGGCCAAAATGACCACTACTGGGGATATGGAACCTGAAGAGACATTTTCAATAGTTAGACAGGACACCCCCCAATGGAGGGATGGAGACATAAACATATCAAAATTTTCAATCCAATTTTGTTCCTGTCAAAAGCAGTGCAGGCACAAGTATGAATTTCCTTTTTGTTTTTCCTCAATCTAAGCAATAATGTGTAAATATATGTTTGTATATGTATGTATATGATAGAGGATTACATAATTATATCCTATTTGCAATTTACATATATTCTCCAGAGGTATTATGCAGTTTTAAATTCTTGAACATTTAAAAAGCTGGTAAATACATGTTCAAATTTTTAAAATATCACATTGAACTACTGCAAGTTGAGTAGAAAGCACGCATATTACCTTTAAATAGCAAATTAGAATGCAGTGAAAAAACACTGGTCAATAAATAGGATATAATTATTTGAAATACATTTTAATGTATTATTACACTACTTCTATGAATTTGCTATAATTCCTAACAATTCAAATCTCATCATAATTTGTAGTAGTTCTTGGAAACCCTTTTTTAGACCCAAAATTTCTCATTCTTACAGAAGAGCAGAAGAAGGTATAATGTGTCTGCAATGTGTTTTAGTAAGGGTTTATATTGCTGTGACAAATGCCATGGACAGAAGCAATGTGGGAAAGAAATAATTCATGTCATAAGTCAGATATCATGGGATAGGATAATATCATATCCTATGACTGAAAGAATTTGGAACAGAAATGCTAGACAAGTATCTGGAGGCAATACTACTAGCCAAGGGATGGTAACTGCCACAGTGCACTGAGACCAATCAATTGAAAGAAAAAGAAGCATAGTTCAATCTGATGGGAACATTTTCCTGATTAACTTTCTCTCTTCACAAATGTTTCTATATCAAGTTATCATAAAATTTGGCCAGCATCTACTGTAATGTGAACATGGTGTATATAAGAACAAACATAAATACGCCCCCAAAAGGCAGTTTGTATACAGCTGAAATTTGTTACTCTTTTTTTCCAACATATATATATATATAAGCAAAGGACACCATCAAAAGGACAAATCAGCAAACAACAAATTGGGAAAAGATCTTAACCAACCCTACATCAGATAGAGGGCTAATATCCAATATATATAAAGAACTCAAGAAGTTAGACCCCAGAAAACCAAATAACCTTATTAAAAAATGAGGTATAGAGCTAAACAAAGAATTTTCACCTGAATAACATCGGATGGCTGAGAAGCATCTTTAAAAATGCTCAACTTCATTAGTCATTAGGGAAATGCAAATCAAAACAACCCTGAGATTTCACCTTACACCAGTCAGAATGGCTAAGATTAAAAATACAGGAGACAGCAGGTGTTGGTGAGGATGTCGAGAAACAGGAACACTCCTCCATTGTTGGTGGGGTTACAACCACTTTGGAAATCAGTCTGGCAGTTCCTCAGAAAACTGGGCATGTCACGTCCAGAGGATCCTGCTATACCACTCCTGGGCATATATTCAGAGTTTTCCCCAGCATGTAATAAGGATACACTTATTATAATACATGCTCCACTATGTTCATTTGTTACTCTTTTAACAATATTACTTAAATTATAATTGAATAACGTATCTAAACTCTGTTTCCTTTAAAATTAGCTCTAGCTTCTATTACATGGAAGTGTGGAGGGTTTTTTTCCTCTTGTTCATTGTAGTTGTGTTCACATTCATCTCTTTCCATACATATATAAAGAGACTAAAATGAGTTATGGGAAAAATATGAAGAACTCTTGACATTAATGACAAAAGAGTACTCTTCCAAGGAATATGTCAATATAGCACTCACAAAGACTTAATGTTGCCCATGGTTTTCAGGTTGTTTCTTTTGTTTCAAAAGGAATATCTTTAATCTTCACTCAGTTTCCACTTGAGGAAAAGTATAAACTGTTCTAGACGTTAGTTTCATTGATCCCAAAAGCAGTTTGCACTAAGGAGGAATTAAATTTGCTGTCAGTGCCAGCCTTTCCACACGCTAGCAATGTATGGACATTTTGTGCAGAATTCATTTATGTCTCACTGTGAATCATTTTTTAAAACCAAGAAAGAAATATTCTCATTTCATCTTTTAAATATAATTTTTAAAATTTTTCTATATTCTTTGTTTATATTCCAAATGCTTTCCCATTCCCGGATTCCCCCCTCCCCATCGGTCTCATAAGCCCTCTTCCCTTTGCCCATTTCCAAATCACCCCTCCCATTTCCCTGTCCTGGTACTCCCCTACAATGTTGGGTCAACTCTTTTCAGAACCAGGGCCCTCTCTTTCCCTCTTCTTGGGTATCATTTGATATGCTAACTGTGTCTTGAAAATTCAGAGCTTCTGGGCTAATTAATATCCACTTATCAGTGATGGCATTCCATGTGTATTCTTTTGTGATTGGTTTACCTCACTTAGGATGATATTTTCCACTTTCAACCATTTGCCTAAAAATTTCATGAATTCGTTGTTTTTAATTGCTGGTAGTATTCCATTGTGCAAATATACCACATTTTCTGTATTCATTCCTCCATTGAGGGACATCTGGGTTCTTTCCAGTTTCTGGCTATTATAAATAAGGCTGCTATGAACATAGTGGGACATGTGTACTTATTGCATGCCAGGGAATCCTCTGGGTATATGCCCATGAGAGGTATAGCAGGGTCCTCCAGGAGTGTCATGTCCAGTTTTCTGAGGAACCACCAACCACTTTCCAAAGTATTTGTACCATCTTGTAATCCCACCAGCATTGTAATGAAAATATGCACAAGAAGAAAACCAGTTTTATATATGATCCTTTCAAAAAATCTAATGTCTTTTTCAACAGTAGATTATGGAGAAGAGGAAAAGTACCATCACCATATTATCTCTGCACTCATGGTTATGGTGATGCCTTTTAGAACGGAACAAATATGATTTGTCACACTGGGCATTGACAAGAGTAAGAAACATAATGACTTGTTCTGTATTATGTCAGTCTCTTTTAATGTGTGGAATCTTCTCTAGGCTTTCAAAAGTAATGGGCTACCTGGAGTTTGTTCTATACAGGGAAGCAGATGGCCCACCATTTGCTAAATGACATTCTGATGAAAATACAGGAAGAATAAAATGAGAATAAGTGCCTTTCAGGAGAAAGAAAGGAAAAGAAAGGAGGCCTTGAAATAGACATTTTGTTCTTAGAGATGCAGTACCAGGAAGGGAGAAACCTGAAGACAAGCAGAAAAGGCTAAACAGTACATACAAATTATTATTGACTTGAAGAAACCTATTCATACATAAAAGCTTAGTGCATAAAAATAGGTACAGAGAAACTCAAGAGTATTAAACAGAAATACATTTGCACTTTTTTTCTTATGGTCAAACACACTCAAGAATTATGTGTTCATTTATTACAAATTTAATACACATGTGCTAGTAGACAAGACCCCCTTATACACATGTGCATGTAGAACTGAATCACAAATATTTGTTCTCATCTGAATTTCTTCAAAACAATTACAAAGTAAAATTAGTATTCCTAAAAAATGTACATTTTAAAGAAATCTATCACTGTTGTCATAAAATCAGACTTTTTCATCAGTGAGCAATATGCAAAGAATTTTTTTTCTGTGAGTTAATAGGTACTATCAGAACACCAAGCAGACCAAGCAGCAGTTTTCAAACAGTAATGACACACCCTAAAACTGTCAGCATATGACAAATAGCCCTTTTCATCTTTATGAGTTCTTCAATTCTTCCAGAAGGAAATTAGCTAAAGATAAATGATTTTAGAGAAATGTAAATGTTTACTAACATGCTTTTTAAATAATTATTATGAAATGCCAGTGGCTCCCTCCATGGGGCTCCAAAGCCTGTCAACTCCTTCAGTCCCTTCTCCAAATCCTCCATTGGGGACATGTGCTCAGTCCAATGGTTGGCTGCAAGCATCCACCTCTGTGTTGTTCAGGCTCTAGCAGAGCCTCTCAGGAGACAGCCAAATCAGACTGCTGTCAGGTAGCACTTCCCAGCATCCAGGTTTGGTGATTGTATATGGATTTATCTGTGGCTGATATGCACTTATCTGTGAGTGCATACCATGTGTGTTCTTTTGTGATTGGGTTACCTCACTCAGGATGATATTTTCTAGTTCCATCCATTTGCTTGAGAATTTCATTAATTCATTGTTTTAATAGCTGAGTTGTATTCCATTGTATAAATTTACCACATTTTCTGAATCCATTCCTTCTGTTGAACGACGTCTGGGTTGTTTCCAGCTTCTGGATATTATAAATATGGGTTCTATGACCATAGGAGAGCATGTGTCCTTATTACATGTTGGAGCATCTTCTGGACATATCCCAGAAGATGTCATAGTCATATAGTTGGGTCATCAAGGAAGTACTATATCCAATTTTCTGAGCAACCCCAAACTGATTTCCAGAGTAGTTGTACCAGTCTGCAATCCCACCAGCAATGGAGTATTCCTCTTTCTCTACATCCTCCCCAGCATCTGCTGTTACCTGATTTTTTTTTTTTATATTAGCCATTCTGACTGGTGTAAGGTAGAATCTTAGGGATGTTTTGATTTGCTTTCCCTGATGACTAATGATGTTGAACAGGTGCTTTTCAACAATTCTAGTTTCTTCAGTTAAGAATTCTCTGGAAGAAATATCCAATTAAAATTTAAGAAAAAATAAAAGAAATCCCAGTGGCGTGTTCACTACCTGCCTCTATGCTTTATGTTTCCAAACAAAAGATAATACACACACTCTTCATATTTTAATATGCCTTAATCACCACAATACTTGGGCCATTGTCTAATATATACACAGTTAATCTACCTCCTGACACTAATCCTGAGTTGTCACTTACTAAACACTATATACTATATAAACTGTCTAGGACCCAGTCGCCCCCCAACTGGTCCAAGCTCTGGGCTACACTCTGCATATGGTGGCTGTGTGCCTTTCTGTTCTATACTTTTCTCGGACATAGTATCTTTCCTATTCTCTACAACATGAACAACCTTCTTTTTGCCTCTTGCAGGTCCAAATCAAGGATTCCTAAAAATATTCCACCCCTCCTTGTCCTCCCCAGCAATTTTCTGTTGGTATCTTCATTACCAATCAGAATCAATTAGGGACATGTTTCAAGAAGCCATGTGAAGAAGTTCTCATGCAGAGTGATTTTTGGTGAATATAAGCATTAGAATACAGGCAGCTACACCATGCTATTTTAAATAAAACATGCTATTGACAGCTTAATTGATATATTGTCTCCACTGGTGTCTGTGGAATCACCTATTTATAGAACAAAGGTAAACAATAGCATTATTTCATTCAAGCAAGTGAATGTTTCAGATTTGTATCTTTGATAAAGAGAGCAATTAAATTATAAAATAATTAAAAAATAATAATAAATATTAACATATAATAATTAATGGAGAGCAATTAAATTATAAAATAATAAGATAATGTTTCAATGTTTATTTTTATACTTAATATATATTTGATATGTTTATTAATGAACAGATATTTATACATGTTAAAAGGAAAATGACTTAAAACTGTATTGTTCATAATAATTCCTGTTCTTTATTGACTATTATTTTCTAATAACATGTTTTTTGGTATCTATTTAGATTACTGTGTAAATAACTTAGTTTTGAGCATTAAATGTAACTAGAAAGACTAAGCTAAACCACAATTATCTAGGCACGCAAAGGCTGTGTTTCGGTGTAAGTAATAATTACAATTATAATTGAAACTTTAGAACTCAGATGAGGAATATATTAGTAGAACAGGTAAAAGAACTGGCAATTCTCAGACCATATAATGGGTAAATAAGTAGGCATGAGATGGAGTGGAAAGTATTATCATTTTTTTTTCTGTAAACTAATAGAAGGCTTTATAATTTTGAAGTTTGATTAGTAAAGTTGAAAAGTTAAATTGGAATAAATGAATTATGTCCTCAGTTGGTATTTAAAAAATCTTATTTATATTTAATAGGTAAAATTGAATAGAGGCAGAATGCTATTAATCTGTGAGAAATGTATCAAATATAAATACTAAGATTGCAATTAGATCACAGAGGTGAGAGTAAACATGCAAAACAGTGCCAGAAGCTAAAGTAGGTTTTGCTATTCTACTGGAGGGAACATAGTGATGGGATCGATTTTAATATAAAGATAAATTTATCTGTTAAAAGTGGTATCAGAAATATTAATTAAGCAACTGCTTCAGATAAAATGCCCTTTACTGAAATGGAGACAAAGAAGTCAATTGATAAGACAAAACAATGTAATAGTCTATGTGACAAATATGAGGCAAGAATTGAAGTATTAGGTTTGTGTAAACATGCAAATAAAAGACAGAATGTAAATAATTACATTATTATCAATTGGATAAATTATAGCAAGATTATTTTAACTTTATCTACAATTATCCTAAAGAACATTATTTATTCTATCATAGTCTATTAGTTACAGCACTTAATATTTACCAATATTACCATTATTTAGATATATTTGAAAGACCTTCAACTTTATACATTTTATGGTTCATATATTAGTAGTGAAAACTTGCAATTATTTATGCTAATTTCATAGCTATAAATATTTTAATTTCCTCATAGATAAAATTGCAATGAACATTTTGATCTGAAACATTTCTTAAATCTCTTTTACTCTACGTTAGTCTCTTATAATGATAAACATACTTCTTCAAAGATACAAATATATTGATATGTACATTGTGTCTTGGGTATTCCAAGCTTCTAGACTAATATCCATTTATCAGTGAGTGCATACCATGAGTATTCTTTTGAGATTGGGTTTTCTTACTTAAGGTGATGTTCTCCAGTTCCATCCATTTGTCTAAGAATTTCATGAATTCATTGTTTCTAATGGCTGAATAGCACTCCATTGTGTATATATACCACATTTTCTGTATCCATTCCTCCATTGAGGGACATCTGGGTTCTTTCCAGCTTCTGGCTTTTATACATAATATAGTGTTATGAACATAGTGGAGCATGTATCCTTATTTCATACTGGGGAATCCTCTGAGTATATATGCCCAGGAGTTGTATAGCAGGGTCATCTGGAAGTATCATTCCAAGTTTACTGCCAGACTGACTTCCAGAGTGGTAGTAGCAGCTTACAACCCCACCAGCATCGAAGGAGTGTTCCTCTTTCTCTACATCCTCGCCAGCATTTATTTTCTCCTGACATTTTGATCTTAGCCATTCTGACTGGTGTGAGGTGAAATCTCGGGGTTGTTTTGATTTGTATTTCCCTGATGATTAAAGATGTTAAACATTTCTTTAGGTGCTTCTCAGCCATTTGATATTCCTCAGGTGAAAATTCTTTGTTTAGATCTGTACTCCATTTTTTAGGCGGGATATTTGGCTCTCTGGAGTCTACCTTCTTCAGTTCTTTGTATATCTTGGATATAAGCCCTCTGTCGGATTTAGTGTTGGTAATCTTTTCACAATTTGTTGGTTGCCATTTTGTCCTTTTGACAATGTCCTTTGCCTTACAGAAAGTTTTTAGTTTAATGAGGTCCCATTTTTCAGTTCTTGACCTTCAAGCATAAGCTATTGATGTTCTGTTCAGGAAAATTTCCCCTGAGCCCATGTCCTTAAGGGTCTTCCCAGTTTCTTTTCTATTAATTTTAGTTTGTCTGGTTTTATGTGGACGTTCTTGCAACAGAAACTGAGGAAATAAAAAAATTACCATATCCTACTACAAAAGCCTGTACTCAACACATCTGGAAAATTTGAAGGAAATGGACAATTTCCTAGACAGATACCAATTACCAAAATTTAATCAGGATCAGATAGACCATCTAAATGGACCTATAAACCCCAAGAAATAGAACTGTTATTTGCCAGTCTACCAACCAAAAAAAGCACAGGACAAGATGGCTTTAGTGCAGAATTCTATCAGACATTCAAAAGAGATGTAATGCCAACATTCTTCAAACTATTCCACAAAATAGAAACAGAAGGAACATTACCCAACTCATTCTATGAAGCCACAATTACGCTGATACCAAATTCACACAAAAAATCCAACAAAAAAGAAAACTTTAAACCAATTTCCCTTATGAATATTGATGCAAAAATACTCAATAAAATTCTTGCCATCCGAATCCAAGAACACATCAAAACAATCATTCACCACAATCAAGTAGGCTTCATCCCAGGGATGCAGGGATGGTTCAATATACAGAAATGCATCAATGTAATCCACTACATAAACAAACTCAAAGAAAAAACCCACAAGGTCATTTCATTAGATGCTGAAAAAGCATTTGACAAAATTAAGCATCCTTTCATGTTAATGGTCTTGGAAAGAACAGGAATTGAAGGCCCACAACTAAATGTAATAAAATCAATATACAGCAAACCAGTAGCCAACATCAAACTAAATGGAGACTTGAAGAAATCCCAATAAAATCAGGAACTAGACAAAGCTGCCCTCTCTCTCCATATTTATTCAATATAGTACTTGAAGTTCTAGCTAGAGCAATTAGATAACACAAGCAGGTCAAAGGGATAGGAATTGGAAAGGAAGAAGTCAAACTATCACTATTTGCAGATGACATGATAGTCTACTTAAGTAACCCAAAAAACTCCACCAGAGAACTCCTACAGCTGATAAACAACTTCAGCAAGGTAGCTGGTTATAAAATCAACTCAAGCAAATCAGTAGCCTTCCTATACTCAAAGGATAAACAGGCTGAGAAAGAAATTAGGGAAATGACACCGTTCACAATAGCCACAAACAATATAAAGTATCTTGGTGTGACTCTAACCAAACAAATGAAAGATCTGTATGACAGGAACTTCAAGTCTTTGAAGAAAGAATTCCAAGAAGACCTCAGAAGATGGAACAATCTTCCTTGCTCTTGGATTGGCAGGATTAATATAGTAAAAGTGGCCATCCAAAAGCAATCTGCAGATTCAATGCAATCCCCATCAAAATCGCAACTCAATTCTTAATAGACTTAGAAAGAGCAATTCTCAAATTTATCTGGAATAACAAAAAACCCAGGATACCTAAAACTATTCTCAACAGTAAAAGAACTTCTAGGGGAATCAGTATCCCTGACCTCAAACAGTATTACAGAGCAATTGTGTTAAAAACTGCATGGTATTGGTACAGTGACAGGCAAGTAAATCCATGGAATAGAATTGGAGATCCGGAAATTAATCTACAGAATTATGGTCACTTGATCCTTGATAAAGGAGCTTCAACTATCCAGTAGAAAAAAAGATAGTCTTTTCAACAAATGGTGCTGGTTCAACTGGAGGTCAGAATGCCAAAGAATGCAAATTGATCCATTCTTATCTCCTTGTACTAAGCTCAGATTCATTTTTAAACTTGAATTTATATCATTTGACTATGACATATAAATATATTTGAATAAATTTTTACTTAAATTTGATTTTGTTTTGTATGCAAATATTTAAAATAATTAAATCTAAATTAAATTTTCCCTGGTTGTGCAAATTCACAATTAGTATATCACTTTTAATTCTCATAAATAGCGATGAATTGAATTTTATTGGAAGTATGAACATTGTATGAGACGTACCAGAGCAGATTTGGTTTGTATTAAGGTCTTATGAAAACAGCATGATCCATCTAGGAGATCTCTCAGATACTGGAACAACAAGCAGGTGGCACACACCAGCTGATATGAGGCTGGTAACACACATACAGCAGAAGACTACTGGGTCTGGCTTTAGTAAGAGAAGATGTACCTAACCCTCAAGAGATTGGAGGCCCCAGGGAGATAAGAAGCCTGATGGGATAGAGGTGGAGGTGGGGACATCCTAGTGGAGACAGGGGGAGGGATGGGAGGAGGTATGGGATCGGGACAGTAGTGAATGTTGGTCCAGAAAAGGAATAATATCTTGAGTTTAAAATAAAAGAAAAAATATCCAATAATAATAATAATAATAATAATAAAGCAGTCACACTGTGAATCAGCACTGTAAATAAATAACAATGCATCCAAATTTCTAATCATTAAATGATCCAAAATAAACATTCTAGACCTGTGAGATGGCACAGTGGATAAAGGTGAATTTAGTCTCACAACCTGAGTTTAATTCTTGGGTCCCACATGTTGGAAAGAGAAAACAAATTTCTGGAATATGTCCTTGGACCTGTGCATATAAGTGTGCCCACACATACACATGCATGCATAAAACAGATCAAAACATAATTGAAAATAAACAGCTCTGTAATCAAAATTACATATAAAGCCTTATTTAAACATGGTATATCTTATTGTGTTTTTTTGGGGGGGGGGTTAGGCAAGTTTGCTTGTGTGTGTGTATGTATATGTACAGCTTTTGTAGATGGAGGGTGGTCATCTCCCATTCTCATACATATTAAAGGTAGAGATCTCTTTTCTTCTGTGTCTTTGGGATAGGGTCTTTCATTGGACTTGCAGCCAGCTCACAGGCTAGGCTGGCTAGCTGGTCACGTGCCTCAGGAATCATTGCTCCTGCTCCGTATTGAGTTACAGACATGGGGCACCATACCTATATTCCCATATGGATGCTGGGATTCATATTCAGGTCTCTGTGTTTGAGCAGTAAGCAATTTACCCAAAGTTTCTCGCCAGCCCCTGAAAAAGCATTTATTAAAATGTGATTAAAATAAAGAATAAAGTTAAATTTCATGCAGAGTAGATAATACCAAGTTCTCTTTCTCTCCCTCTCTCCCTCTCTCCCTCTCTTCCTATCTCCCTATCTCCCTCTCCCTCTCCTTCTCTCTCTTCCTACCCTCTCTGTGTATAAATATATGATTTTTGTTTATTGCTATATATTTTGTCTTATACAATGTTGTTCATTTTGATTTTATTTTTATGCTTTTGTATTTTATTGTTAAGTTGGGAAAGATATAGAGCAAGAACACATGAACACAAAGTTAGATGGGGAGGGTGGTTAGTAGGGTCTATACGAAATTGGGAAACGAAAAGAATATGATCAAATTTATTGTATTAATAAGTTTTTAAAATTTCTAAGTTATAAGGAGTACTTTTTATCCTAAATACATTTTACAACTGCATGTGTCTTGTTTTATTTTCAATTAAGCAGAAATTGAAGCAGAAATTGAATATAATATTCATAGACAGCATATTCTGAATTATCGATATATTTAGAATTATTAAACAGAATTAATTAACATATTTAATACCCCATTACATGTTTAAACACTTAAAATCTATTCTTTTAGCAATAAGACACTTTATTATCTATAGAATTCATGTTATTAAAAAGAACTTTGAAAGTTACTTCTCTTTATAATTGAGGTGATACATCCTTTGACTGTACAACACTCCCTTAATACCTGCTGTGACAATTAATCTTCATTGTTAATTTGGTAATCCTCACCATAGAAACATGCCATCTGTGTTTATGAGGGGTGGCCTTAAAATGTTTAAACTATCAGGGGAGAAATTTGGTCTGCACCAGTTCATGAACTCTGGCACTAGAATGGCAAGTAGGAGAAAGGAAGCTAACAATCATTTATCTCAGCAATGCTCAGTGGGCCATGTGACCAGTACTACCTGCCCAGGGTCATAATTTCTCCACAGTCAAGGATTGTTACCACAAACTGACGGTAACCCTATATATATCTTTCTTAATCTTTTTTTGTCAGAAACTTTGTACAAGTAAGAAAATAAATAATTGCGTTCCAGACTCTTCCCATACCAGTCTCTAGTGGATAGCTTCCTTCCCTATTTCTCCAAGGTCAGCTTCTTCAGATTGCACAGATAAGTGAAAACAAGCATGAGCTTGTCTGTGTGTCTGGTTTGCTTCACAAAATTATCATCTAGTGAACCATGCTGTGCAAATAACTGGATCTTCTTCTTTTTATGAAGCTGAGTGGTATTTCAGTGTGTATGGTACACTTTTCAATATTACATTTTATTTTGCATAATTGATAATTTTTCCTTAAAATGTTCTTTCTCAGGGGAAATTTTAGTTATGGAAGCTTTACAGGTCTATACTGACTTACTGTGTTTAGGTTTCATGGCTAGTAGCATAAAATTCTTTTCCATTTGTGCATACATGTGTCCATTTTATAGCAATGTTTACTTAAATTGTATAACTTTCTTGTTAATTTATTTTCTAATTTCAAGTATTTGCTGCATTTGTGAATGGATTCATTATAATACACATTCTGTTTGGTTCTGATGACATATAAAAAGTGCTATGAAATTTGATTCTTCTCCGACTAATTCATCATATGTATAACAAGTCTTTGTTGTGAATTATAACTTGCTGCTAATAAGAGACTTGGAAAATAAGAGTGGGTGCATTTCAACTCACGAAGTAAAACAGTGTTTTTATTTACCTGTCTTAGCCAAAATTCTCTTTCTGTAATTTCCAACCTCAAATATTCATCTTGATTGCATTAGATAAATTGGTGGTTCTCTATTATATCATTCATGTTATAAACATAAAAATATAAACATGAAACTTACAGGAGCCTTGATTCTTACTGCACTTTTATGTAACCATTTGCAAAGAATCTAAAGATTCTATGTAATCTCACACTGATAAAAATTATTGAGAAACTGATATTGTTGAACAAAGAGTATAACTAGATACAGGTTAAAAGCTAGGCATCCATGCCTTCAGCTTGTGACTGTCTTCTTTACCTTTGCGTACCTCTGCACTTGGGCATGCCAACCAGATTTTTGCTTCTGTCTAACCCATCTTATTTGCTCCCATGCCTGAAATCACACAGATAATTCACTGTGTTGAAGCTTGTATTCAAGAAAGAACACAATCTGGGAAGCACAGACACATCACTCCTATAGACAGCAGTCTTCCACGAAGAGATGGCTTCTCCGTGGAACAAGATTAATCATAGTGAAGAAGGCAGATTACCCTGATTCTTTGAGGATAATAGCAAAAGGATATTTTTGGAAAACTGTCCAGTGGCTGCACTGAGATAATGATCATGCAGTCCCCCCTTGACTGTACAGAGTATACTTCTTGTCCTATGCCCAATTTCTTCTGCTATTTATACATAAATAGCATGTAAATGCTCAAGGGGAGACTAGGGGTCACCAGACACTTTTATCTCCTTTTTTTGTTTCAACCTCATAGGGTTCCCTTCTGATTTTTACCTTCCCTCATTCCTTTAATCACTATACTAGTAATGGGTGAGTGAGTTGGCTTGTGCTTGTTGGAGCTCAGGTATTAAACCCTAAAACTTCTATTAAAAAGTGTTTTAAAACAAAGATAAAACTGCATTATATTATATGTCAGATGCTATTCAGCACCAAACTTCCTTGCAATGACTGCTGGTAAAAGCATTTTATACTTCAGTGCAATGAGGAAACTAAGTAAAGCAGTAGTATGGTAGAAAGCAGACAACCTGCTTCTATATCGATAATTTCATCACTAATTTTGTTTTTAATAGTTTATTTGTGTGTGTGTGTGTGTGTGTGTGTGTGTGTGTGTGTATGGCCGCTGATGAGCATGCATATGTATATGTCATGGAGCTAACATGGTGGCACTTAGATGATAACTTGCTATCCACGCCTTCCATGATGTGGCTTCAGATGATCAGACTCACATCCCTCAGGCTTGGTGACAAATACCCTAATCACCAAGTCATCCTCAGAGTTGTCAGTGTTCTGTTCATAACTGTATATTTGCTTTATTCTTTATTCCATATCCTTTGCAATAATAATGTTTTACTGTTGTAACATCAATTCTTAATCATTACTTTATATTAACCTTTGCAATTAGAAATTATCCTTTCATTCTTGACTAGAAGCTTTATAACATGATCTTTTATAACTGAGAAACAGCTTCTTCATGCAAGAAATGTTTATCAAAGACTTTTATTGTGCTTGAGTGGTGATTGTTTTTTAAAGGGAATTTTTAGTTTTTATTTTACATAATTTCCCCTCTCCATTCCCTTCTTCCCATCCTCCTTTCTCTCACTCAAATTTGTGGGTTTTAGCATATTTTAATTGTGCAGTACACACACTCCAACACACACATACACTCACATGCACACATACAAACACTCCAACACACACATACACACACTCACATTCTAATTATATAAATTCATACTTTTCAGTGTGTATAATATTGCTTATAGTATGTATAATTATAAAAGTAGCTTTAATTCATTTTTTATTACTTATCATTTACTAAGCTATAAAATAGATTGGAAATATTTATTTATAGGTGTTTCAGGTATAGATAAATTTTGCTCCTATTATCTTGTTTTGTACAATTAGAGTTTTTCAAAGTAGAAAATTTCAATTTCAATCATTTATCCTATTTTCCCCCTATTAATTTGAAATCAGTGCTTTCCATCATTAATTGTGGTAGGAATTTTTCATTGCGAGGGGAAAGACATTAAATCTGCATTCTATAGTAAAGTCAAGAATAAAGAATTGATCTTGTTCAGTCAAATTTACTTCTTTAATTTTGATATGAAAAGCAAGAAACTTGTTAATAATAAAATTAATTAAGTCTTAAATTAATGGCATAAGGACTGCAGATAAATGAGTTTATGTCATCTAGATATCAGTCTTTCTGGAGACAGTGAAATGAAAGGTACATACTGAGAGCAAAGTAACACATTTACAAAAGAAGCACAAAGGAGACATGTCCACAGTCAGACAAATATTTCGTTATGAGACCTAGGAGCTCCTGTGTTATAATATCTTCTCAGACTCCAAACTGTCTAATGAACATTTTTGTTTGTTTGTTTTGACTATATATGCCATCCATTTACAACTTGAAAGAGTCTTGATTCTAATGGAAAGCAAGATACCAACTCCTAAGGAAGAAGCATTGTGCCATGAGCTAGTTAGGGAAGATGACAACCTAAGTGTAGAGTGGGCTCTTTTCATGAGCTAAGAAAATCATTTATATCTTGTGCGTCTCACCTTTTCCTCAAATGTAGGGAAAAAGGCAAGTGTCTGTAGACCAGTGATGATACTTATAATAGCTACTATTGTATAGTGAGCAGTGTGTTTTCTAAACAAATAAAAAAGACAAGATGAGCTATTGGAAGGCATGAAGGAACTTGCAGCCCCATAGGAGAAACAATAGTATGAGCCAACAAGTATCTCCAGAGGCATCATGGAGTTTAGAGGTCTGGTGGGGTTGGGTGGTATGTCCATCCTCACAGAGACGGAGGGTGGGGGGAGAGTAGGAGGTATGGGATGTGGTGGGTGTATCGGGAGGGAAATAAAATCTGGAAAAACTGGGCACGATACATCCGGAAGACCCTGCTATACCACTCGTGGTCATATATCCAGAGGACTCTCCAGCATGTAATAAGGATACATGCTCCATTATGTTCATAGCAGCCATACACACACACACACACACACACACACACACACACACACACACACACACACACTGGAGTAATATTCAGCCATTAGAAACAATGAATTCATGAAATTCTTAGACAAATAGATGGAGCTGAAGAATATCATCCTAAGTGAGGTAACCTAGACTCAAAAAACACTCATGGTATGCACTCACTGATAAGTGGATATTAGCCTAGAAGCTTGGAACACCTAAGACACAATGCACATATCAGATGATGCCCAAGAAGAAGGAAGTAATGGCCCCCAGTCCTGGAAAAGCTCAGTGCAGCAGTATATGGGAATACCAGAACAGGGAACTGGGAAGGGGTGAATAGGGGAATAGGAGGAGGGAAGGGGCCTTATGGGACTTTCAGAGAGGGGGGATCAAGGAAAGGGGAAATCATTTGAAATGTAAATAACGAATATATCCAATAAAAAAGCTCATATATTTCATTTGAATGTAAATAAGCATTTCCAGTTTAAAAAATAAATAAAACAAAGAAATATATAAACACAGTTTTTCTGAATTTCAAATTATTTTCTAAGATTTTCTATATAAAAGCTATTGACAAAAATATTTTAACTTAATTACCAATCTATTTCTCCAATTTCGTTCTAAGGGTGTGGTTATTGCTCACATCTTATATTTCTAAGTTCTTTTCAAGGTTCGTGATCGAATCATTAATCTGATTCAATGTTTGAAAAAGATCAATCAATAATTTTTTTGAGTGTCACTGAAACTGCCCAGTGACAAACTGGAATCCGCTTTAGAGTTGTCATAGAACTAAAATTAGGAGGAGCAAGGGGCAACAAGCAGAGCAAAACTTCAGAATAGGATGAAGTCCTCAGGGCAATAGTCCTAGGGGCTCTGATTCTCTGAACATATTGATATAGTTGTGCTAACTGTTATGTCATATTCCACGAGTGCTAAAAATATTTGCTGTTCTATTTGCATAGCCCACAACATTTGTCTAAGATATTAATTATATAATATGATGAAAAAATATTAATATTAATCAATGGTGAACAAATATTCACTCATTTTTATTAATGTGCTTATTTTAGACCATAATCTGCTATTATTCACTTATTTAATATTTATCACTTGTGAAACTTATTTTCTTTGCTATAAACAAGTAATTTTTTTTGTTTTTTGTATTTTTTGGATTTGTTTTTTTTTTTGATACAGGGTTTCTCTGGATAACCCTGGCTGTCCTGGAACTCACTCTGTAGACCAGACTGGCCTCGAACTCAGAAATCTGCCTGCCTCTGCCTCCCAGAGTGCTGGGATTGCAGGCGTGCGCCACCACCACCCAGCTGAACAAGCAATTTTTAATTATTATTTTAAGGTATAATTTTAATTATCTGTGTTATTGATCTACTATAAAATAATATAAAATGCCAGATCTGACATTAAAAATATGTACAAAATGTTCTAGAGAGATTTTTATATTACTTAATTATCAATTTGTTTCCTAGTCACAAAATTTATGGCATCTAAAATTAATGACAATAAACTAGACAGGGAGTTTATTTGCTGGGTGAGCCCCAACATAAATATCCAGAACAGGTCTCTGTACTTTTATCAAATTTGTTAAATATGAAATAAATCATTAACATTATAAACATTAATATTATTAACATGTATAAAACAAAATCAAAATGATAGTGTATCATTACCCTTTCGTGAATCATTTATCATAATACACTTTTGTTTTCAAATATCTTTGTAATTGTAAAGCAAAGTATTTTTCACTATATTTGCATATTATAAATGGTACAAGAAAAAACTTATATGTTGTTAACTTTACATTAAAATATTTTTATTTGTCCTCACCAGAGTAACATTTACAGTTTTGGGTATGTATTTGTTGCTCAGTTGAAAAGGAAACTGTGCTTGCTTTTGGCAGGTGTGTTGGCAGGCAGTTGATTTTGAATAATAAAAATAACGTACCCATTTGTTCTCATTCCTTTCTTCCACTTTCTGTTTTACTTAGGTACTATCAATGTCACCAAAATATTTCATGTTTCTTTTCAGTCTATGTACTATAAACTATGAGTCACAAGGAAATTATACTTATTTGTATGTTTCTTTAAAGTTCTTATTTCAAAAAGATAAGGGGAAGAACAAGAGATTGTGTGTGTGTGTGTGTGTGTGTGTGTGTGTGTGTGTGTGTGTGTGAGAGAGAGAGAGAGAACAAAAAATATGTTTACATACACTGAAATTTAGTAATTCTTCCCTAATGACTGAAAATTTATTGAGAGAGCAACACATTAAAGTAGAAATAATTGTGCAATAAATAAATATTAATATAATAATTATATCTGATTAAACATACTTAATTTTCCTTCAGATTTCAAATCCATGTTTTATTTACTCTACTGTACTTTATTTAACACTGATTCCCAAATTTTGTTGACTATATGTGAAATATATTTATATTCTGTATTATATGGAGCATTGGCAGTAGAATGTTTTAGGGTGTATTTAGAAAATTTTAAAGCAATGAAAATCATTAAGAAAACATATGTTTATGCATGTATAATTAATTTATGAAACTTCATACATGGTTTCCTTCATTCTTCTTTAAAATACTCTCAAGAGTATAGTCATATTTCCTTATTGTTTAATACTTTAAAACATAAATTTTAATTTGTTCTTATCTTTGAATTAGTTATTGTCACATCTCAAAAATCATGAGACAAGTTTCTGCCATATCTGTGGCTCCTTTTAACACTTCTTATGCTGCCTGCTACTCTGAATCCTCCAGTCCTGTTGTTAAGGTTCCTTCGATTTCTTCAGCTTCTGACACCCATATAGCACCACGATTTTGGCTGCCCACTATTTTGGTTCCCATATGCTCTATTGGTCTTCTTGACTCCCACCCTCTTCTCTCCCTCTTTCAGCTCTTAGCTCTTCCCCACTCTATCTTTCAGTGCAGAATCTATTCTGCTGGCCATGTTCAGGCTGGACTTTTAAGAAGACCCTGGCTATTCTGCTCCTCAAGTTTATAATAAAACCTTTCTTCTCAATCATGCCTCTTAAAAGTCATGTCTTCAATGTCATAGTTATAATGCTTTTGTTCATAAATTTGAAAAGAAAGCTTTTTCTCATGTTATAAGCTGGTGTTCTAATTTAATTGAGAACTGCTTGATCATTAGGTGTTGATTGTTAGTGGTTCTATATTAAATCCCACATTCCATGCAGCCTTTGATATTATTATTCTGTAAGTATGTGTAGTAGAGTTTCCTTATCAGCTAACTTTTGCCATTTTTATTCACTGTTTTACATTACTCAAACTAGTTTCTAAAATAAGTTCAGGAAATCTATCACCTTGAGCACTGCAGTGTTGTGAATTACTCTTGCTTAATTCAGTGACAAACTCTGGATCAACAAATACTCAAACATATGCATGCATTTTCTATTTCACATAAAATGTTACTTAAGTTTAATTTCAAAAACTATTGCTTCTTCTCTATCAAGTATTAAATTTGTGCATATATATGTGTGTGTGTGTGTGTATATATATATATATATATATATATATATATATATATATATATATATGCATGTATGGTAGAAACATTCATTATATTATCATGTATGTGAATGAAAACATATTTATATATAAATGTATATATATATATATAAATGATGGAAAATAACTTTATACTCAGATATATTTTGAACTCTAAACTTATTTACATTACCTTTCACAATCTGGTTACATATAGTTCATTTTGATATTTCATTACATTCAATTATCAAATCTATTATGACTGAATATAAACTTTGAAGCATCAAGGGTTTGCTAAATACTCATAAGTCAGTCCTTAATTATTCATGATACTTTTAGGCTGAGAATAAGACAATATTTAATAGAATACAGAGGCTCTCCCAAAATCTACACAGAAAACCTGTCTCAAAGCAAATGCCACACATCATAGTCAACGTACATGTTTGAATTATAATAGCCAGTTCTGAGATGGCAATGGGAAAATGAATCATAGAAACATATCACAACTGAGTTTAACAGAGTTGCAGAATATATGTAAAAAAACCCAAATTTGATGATTAGTTTGCCTTAGAATATAATACTGGAAAGGAAGTACATTGTCCTAAAGAGTAAAAAGGGAGTACTGAATAACAAATCATCTTCTGCAAATGGTCAATAGATTAAAGATACTTCTACATGCCATTATATATAGTTTTCATGTGTAAGTATACCCTTTCTTTCCTTATTACTAAATCATTTTTGAATAATTTACAGTTTGTAGTTGTAGCTACTTAATAGCCAATGGAAACTATGATTTTTAGAATGTCATTAACCTCCTTGTTTTTGCTTATTTTCTTATATACATTTTACTCAAAAACATAGTATCTTTAGGTCATATCTTTAAACAATAATTGCAGGGTTCTGCTAGGGATATTCATCTGTTTTCACTGGATATTATCATTGTCTATATTTTCACATTTAATAGGCTTATATTAGGAAGTAAATCCAAAGACCCACCATAATAAATTAAAATAATTTTTGACAGAAGAGAAAAGGTAATTTTAAAAAGGAATGATCAACACTTTTTAAAGCATGTGTTGCTGAAATAGGCAGACAATGAGTCTTTCAAATATGAATGTAGATACAGATCTCACACTCTTCACAAAATAAGTCAGTGACATGTTGATTAATATTTAAAATGTTCAATCATGAAGTTGTACAAAATTGGAAACCTAAGTAGTATTTATTTGCTGGAAAAATTTAAAATGAAATAAAATACTGTATTCTATAATTAGAATATTGTTAAACCAGTATTCACTAAATTAAAACTAATACATAAAAATTTCTATAAAAACAACACCAAAACTTGAAAAAAGTATTTGCAAACTCTGTCTGATAAAGGACTTATATGTAAAAAGAAAATGGAAATTTTCCATATCATTGAAAATGGAAATATAATCTGAATAAAAATAAGAAATATACATGACAAATGACAATAAGAAAAGCTGTCAACTGTTTTTCACAGGGAAAATTCTAAATAATGAAATATAAATACACACATGTTAGACTGAAATAAAAGCCAATATAACATTCCCTGATACTGGTATTACTAAATTTATGGAGAAGAGTGAACACTCATTTGTCTTCTTTAAATGGAAAATGTAGACACTGTAAGCAGTTAAAAAATACTTAAAAATAAAATATACTCGTAACATATACTATACAAATAATGCTTTTAAGTATTTAAAAAGACAAAATTTAAGTCCCCACAATTAATATATGAGAAATTTGTATAACAACTGTCAATAATTTTCAATATTTACTAGGTAAAATAATTTCTTTATATTATAAATAGATGAACAAATTGTGAGCCTCTACTAATTTTTTATATTCTAGTTATTAAAATACAGAAACACTATCAATCAATGACAAATATGAAATAAATTTAAATGAATACTACTAATTTAATGAAACCAATTTAGAATGCATATACATATCATTTTTATAGATTGACAATTGTTCGTAAAGACCATTATCATGGATAATATAGATATATCAGTTATGAATGGGATCCTGGTATGCAGAGATAGATTGGTGGTGAACAGGCAGATTTCATGTAATTAAAAATATTCATAATATGCTAATGGATAAAACATATATGTCACATATGTACAGTGCCATATCCACGCTTAGAATGCATCAATAGGTAAGTAACTGACTTGAGTTAGTAATATGCAAATACTGGATTATCCATTAACTGGGTTAAAAACACCCTAATGGCAGATGGAGAAAGCCAATATTATAAATTGTAATTGTTACTCAATTTTTAATTTAAAACAGATATATGATGTACTCTTTATAAAAGTATCTTTCTCCCCATTTACCTAGTTGTTCTCTCAGAAGCTTACTGATGAATAGGCTCACCCTTTCTAGTTTACTTCTGAATCCTAGGGGGAGCGGTTCAGCTCAGCTCTCCTGACTTAAACTCCTGCCTAAGTATACGGATTCAATATATTTTCTCTCAGCTTATTATTGAATTGTGGTGCTTGGTGTCAATCGTACTCTGGCCATTTGTTTTAAATATCCTGGCTATCTTATTCTCTAGCTAAAACACTCTGCTGATTGAAATGAATGATGCACTGTAATCATTGCACTGACTCCCAACTGACTGGCTTCTCTCCCCATGTTGGTCTTAAATGGCATCTCTTTCTTTTGCTGTTTTTGTGAGAGTTGGAAGCATCCAATCACTGACTCATTATGCCAAATCTTTCTCTGATTCTTCACTTTGTCTTCCCCTCAATTAGTCTTCACTTTCAAACATTACTGCTTCATTCTACAAATTCATTTTTCCTTAAAGGTTTGTACTAAGAAAATGCCTGTATTCCAAATGATAGGTATGTGGCATATCTGTATTCAAAGTAGATCTCATATAACAAAGTCTATATTTGTGATACCTTGTCAGAGTAGACATGCTTCAGCATTAAAATTTCTCTACCACTCCATTAGATTTTTTTTCTTTTTGAATTGATTCATCTTCTAGAGGTATCTATGGTATCAGTTGGAGTTGGCACTTTGTGGTCAGTTGTTCTTGTCATTTTGACCAGTTATGGATTTCTGGGATGGTTTCTGTTTGCTGAAAAAAGAAGATGCTTTGATGAGTGCTGAGAGTTATACTTATCTATGGATTGGAGAATCGTTCTTTAGAAAGCAGTTGGTTATTATAGTGGTTGGAAAAGTAGTATGGTCCTCTATGGCTCATGCTACAGATAGCTGGCTATTTCCACCGATTGAGAGTTCTCTAAGGCAAAATTGGTAGCGAGTTTAGACATCATATTGTGGTCCTTTAGGGAACATGACTTCACTAACCAAAGGTAGTAAGATAGCTTCACAATTTTAGGCATAAACTCACTGCTATTGAGAGTGTATGTTCTGGTTAATACTGAGGTTCAATGCTTTTCAAATAGGTAGTACTATTTGTGGGTTTTATTCCTTTAACAGCTTCAAAGCATTTTAATAGTCAACTATCCAAACACACACACACACACACACACACACACATATGTATATATATGTACACATATATAGAGATATATACATATGAATACATATGTATTTACATAAATGTATGTATGTGGTATGTATGTGTATGCACATAAAATTACAGAAAATGAAGTCATGAATTTAAGAGCAAGTAGAGGGAACATTTGAAAATCAGTTGAATATGGGTGTATAGTATATAAATACAATTATACTAAACTATCAATATATGAAATAAATACTATCTCTAAGCATTGTAGAGGTAATTCTTTATTGTCTGATTATTAATTACATAATTAATAATTTTCATAAATATCCTACATTTCCCTCTAATTCACAATTCCTCCTTTGTCGGGATTAACTTTTTTTTCAATATTTATGCTCCATTTTACAGAATGGTTATACAGTTTTAAGTAGTAATGGCTTTTACTATCCATTACACAGACTTTTTATATTAGAATTGGAACATGTACTCAACTGGGACTCACCTTAATATATGAAGAAAGTTTTCAAATAACCTCAGATATTATGGCAGTTTCTCCTTGAGCTACTTTGTACATATGTTCCATCTTTCTGATGTGAACCAAATGATATGTACGTACACATTACTATAAGAGATATGACTATAGATGATTATAACAATATGCATTTATTGTCTTCATTTTTAATTAATTATTTTATTTATTTGAATTCCAGATATTGATCCCATCTTGGAAAACCCTCCCAAAATCCAATTCCCCCTCCCCTTTTCCTCTAATATGCTGCTCCTATGCCCCACAGGCATTCACCCACTCTGGAGTCCCATGTGTCCACAGGATTAGGCACATCCTTTCTACCTGAAGCCAGACAAGTGGGTCCTCTGCTATATATGTCTCAGGGGCATCATATCAGTCTGTGTATGTGCTTTGGATGGTGGCTGAGTCTCTTGTGAGCTTCCAGTGGTCTCAGTTAATTGAGACTGTTTATCTTCCTATGGGGTGACCAACCCCTTTAGCTCCTTCAATCCTTTGCCTAAGTCTTCCATAGGGGTCCTGACCTCATTCTAATGTTTATCTCTAAGTATCTGCACCAGTCTCAGTCAGCAGTTTGTAAGGCCACTCAGAGGACAGCCATGCTAGGTTCCTGTTCATAAGTACAACAGAGCATCAGTAATAGTGTCAGGCTTTGTTACCCCCTATGAGAGGAATCCTAAGTTTAAAAGAACACTGGACCACGATGCCTTCACCCTCCTTTTAGACAGAAATAGTTCTGGGTCAAAATTTTTGACAGTGAGTTAATAACCACATCTCTCTACTTAAGGACCAGTCTATCTACTGGAGGACATCTCTGAAGGTTCCCTCTCCCTATCTGTCACTCTTTCTGTCCAATCTTTATCTATCTGATTCATCACCCTGTATCTCAATTAGACATCAATTTCAAACATGTCTGCTTCCTTCTACAAACTAACTTTACCTTCATTGTAAGGGATTAAAGGTATGTACTAAGGGCATATCTATAATCTAGACAGAGAGATTAAAGGTGTGTCATTCCAATTGGATCACATAGACGTAGAATTCTTCAATGTGATTCCTTGTCAGAGCAGTCGAGTGGCTGGATTCAAATTCCTCTACAAATATTAAATTTGATTCTTTCTTAATTTCTGAAGATTTTATACAAAATTAAGCAAAATATAAAATAATTAAAAGTTAATTAAATTAAGGCTAGAGTATCTAAAACTGACCTAATCAGCCCAGAGAAGTCTATCAGCAGTACAGAAGAAATCTCATTGTTATGTAGAGTCTACAGAAGTCAGACCACAAATCAAACAAACAAACACAAAAACAAAATAAAGCAAAACCTACAGAGGAGCTGCAAGAAACACAGAGGAGCCTTGAAATTGCAGCACTGAACGAAACCTAAAGTATGAGTTGAACAAATGAAAAGCAGGATCTCAAAAGTCAAAGAAACCACTTGCAGAAAGTCTACATAGACTAATAGGTAGACATATGGATATTAATTGGGGTAAATTGCTTTAATACTGATGACCGATGTAAGCTGAAGCTTACTGGAATGACTGGGACTTTTCTGCCTGTATTTGGTGTGATGTACAGGTAGGCACTAAGGTGTCAGAGCTCTGAAACTGCCTTTGCATGCAGCTTGACAATCTTCCAGAGGCAAGTATGAAGCTTACTTCAACACAATTCAGTAGTAGTCAATGTAAGTACAACATTCCAGAATCTAACCTGTAGTAGTTTATTTTAGTTATATTTAAGGCCAGAACAAATTGTAAAATGTTGCCTGTTGAAAACTAGCTCAATCTCCTAGGTACAACAAAAATTAAAACATGACTACAAATAAACTCTTTGTAAAATACAAAGTTACATCTTCTATGTCCCAGAGATTTACTGTAAAATCAAGCTCAAGAGGGTGTAGGGGAAAATCTGTTCTTGACTACACAAATATTACAAAGGTCACTAGGCTATTAACCTTGTTTGTTCACAGACTTCTGGAAAGAAACAGGTTATAATATATCTCTCCCCTTGAAGAGACAACCCTCTGTGTGAATCATTCCTGGTTCACTTAGTTTTATCTGTGAACACAAGAACCTACATATGTCTACCAATCAGATAATCAATCATAGGGAATTGCCATACCATTGTTAAATGCCTGACTTTTTATAGTGTCTTGGTGAAGAGGATGCCCTATTTTTTTTCTGCTGTGCTACACTGATTTTTGAGCTTCCTTCCTAAATTGGATGGGAGCATAGCCATGTATTTGTACATTTCCAAACTACCCTGATGGGTTTAATAGTACATTTTTCTAGTATTAAGAATAAGTTATTTGTTAGTTTATGCACAGATGGTAATAATCATGTGGTGGTGTTTATGTTCATGAGGCACAGAGTTATTCTGCTTTTGCATATGAAGTTAAAACAGAAACAAGTGCTGTCTGCAAAGTGGCATATTCTAGAGTAAGGCATTCCTGCAATCCAATTTTATACCATAATGTATGAAGTAGTATAGCCCACAGCCTCATATAAAGAATGTACCTAGGAACCCAGACTCAAAAGGTGAATCATGGTATGCACTCACTAATAAGTGGATATTAACCTAGAAAACTGGAATACCCAAAACATAATCCACACATCAAATGAGGTACAAGAAGAAAGGAGGAGTGGCCCCTGGTTCTGGAAAGACTCAGTGAAACAGTATTCAGCAAAACCAGAACGGGGAAGTGGGAAGGGGTGGGTGGGAGGACAGGGGAAGAGAAGGGGGCTTACGGGACTTTCGGGGAGTGGGGGGGCTAGAAAAGGGGAAATCATTTGAAATGTAAATAAATTATATCGAATAAAAAAAATTCAAAATTCAAAAAAAAAAAAAAAAAAAAAAAAAAAAAGAAAGCAAGCTGAACAAGCCAGAGGAAGCAAGCCAGTATGCAGCATCCCTCCATGGCCTCTGCATCAGCTCCTGCCTCCAAGTTCCTGCCCTGTGTGAGTTCCTGTCCTAAATTCCTTTGGTGATGAACAGCAGTGTGGAAGTGCAAGCTGAATAAACCCTTTCCTCTCCGACTTGTTTCTTGGTCATGATGTTTTGTATAGGAATGTAAACCCTGACTAAGACATGTATAAATAAAAAATGTGATATATATATATATATATATATATATATATATATATATATATATATATATATGTAATATATATATGTAATATATATATGTAATATATAATGTAGTAAATATGTAAAAAAAAAAAAAAAAGAATGTACCTAGGAAGATTGTCTGAGAAAATTGCCACTCTTTAAAATCCTCAAAAAGCAAAATTAATTTTAGTAATGAGCACAGGAAGCTTCATAAAAAATCATAATTCCTACATGATAACTGGAAAGCTTCTATAAAGCAACGGACACTGTTTATAGGACAAAACAGCAGTCTACAGATTTGAAAACAATCTTCAGCAACCCTACATCTGACAAAGGGCTAATGCCTAAAGAATATAAGAACTAAAGTATTTAGTCACCAACAAATGAAAAGGCCTAATTAAAAAATGGTATATAGAGCTAAAGAGAATTCTCAACAGAAGAACTTCAAATGGCCTAGAAAGCCTTAAAATATGAACTTCATTCATCATCAGGAAAATATAAATCAAAATGACCCTAAGATTTCATCTTATACCCATCAGCATGCCTAAGATAAAAAAACAAATACTCCAAGGACAGCATGAACTGGTGGGGGTGTAGAGCAAGAGGTACAATCTCTTCACCATTGCTGGTAGGAATACAAACTTGTCCATCAACTCTGGAAATCAATTTGTTAGTTTCTCAGAAATTTAAAAATAGTTCTACACTACTACTTACCTATTAAAAGCAATGCTATCATGAAATTCACAGGCAAATGGATGGATGGAACTAGAAAGCATCATCCTGAGAGAGGTAACACTGTTACAAAAGAACACACATGGTATGCATTAACTGATAAATGAATATTATCCCAGAATCTCAGAATACCCAAGACACAGTTCACAGACCACATGAATTAAAGATCAAGGAGAAGGGAGACCAAAGTGCAAATGCTTCATTACTTCTTAGAAGTAGGGAACCAAATAGTTATAGGAGGAAATATGGAGACAAAATGTAGAGTAGAGACTGATGGAAAGGCCATCCAGAGGCTGGCCTTTCTGGGGATCCACTCCATATACAGTCACCCAATATAATCACATCACTATTGTGGATGCCAAGAAGTGCTTGCTGACAGGAGCCTGATAGAGCTGTCTTCTGAGAGGCTCTGGCAGAGCCTGACAAATACAGAGGAGGAGGATTACATACACCATTGGACTGAGCACAGGGTCCCCATTTGAGCAGTTAGAGAAAGAACTGAAGGAGGTGAAGGGGTTTGCAACCAATTTCAACCCACCAGACCTCCCAGAGCTCCCAGGGACAAAACCACCAAGCAAACAATACACGTGGCGCAACCCATGGCTCTAGCTGCATATGTAGCAGAAGATGACCTTGTTGGGTAGGGATCAGTGGGAGGAGAGGCCCTTGGTACTGTAAAGGCTACATGCCCAAGTGTAGGAGAATGCCAGGGCAGAGAGGTAGGAGTGGATGGGTGGGTGGGGGAGCACCCACACAGAAGCAGGGGGGATGGGTAGGGGGTTTCAGGGAGGAAACTTGGAAAGCGGATACCATTTGAAATGTAAATAAAGAAAATATCAAATAAAATAAATAAAAATAAATAATAAAAACCTTAGAAAGTAAACACACACACACACGCACACACACAAACCAAACAATCAAACAAAACCAAATATTTCTTGCTAAAGACCAAACTATACCACTTCTGGGCATATACCAAAAAATGTTCCACAATAACACAAGGGCATATGCTCCACTAGATCCATAGCAGATTTTTTGTGTAACAGCCAGAAACTGGAAGCAACCCAGATGCCCCTGCCCCATAACTGAATAAGGAATGCAGAAAATGTGTCATTTTACTACTCAGCTATTAAAAACAAGGACATCATATAATTTACAGACAAATGGATGTAACTAGAAAATATCATTCTAAATAAGATAACCCAGACCCAGAAGGATATACATGTTATAAGAATATGCACTAATAAATAGATACCTGCAATCTACATACCCAAAGAAGCTAACAAGAAGAAGGCTCAAACAATGCTGTTTGAATTTTACTTAGAAGGAGGAATACAGTAGTCATAGGAGGCAGTAGGGGAGGGATGGTATTAGGTATAAGAGTAGATCAGAAGAAGAACAGGAGTAGGTCAGGAACAGGTTTGTGAAAAGAAAGGAGAGAGGGCCAGGAAAATGAATGAAACTTAGAGGCTCAGAAATGGCTTTAAAGAGTACCTACGGGGCTTCCCAGAGACCTGGGATGGGGGATTCTCCAAGAATCTATAGGGGTGACTTATCTGAGACTCCTAGCTGTGGGGATACGAGCTTGAAATTGCTACTTTCTGTAGCCTGTCAGAATCCCCAATGTAAGGAGAACACCAACCTACCCCAAAATGCTTGACCTAAAATGTGTCCCATCTACAAAAAAATGCAGGGAGAAATATGGAGCCAGTACTAAAGGAAGGGTAAACCAATAAGTGGACCAACTTGAAACCCATCCCTGGGGCAAGCACCAGTCCTTGACACTATTAATGATACTATATTATTCTTGCTGACAGAAGTCTAGCATAGCTGTCCTCTTAGAAACTCCACTAAGAAGTTTAAAGAAACAGATACAGACACACAGTCAGATATTGGAAGGAGATGTGGCAGTATTATGGAAGACTTGGAGGAAGGATTGAGGGCCATGGAGGGGCTAGAAACTCCATGGGAAGGCCAATTGAACAACTAACAAAAGAGCATACATGTGTTGTGGACAGCCCTGAGCTTGTATTTTGATGCAAATTCCACTCCTCAGAGGGGCTACAGATGAGGAGTTGCCTTGTGAACTTTCCCCCACCTTAACTTTTTAAATAAAGACTTGAGCCAGTAATTGGGCAAGAGGAAGAGGGAGAAGCTAAGAGTTTGGGGAAGGAGAAAAGGATCTCTAGAAAGGGGGATGAGTGATAGAGGATAGACAAGAAGGGGAGAGGAGCTAAGAGGGATTTGGGGGAGGCTTCAGAGTGAGAAAGTCTTGGCCTGGAGAAACTACAAGTTATATGGCATAATAAAGATGTGAATAGAGTAATGTAGTGGGAGATCTGCCCAATCTAGGCTTAAAGTGTGTATTGTTACTGATTGAGTTGATATTTCTTTTACCAGGTAAATGGGTTGGAAACAAAGTAGCAACATACATGGATACATGGCTTGAACCTAGGCACTCTGCACATATGAAGTAGATTTATAATTTGGTCTTTATGCAAATCCTTCAAAAACTTGGAGTAGGTGCTTTCTCTAAATTGGTGGCCTGCTTGTAGATCCCTTTCCTCTAATTGAGCAGCCTTGTCTGGCCACAGTAGGAAAAGATGCATGTAGCCTTGCAGAGATTTGATGTTCCAGAATGGGATGATACTCAGGGAGGCCTCTACTGTCTCAAAGCAGAAGGGGGCGGGAAGGTAAGGAGTGCCTTCGTTAGGGGTTGTTAGAATGGGCCATAGACTTTGGGATGAAAACTGAATAAATAAATGCAGTAATTAGTTAATAGGAAAAATTCTAAATATTTTCCAAATTCCTATAGTTTAATGCATTCCTTCATACCTCATAACTTTCTTCATTGGATGGATGTAAAGTTCTTACCAGTGTTATATAAACAACTATTAAATAGCAAGAACTTGGGAGAATATTCACTCTCTGCAGAGAGAGAAGTTTGTGGCCTGGAGAAACCACAGTTATATGGGATAATATAGATGGGAATAGGGTAGTGTAGTGGGGGATCTGCCCAATCTAGGCTTATAGCTTGTATTGTTATTGATTGAATTGAGATTTCTTTTACTGGGTAATTGGGTTGGAAACAAAGTAGCATCACCATTTCACCGCAAGGCTGTTTCCAGGCTGCTGTGGATACATGCTTCTCCTCTTACTGTGAATTTGGGAAGCATATATCCACAACTATTAAGAATATAAGATGGCCTCCATCTTTGCTCCATGACAGAACAGACAGGCAGCACCAGGTACTGAGATATCCCGAGTTTAAGATCTCTGGGGATGCAAACTGCTGGAGGCCTGCCTGAGCCCAGGACCTGGGCAGATCAGCAGTTCATCTGTGTGCCAGCCTGTCGTGGGTCCTGTGCTCTATGTGGTGATCAACACTTGGAGTGACTCCCCACAACCATCTTCACTCCATGATGGAGCAGACGGGGAGTACTAGGTCCACTGAGACAACCCAAGTGTAACATTGTTTGGGGCAAGACACAGCAGGGCTCTAACTGCACACAAGAGAAGGGCAGCACATCAGCAATCTATGCCAGGGGATACCCAGTCATCCAGTGGTGCAGAAATAGTCTTACAGACTCAGAGGAGGTTTAAGCACCAGCCACTGACAACATGACCAACTAACACCAGTGAGAAGCAGATGGCAAAAGGCAAATGTAGGAACATTACTAAAAGAAATCAAGGCAATGTGGAAGCATCTGAACCCAATTATCCAACAACAGCAAGTCCTGCATAACCCAACACACCAGAAAAACAAGATTTGAATTTAAAATCACTGGTCATGATGCTGTTAGAGCAACACATGAAGGACATAAATAAAACTCTTTTTTTTTATTCGATATAATTTATTTACATTTCAAATGATTTCCCCTTTTCTAGCCCCCCCCCACTCCCCGAAAGTCCCGTAAGCCCCCTTCTCTTCCCCTGTCCTCCCTCCCACCCCTTCCCAGTTCCCCGTTCTGGTTTTGCCAAATACTGTTTCACTGAGTCTTTCCAGAACCAGGGACCACTCCTGCTTTCTTCTTGTATCTCATTTGATGTGTGGATTATGTTTTGGGTATTCCAGTTTTCTAGGTTAATAACCACTTATTAGTGAGTGCATACCATGATTCACCTTTTGAGTCTGGGTTACCTCACTTAGTATGATGTTCTCTAGCTCCATCCATTTGCCTAAGAATTTCATGAATTCATTGTTTCTAATGGCTGAATAGTACTCCATTGTGTAGACATACCACATTTTTTGTATCCACTCTTCTGTTGAGGGATACCTGGGTTCTTTCCAGCATCTGGCAATTATAAATAGGGCTGCTATGAACATAGTAGAGCATGTATCCTTATTACATGGTGGGGAATCCTCTGGGTATATGCCCAGGAGTGGTATAGCAGGATCTTCTGGAAGTGAGGTGCCCAGTTTTCGGAGGAACCGCCAGACTGCTTTCCAGAGTGGTTGTACCAATTTGCAACCCCACCAGCAGTGGAGGAGTGTTCCTCTTTCTCCGCACCCTCTCCAACACCTGCTGTCTCCTGAATTTTTAATCTTAGCCATTCTGACTGGTGTAACATGAAATCTTTGGGTTGTTTTGATTTGCATTTCCCTAATGACTAATGAAGTTGAGCATTTTTTAAGATGCTTCTCCGCCATCCGAAGTTCTTCAGGTGAGAATTCTTTGTTTAACTCTGTACCCCATTTTTTAATAGGGTTGTTCGGTTTTCTGGAGTCTAACTTCTTGAGTTCTTTATATATATTGGATATTAGCCCTCTATCTGATGTAGGATTGGTGAAGATCTTTTCCCAATTTGTTGGTTGCCGATCTGTCCTCTTGATGGTGTCCTTTGCCTTACAAAAACTCTGTAACCTTATGAGGTCCCATTTGTCAATTCTTGCTCTTAGAGCATACGCTATTGGTGTTCTGTTCAGAAACTTTCTCCCTGTACCGATGTCCTCAAGGGTCTTCCCCAGTTTCTTTTCTATTAGCTTCAGAGTGTCTGGCTTTATGTGGAAGTCCTTGATCCATTTGGATTTGAGCTTAGTACAAGGAGACAAGGATGGATCAATTCGCATTCTTCTGCATGCTGACCTCCAGTTGAACCAGCACCATTTGTTGAAAAGGCTATCTTTTTTCCATTGGATGTTTTCAGCCTCTTTGTCGAGGATCAAGTGGCCATAGGTGTGTGGGTTCATTTCTGGATCTTCAATCCTGTTCCATTGATCCTCCTGCCTGTCACTGTACCAATACCATGCAGTTTTTAACACTATTGCTCTGTAGTATTGCTTGAGGTCAGGGATACTGATTCCCCCAGATTTTCTTTTGTTGCTGAGAATAGTTTTAGCTATCCTGGGTTTTTTGTTGTTCCAGATGAATTTGATAATTGCTCTTTTAACTCTGTGAAAAATTGAGTTGGGATTTTGATGGGTATTGCATTGAATCTGTATAGTGCTTTAGGCAAAATGGCCATTTTAACTATATTGATTCTACCGATCCATGAGCATGGGAGGTTTTCCCATTTTTTGAGGTCTTCTTCCATTTCCTTCTTCAGAGTCTTGAAGTTCTTGTCATACAGATCTTTCACATGTTTGGTAAGAGTCACCCCAAGATACTTTATACTGTTTGTGGCTATTGTGAAGGGGGTCATTTCCCTAATTTCTTTCTCAGCCTGCTTATCCTTTGAGTATAGGAAGGCCACTGATTTGCTTGAGTTGATTTTGAAACCTGCCACTTGGCTGAAGTTGTTTATCAGCTGTAGGAGCTCTCTAGTGGAGTTCTTTGGGTCACTTAGGTAGACGATCATGTCGTCTGCAAATAATGATAGTTTGACTTTCTCCTTTCCAATTTGTATCCCTTTGACCTCCTTATGTTGTCGAATTGCCCGAGCTAGTACCTCAAATACAATATTGAAAAGATAAGGAGAAAGGGGGCAGCCTTGCCTGGTCCCTGATTTCAGTGGGATTGCTTCAAGTTTCTCTCCATTTAGTTTGATGCTGGCTACCGGTTTGCTGTATATTGCTTTTACTATGTTTAGGTATGGGCCTTGAATTCCTGTTCTCTCCAAGACTTTAAGCATGAAAGGATGCTGAATTTTGTCAAATGCTTTTTCAGCATCCAATGAAATGACCATGTGGTTTTGTTCTTTGAGTTTGTTTATGTAGTGGATTGTATTGATGGATTTCCGTATATTGAACCAACCCTGCATTCCCGGGATAAAGCCTACTTGATCATGGTGGATGATCGTTTTGATGTGTTCTTGGATTCGGTTGGCAAGAATTTTATTGAGTATTTTTGCATCGATGTTCATAAGGGAAATTGGTCTGAAGTTCTCTTTCTTTGTTGGATCTTTGTGTGGCTTTGGTATCAGCGTAATTGTGGCTTCGTAGAAGGAATTGGGTAGTGTTCCTTCTGTTTCTATTTTGTGGAATAGTTTGAAGAGTATTGGTGTTAACTCTTCTTTGAAGGTCTGGTAGAATTCTGCACTGAAACCATCTGGTCCTGTGCTTTTTTTTGGTTGGAAGACTTTCTATGACTCCTTCTATTTCTTTAGGCTTTATGGGACTGTTTAGATGGTCTAGTTGGTCCTGATTTAATTTTGGTATTTGGTATCTGTCAAGGAAATTGTCCATTTCCTCCAGATTCTCCAGTTGTGTTGAGTACAGGCTCTTGTAGTAGGATCTGATGATTTTTTGGATTTCCTCAGTTTCCGTTGTTATGTCTCCCTTTTCATTTCTAAGTTTGTTAATTTGGATACTTTCTCTGTGCCCTTTGGTCAGTCTGGCTAAGGGTTTATCTATCTTGTTGATTTTCTCAAAGAACCAGCTCCTGGTTTTGTTGATTTTTTGTATGGTTCTCTTTGTTTCTACTTGATTGATTTCGGCCCTGAGTTTGATGATTTCCTGCCTTCTACTCCTCCTGGGTGAAATAGCTTCTTTTTGTTCTAGGGCTTTCAGGTGTGTCATTAAGTTGGTAATGTATGCTCTCTCCATTTTCTTTTTGGAGGCACTCAGGGCTATGAGTTTTCCTCTTAGCACTGCTTTCATTGTGTCCCATAGATTTGGGTATGTTGTGTTTTCATTTTCATTGTGTTCTAAAAAGTCTTTAATTTCTTTCTTTATTTCTTCCTTGACCAAGGTGTCATTGAGTAGAGTATTGTTCAATTTCCACGTGTATGTGGGTTTTCTGTTGTTTCTGTTGCTATTGAAGACCACTTTTATTCCATAGTGATCAGATAGGAGGCATGGGATTAGTTCTATCTTCTTATATTTGTTGCGGTCTGTCTTGTGACCAATTATATGGTCGATTTTGGAGAAGGTACCATGAGGTGCTGAAAAAAAGGTATATTCTTTTGTTTTAGGATAGAATGTTCTATATATATCAGTTAAATCTAATTGGTCCAAAGCTTCAATTAGTTTCATTGTGTCCTTGTTTAGTTTCTGTTTTCCTGATCGGTCCATTGAGGAAAGTGCAGTGTTGAAGTCACCCACAATTATTGTGTTAGGTGCAATGTGTGCTTTGAGTTTTAATAAAGTTTCTTTTATGAAAGAGGGTGCCCTTGCATTTGGAGCATAGATGTTCAGGATTGAGAGTTCTTCTTGTTGTATTTTTCCTTTGACCAACAAGAAGTGTCCCTCAGAGTCTCTTTTGATGACTTTGGGTTGAAAGTCAATTTTATCTGATATTAAAATGGCTACTCCAGCTTGTTTCCTGAGACCATTTGCTTGTAAAATTGTCTTCCAGCCTTTTACTCCAAGGTAGTGTGTTTGTCTTTGACCCTGAGGTGTGTTTCCTGTAAGCAGCAAAATGTAGGGTCCTGTTTACGTATCCAGTCAGTTAGTCTGTGTCTTTTTATTGGGGCATTGAGTCCATTGATGTTAAGAGATATTAAGGAATAGTGATTGTTACTTCCTATCATTTTTGACGTTATTTTTTAAATTTGATTGCTTAACTCCTTTTGGGTTTGATGAAAGGTTACTATCTTGCTTTTTCCAGGGTGAAGTTTCCCTCCTTGTATTGGTGTTTTCCTCCTATTATCCTTTGTAGGGCTGGGTTTGTGGATAGATATTGGGTAAACTTGGTTTTGTCATGAAATATCTTAGTTTCTCCATCTACGGTGATTGAGAGTTTTGCTGGATATAGTAGTTTTGGTTGGCATTTGTGTTCTCTTAGAGTCTGCATGAGATCTGCCCAGCACCTTCTAGCCTTCATAGTCTCAGGTGAAAAGTCTGCTGTGATTCTGATAGGTCTTCCTTTATATGTTACTTGGCCTTTATCTCTTACTGCCTTTAATATTCTTTCTTTGTTTAGTACATTTGGGGTTTTGATTATTATGTGACAGGAAGTATTTCTGTTCTGGTCCAGTCTGTTTGGAGTTCTGTAGGCTTCTTGTATATTCATGGGCATCTCTCTCTCTTTAGGTTAGGGAAGTTTTCCTCCATAATTTTATTGAAGATATTTGCTGGCCCTTTAAGTTGTAAATCTTCACTCTCATCTATGCCTATAATCCTTAGGTTTGGTCTTCTCATTGTGTCCTGGATTTCCTGGATATTTTGGGTTACAAGCTTTTTGCATTTTGCATTTTCTTTAACTGTTGAGTCCATGGTTTCTATGGAATCTTCAGCATCTGAGATTCTTTCTTCTATCTCTTGTATTCTGTTGTTGATATTTGCATCTCTGTCCCCTGATTTCTTCCCAAGGCTTTCTATCTCCAAAGTTGTCTCCCTTTGAGTTTTCTTAGTTGTTTCTACTTCTGATTTTAGATCCTGGATGGTTTTGCTTAGCTCCTTCACTTGCTTGTTTGTGCTTTCCTGTAATTCTTTAAGAGATTTTTGTGTTTCCTCTTTCATGACCTCAGCCTGTTGACCAAAGTTCTCCTGTATTTCTTTAAGTGTTTTTTGCGTTTCCTCCTTGTTGGCTTTTGTATTCTCCGGGATTTCTTTCAGTGATTTTTGTGTTTCCCTTGCAAGAGCTTCTAACTTTTGATCCATTTTCTCTTGAATTTCTTTAAGTATGTCCTTCATGTGTTCCTGTACCAGCATCATGACCAGTGATTTTAAATCCAAATCTTGTTTTACTGGTGTGATGGGATATCCAGGACATGCTGGTAGAGGAGAATTGGGTTCAGATGTTGCCATATTGCCTTGATTTCTGTTAGTGACGTTCCTGCATTTGCCTTTTGCCATCTAGTTCTCACTAGTGTTAACTTGGTCTTTTCAGTGCTGGACTCACCAGTGCAAGTTGCCCCTTCCCCGTTGGCCTCTGGTGCACAGCTCACCCCCTGCACTGCCTGTAGACAGGGTCTTGCTGCCCAGGCTGTTCAGATCCCGAAGCAGGCATCCGAAGGCTCCAGCTGGGGCCCGCTGGATTCACTGGAGCACACCGACTTCTCCCAGCTGGCCGCCCAGAAGCCCCTCTAGCCTCTTGCAGGACCTGGAGATGTGGTGCAGCAGCCCAGGCTGATCTGGATCCGGAAGTGGAGAGAGTTGACCTGAGGGCTCCTGCCTGAGGCCTTGTCCCAGATTGTGCCTGTGGACTAGATGGAGCCCGTGTGCACCCCCAGGTAGTGCCGACGGTGTAAGCTCCTGTGACCTCCCCTGTGTTCCACTTACTCCGCTGGGCAGCCTATCCCCCAACCGGGCTGGTGTATACAAGGTTAGCCTGGCCGCCCAGGCCCTGAGTCCAGGCAAAAGCCTGGGAGGCCAAGGTCCGAGCAAAGTTCCCCTAGGGCTATGACTGTTAATTGGGTCCGCCAGGTGACCAGGATGGCGGGCGTGCGCGCCCGCGCTCCCTGAAAGCACCGGGAGAGTCTGCTGTGCTAACAACCTCCTGGGCGGGTTGACTCACAGATGGCCCACCTAGCCGCCCAGTTCTTGCAGTCAGTCCTGTGCCTTTTGGGGCCTAGACCCCCGCTTTGTTAGCCTCAGGCTATGCCTGTTACGGCTCTGCCCACCAGAGCTCTCTGTTGTCCTGCAGGCAAAATGTTGGCGCACGCGCAGGCCCAGGCAAAAAACCTCCTGGCTGGGTTGGCACTCCAATGGCCCCCCGAACAGCCCAGGGCCTGACCCCCGTGGTGTTGGCCTCGGATTATGTTTATGTACCTCAGTCTGTCCGATGTCTCTAGAGTCCGAAACCAAGATGGAGATGAGCCTCTCCTGACTGGCGGGAGGCCGAGTTCTGAAGTGGCTTCCGTGCAGCGAAAGGCGCCGCACAACCGCAGCTGCTTGCCGCCCGGCTGGTCAGCGAAGGTCAGTGGTCGTGGGCGCAGGGCCTAACTGGACCCTGTGTCGCCTTGGTTCCACTGCTGATGGCCCTTCAGCTGGACCAGCCACTGCTGCACTGCCGCCACCCGCCGCCCAAGATAAATAAACACTTAGCCAGACTAACCAAGGGGCATAGAGAAAGTATCCAGATTAACAAAATTAGAAATGAAAAGGGAGATATAACAAAAGAAATGGAGTAAATTTAAAAAATCATCATATCCTACTACAAAAGCCTATACTCAACAGAACTGGAGAATCTGGAGGAAAAGGATATTTTCCTGGACAGATATCACACACCAAAATTAAATCAGGGTCAAATAGATCATCTAAACAGACCCATAACCCCTAAAGAAATAAAAGGGGTCATAGAAAGTCTCCCAACCAAAAAAATGCACGGGACCAGATGGTTTTAGTGCAGAGTTCTATCAGACCTTCAAAGAAGACCTAACACCAATACTCTGCAAATTATTCCACAAAATAGAAACAGAAGGAACACTACCCAACTCGTTCTATGAAGCCACAATTACACTGATACCAAAGCCACACAAAGATCCAACAAAGAAAGAGAACTAGAGGCCAATTTCCCCTATGGATATCGATGCAAAAATACTAAATAAAATGCTTGCTAACCGAATCCAAGAACACATCAAAAACGATCATCCACCATGATCAAGTAGGCTTCATCTCAGGGATGCAGGGATGGTTCAATATAAGAAAATCCATCAATGCAATCCATTACATAAACAAACTCGAAGAAAAAAAACCACATGATCATTTCATTTGATGCTGAAAAAGCATTTGACAAAATTCAGCATACTTTCATGCTGAAAGTCTTGGAAAGAACAGGAATTCAAGGCCCATAGCTAAACATCGTTAAAGCAATATACAGCAAACCAGTAGCCAACATCAAACTAAATGGAGAGAAACTTGAAGCAATCCTACTAAAATCAGGGACTAGTTAAGGCTGCCCTCTCTCTCTCCATATCTTTTCAATATAGTACTTGAAGTTCTTGCTAGAGCAATTAGACAACATAAGGAGGTCAAAGGGATACAAATTGGAAAGGATGAAATCAAATTATCACTATTTGCAGATGATATGATAGTATACTTAAGTGACCCAAAAAACTCCACCAGAGAACTTCTACAGCTGATAAACAACTTCAGCAAAGTGGCTGGTTATAAAATCAACTCAACCAAATCAGTAGCCTTCCTATACTCAAAGGATAAACAGGCTGAGAAAGAAGTTAGGGAAATGAAACCCTTCACAATTGCCACGAACAATATAAATTATCTTGGTGTGACTCTAACCAAACATATAAAAGATCTGTATGAGAAGAACTTTAGGTCTCTGAAGAAGGAAATTGAAGAAGACCACAGAAAATGGAAAAATCTACCATGCTCTTGGATTGGCAGAATTAATATAGTTAAAATGGCCATCTTGCCAAAAGCAATACACAGATTCAAAGAAATCCCCATCAAAATCCCAACTCAGTTCTTCTTCGAGTTAGAAAAAGCAATTCTCAAATTCATGTGGAATAACAAAAAACCCAGGATAGCTAAAACTATTCTTAACAGTAAAAGAGCTTCTGGGGAATCAGTATTCCAGACCTCAAGCAATACAAAAGAGCAATAGTGTTAAAAACTGCATGGTATTGGCACAGCAACAGACAAGCAGACCAATGGAATAGAATTGAAGATGCAGAAATGAATCCACACACCTATGGTCACTTGATCTTCAACAGAGGAGAGGAAAATATCCAGTGGGAACAAAGATAGCCTTTTCAACAAATAGTGCTGGTTCAACTGGAGGTTCAACAGCATGCAGAAGAATGTGAATTGATCCATTCTTATCTCCTTGTACTAAGCTCAACTCCAAGTGGATCAAGGACCTCCACATAAAACCTGACACACTAAAACTAATAGAAAAGAAACTTGGGAATACCCTTGAGGACATGGACACAGGGGAAATGTTCCTGAACAGAACACCAATAGCTTAAGCTCTAAGATCAAGAATTCACAAATGGGACCTCATGAAATTACTGTTTCTGTAAGGCAAATGACACTGTCAAAAGGACAAAATGTCAACCAACAAATTGGGACAGGATCTTCACCCACACTAAATTTGACAGAGGGCTAATATACAATATATACAAAGAACTCAAGTAGTTAGAACCCAGAGAACCAAATAACCCTATTAAAAATGGGATACAGAGCTAAACAAAGACTTTTCACCTGAAAAATTCCGATGGGTGAGAAGCACCTTAAGAAATGTTCAACATCATTAATCATTAGGAAAATGCAAATCAAAACAACCCTGATATTTCACCTCATACCAGTGAGAATGGCTAAGTTTAAAAACTCAGGAAATAGCAGGTGTTGGCTAGGATGTGGAAAAAGAGGAACACTCCCACTTCTGGTTGGAATGCAAGATGGTACAACAACTATGGAAATCAGTCTGGAGATTCCTCAGAAAACTGGACATGATACTTCTGGAGGACCTCTCCTGGTCATATACTCAGAGTATTCCCCAGCATGCAGTAAGGACACATGCTCCACTGTGTTCATAACTGCTTTATTTATAATAGCCAGAAGCTGGAAAGAACCCAGATGTCCCTCAATGGATGAAAGGATACAGAAAATGTGGTATATTTACACAATGGAACACTAATCAGCAATTAAAAACAATGAATTCATGAAATACTTAGCCAAATGTTTGGAACTGGAAAAATATCATCCTAAGTGAGGTAACCCAAACACAAAATAATATATTGGAATGAAATCACTGATAAGTTGTTATTAATTAGCCCAGAAGCTCTGAATTCTCAAGACACAATTAGCATATCAAATGGTACCCAAGAAGCAGGAAGGAGAGGGCCCTTGTTCTGAAAAGAGTTGATCCTGCATTGTAGGGGAGTACCAGGACATAGAAATGGGAAGGGGGTGATTGGGAAATGGGCAGAGGGAAGAGGGCTTATGAGACTGATGGGCAGGGAGGAACTGAGAAAGGGGAAAGCATTTGGAATGCAAATAAAAATATAGAAAATAAAAAATGAAAATAAGACAAGACAAAATAAGAGCAAAAATTTGAGACATAAAAATTATTGGTTCATATCATAGCTCATCTATCATCTAAGTATATCTTAAAGTGAGTTTAGATTGAAATAACTAATCCAATCTTTTGAAGCAAATTATTTTATTTATTTTATATTTTTCTGAAAAATTAAGGATAAAATTGGATCACAGAATGAGACCTATGAAATAAAATAGGATTATGTATTTAGATGACATGAAAAAGACTACTTTTTGCTTATGATTTTGTACTTATTCACAGATATTATGAAAATTAAGGAAAATGAGGAACTATAACATTATATTCCTAATGAAAGTAACATTTACTACAATGTCAATATGAAGATTTAGATATATAGTATCAACAATATAACTAAGAATGTTACACTCATTCTGTTATCTCATTAATGATTCAAAGTTTATTGAATGCCAAACAATGCTTAAAACTGTGTTAAGCTCTGATTTTCCTTTGGTCTTTATTTTACAACATTTAGATTTTATTTGACCTCAAAATGTATGGAAAGACACAAAAATGCAAGCACATACTATTAATAAAATGAAATTTCAGCACAATATTGAACCAGTAACAGGTGGAACATCTAGTTCACTTTTACACAGAAAATGTCTGATACATTCATTCAGCTTTATAAAACATGCTTGCTGTAGTTTCATTTTTTTTCTTTGCATCTGCAAATTCAGCAGTTACTACCTGATGTCCCTTGATTTACAGAAGAACCTAGTCATGACAATGTGGTAAAAAGAAATTTGTTCTTTTTTTAAAGTGTCATTGAATATCTTTAATGCTACTATGTCATTTGTAGTCATGTAATTACCGTATCTTCATCTTTTACTAAGTCATTTTTCTATTCTCTATGTAAAAACAATTTTAGTAAATCCTGCCTCTGCTATTGACATAAACTAGGCTACTCAAAAATAATGCATCTTGTAAAATTCACTGTACACCATTTATAATGTAGAACAATTCTATTATCACTGAGATATTGCAGCTGCATGCTTCCAGACGTTCTTTTAGAGATACATAGCTACAGCAAAATTTTGAGTTCTGTTTCAAAGGAAAATTTTCTCCTTTTAAGGTAAATATCCTTATTTTAAGGTCAGCATATTACTGGACCAATATTTTTCCAAAGTTTATATACAAAATCAAAGAATTCAAGTACATGAAAAAAATGAAATATCACTACTTACTTACTTGCCTTTAAAGGCAAGCCAATTGACATGGAGCAGAACTAACTTGTCTCTAGAGAGCATCTTATTTTGGTTATGAGACTAGAGTTTAATGGTCAAGAACCACTTCTTTGTGTCAAAATTGTCTCTAAATATATATAAGACATAAGTAATAAAGGATACTTTATGTATATTAAAATATTTTAGTGGAAACTTCAATACTATGATTTGGAATATTGATCACTAACATATCAGTTGACCTGTAGGATTTAAGGAAAATATTTTAAGTGTATGATAAAAAATCCATTATTATAGAAAATGATGCAGAATTTTGTTAATAATTAAACATAAACAAGTGGTCCAATTTTACACTCTTTCTAAAATACCTGAATTCTAGATATCAAAAATGTAATACATGAATTGATGTTGTCAGTTTTAAGGTCTTTTTATGCAACCATATTGTTTAAATTTCCTAGGTACAGCTTCCCTGTATTATATGAAATCCACCATGCATAAAATTTACTCTGATCATTTGGTTCTTACAACATTCCCACTCCTTTTGTCATGATAAACCCTGAGCCTTAGTTTTTGAGATTATGATGTAATATATCAGATAGAGATAAGCAATTTATAGTCCATTGATGAATTCATTCTCTTTCTGCAATAGTATCTATCTTGTGCCAGAAGAAACGTCTATGATGAATTCAAGAGCTGTACATCTGTGAATATAACGTTAAATGCTATAAATGTAGTTAGAAATTATACTCATTTATAAAGAGATGGCACTAATAAAATTTTATGGGGTCCATGATCTCAGCAGCCGTATCAGTGGCCTAGATATTTGATATGAGAATTTCCTCCTACTAAAAGTGGTTTAGGACAAACTAGGCAGCAGTTTGTTATCCCCAGAATATAGATGCCACTATAGCACATTTTGTGGTATCTTGCCATTCTAGTCATTGATGTACTAGGTGGGTAAGACTATTTTTTTAACTTTTCTTCCTATTCTATAAGAGTTATTCCTCATAGAGGGAATTATTTAATCATTTGTAATGCTTAGAAAATCTTTTAAAAATAAATAATTATTGTTATTCTTTATACCACTAAATACAATATATATATATGTATGTATGTATCACAGAGTAAAGGGATAATATCTCTAACATAAGGATCACAGATGAGGTATAACACATCAATACTAAACCAAACACTTATATATGAAAACCTGGGACTCTTCTGATATTGGTTTAGCTTTGCTTTTATGGCTGTGAAGAGACATCATGACTACAACTCTGAAAAAGGAAAACATTTAATTGGGACTGTCTTACAGTTTCAAATTGTTAGTCCATTATCATCATGTCAGGAAACATAGCTGATTACAGGTACTCATGTTGCTGTAGAAGGAGCATAGAATTCTATATCTTGATCCAAAGGCAAAAGAACACTCAACACAGAGAGTAAATGTAAGAACATAAAACTTCACAGCCCACCTCCATAATGATACACTGTCTCCAACAAGCCCACTCCCACTCCAAGAAGGAAACATCTCCTAATAGTGCCATTCTGTATGCACCAAACATTCAAATGCATCTGTCTATGGAAGTCATACCTATTTATCCACCACAGACACTGAGGCTTACAAATCCTAGAGTCAAAAATGTAAGGTTTCTATTCTCTAGTATGTCACCTATCACAGTAAGGTAATTCTATAATACCCCATGACCTCATGTGATCATTTTGTGAATCTGTATATATATATATATATATATATATATATATATATATATATATATATATCCATGTCTATAACAGCTACTTATTGTTTTAATACACAAATCATCTATTTTTTTTAGAGTATACAAGTCAGTCAGGCTATAAATTCTGCACTTACCTTGAACATGTTTCTTTAGTATCAAATGAAATATATGACCTCATATAGTACACTTTTTTTCCTGAGGTCATGAATTAATGGAAAGAAGGCTGGTATACTACAATATTTACCTTATATTCTGTATTAGTCAGAGTTATCTGGAGCAACAGAATGTACAGATTTTATTTCCTTCTGTAACTAGGAACGAAATTTTTATGAATAATTTACAGATTGTAGTCCTAGTCCAAAAATGCCTGCCGAACAGTGGTCACTCAAAAAACCCAATGGCTGTTCAGTCCATAAGGCTGGATTTCTTGACTGGTTGTCAGAATTCACCAGAATTCTGAAGAAGTATGAGACCAGGGAAAATAGTTGTCTCCTATGAAGAACATACAACTTGGCTATACAATACCAAATGGTCAAATACTGAAAACATGTGCATACAGTTAACATTATATGGAATAAGAAAGTTTCATTTATGCATTTGGGAATACACACACACACACACACACACACACACACCACATCACACCCAAAAGTAGGTTACTCAATCTGGAAGAGACAGAAAATTAAAAATGGTAGGTTGCAGAATTAAACTTTAATTTCAAAATATAACATTTAAATAGAGATCAAAATCAGGTGTTTTTTACACAAAAGGTTAAAACTGAAAAATGAAAATTAATTTTTAAAATCATAATATTAATCTGTCATTCTCAAGTTAATACAATAGAAAGTATAAAATAGTTTTAGTTTAATAAACTCTATAAGCAAATTTTATTATATATTTTCTCATTAAGTAGAATATATAATAAAAAATTTGCAAAACTTACAATATGCCAATTAGTAATATAAGTAGCTGTAATGTTAGGTTAGTTTGTTAATGGCTAACTTTACTTATTTATTAAGAATGAAAGACCCTGTGGAAGAAGAGGTTAAATTATATGAGCCAAAGGGGATGAGAGGCATCAATAGAGCATGGCTCATGAATCACACAAACAAAGCTTGGTGTTTTAGTGGCAATCCTAAGAGTTGAAACAAGGTTATCTATTACTCTTTTGCCTTCTTGAGGGACTCATTTCTTCCCATTGGGTTGCCTTCTCCAGCCTCAACATGAGGGCTTTGCCTTGTCTTACTGTTTTGTCTTATTTGCCTCTTCTTGCTTTGTCCTGTTTGTTTTCTCTTGAAAGTCTGCTCTTTTCTAACAGGAAAAGATAAGACTGGATCTTGCTAGAGGGGAGGTAGGGGAGCTACGAATAGTGGAAGGAAGGAAATTGTTGCTGGTCTATTGTATGAGAAAAGAATCTATTTTCACCATAAGAAAAGAAAAACATATTTCATACAAAATAGAATTTTGATCCTTTCCACTCAAGACTGTCATGAGAAAGAAGATAGCAATATTTTGCTTTAAGAGTGGAAATAATTTGAAATGTAAATAGAAAGTATACTGAATAAAAAGAAGAAGAAAGAAATCTGAGAGGAAGGTGAAGAACTTAAAAGAAAGATTGAATTAAATAAACAAACACATTAGCAAATAGTGTGTGCACAAAAGACACATTAGATAACTAAAAACACATAATTTAAATGAAAAACCATCCCAATAAAGCAGCATAGAAAATACTGTTTCAAAGATAAATAATAACAAGTACAAATATTAATTAGTAATTTGAATATTTCAGGAAGAAAGTGTACATTATTGAATACTCATTGTTCATTCTATCAAGAAAGCTTGAAAAACTTTCTTATTATTTTGAGAAATTCATTTTAGAAAAAGATGCAAAGAATAATGCTTTAGTTTGCCTTAAATCTATTAAAAACTGATAATTACTATGGGATAACCACCGTACAGAATATTTAATTACACATCTAAAAGGAATAAAGTAGCCAAACATGGTGCTTAAAATAGAGGATTTAAATAAAAACCCTGTCAAAATTATAACTATATATGGAAACAAAACAAAGCAAACAAAATTGTGTAGTTCTTCCACCAAACAACACGACTTAAAACAAATTATAGACAAATCTGAGAAAATGTAAAAACATGGAACAATTTTCAAGAATAAAGGAATGCTCATTAAAATATATTCTGCTCTGAAAAACTAAATTTTAATAAAGTTTAAAATATAAAATCAAGACAGTATCTTCCTATAAAATTAGATCTATATTAAGGGTTGAAAGATTTTAAATATCTAACATATTTGTAATTCATTTTTATAAACCTGTGTTATAGGAAATATTAAAATTATCATTTACTCTAATCAAATTAATTTATGCCTGGGCTGAAATTCTTTTCTTTTTCTTTTTTCGAGACAGGGTTTCTCTGTATAGTCCTGGCTGGCCTGGAACTCACTCTGTAGACCAGGCTGGCCTTGAACTCAGAAATCTGCCTGCCTCTGCCTCCCAAGTGCTGAGATTAAAGGTGTGCACGACCATCGCCCCGGCTCCTGGGTGGAAATTTGATTCTGAATGTTCCATTCAATAAGAAAGTAATAAGTCATTAATAAAATTAATAAAATCAGAAAATCATCTTCATAGGTTCAGAAATATTAATTTCATACAATTCAAAATGCTTTTATTTTAATAACTTCTAATAACTGGAATATAAAAGTAATATTTCTCAGCAAAATGCTGCCAATAAATGTCAAACTAACATAGGCAGCAATTAAAAGTTTACTGTATTTCATGTAAAAGTATTTATATTACAAATGTGCTTGTTCAACAATTCTAATAAAGATAGTGTTGAACATTCTAGCCCTGAGAACTAGTAAAGAGACAAAAATAAAGTGTTCCTGAATGCAAAAAACACGATGTATAGTTGTCTCTGTTTTCCAGAAAACATGAACGTCTACATACAATACTTTCAGGACTCCATCAAAGTTTTCAAATGTGACAAGCAAGCATAAGAATGCAGTAAGTCGCATTTCTATACTCTAACAACAAACTCTGAGGGCACAGAGACAGTATCCAGATTAACAAAATTAGAAATGAAAAGGGAGATATAACAACAGAAACTGAGGAAATTCAAAAAATCATCAGATACTACTACAAAAGCCTATACTCAACACAACTGGAGAATCTGGAGGAAATGGACAGTTTCCTAGACAGATATCAAACACCAAAATTAAATCAGGATCAAACAGATCATCTAAACAGTCCCATAACCCCTAAAGAAATAAAAGGGGTCATAGAAAGTCTCCCAACCAAAAAAAGCACAAGACCAGATGGCTTCAGTGCAGAATTCTATCAGACCTTCAAAGAAGACCTAACACCAATACTCTTCAAACTATTCCACAAAATAAAAAAGCAGAAGGAACACTACCCAACTCGTTCTATGAAGCCACAATTCCGCTGATACCAAAACCACACAAAGATCCAACAAAGAAAGAGAACTTCAGGCCAATTTCCCTTATGAATATCAATGCAAAAATGCTTGATAAAATTCTTGCCAACTGAATCCAAGAACACATCAAAACTATCATCCACCATGATCAAGTAGGCTTCATCCCAGACATGCAGGGATGGTTCAATATAAGGAAATCCATCAATGCAATCCACTACATAAACATAATCAAAGAAAAAACACATGATCATTTCATTAGATGCTGAAAAAGCATTTGACAAAATTCAGCATCCTTTCATGCTAAAAATCTTGGAAAGAACAGGAATTCAAGGCCCATACCTAAAAAGATTTAAAGCAATATACAGCAAACCGGTAGCCAACATCAAACTAAATGGAGAGAAACTTTAAACAATCCCACTAAAATCAGGGACTAGATAGACAAGGCTGTCCTCTGAAAGTGAAATTAAGAAAACAATCTCATTTAAAATTGTATTAGAAAAATAGTCTTATCTATAAATTTGATCAAGTAAATGGGAGTTTCTTCTGCTGAAATATATAAAATACTCAATGAAAAAATTGAAAGTGCCATAAACAATGGAAATTCATCAAACTTTCATAGATTGGTAGACTGGTGCTCTGAAAACATCAGCATGACCCGAATTGCTCACCAAGTTCAAAGTGATCTCTGTCAAATCCAAATGTCATTATCTACAGAAAAAGAAAATTCATATGAATATCCTTAACTGGAGAAATCCTGAACAAATCAACAAAACTGGAGACACACCCTAGTATATAAATATTGTATAAAGTTACAAAAATATTGGCATTGGGGAACTGAAACAGAAACAGAAGAGAGATCATTGCCATGCCACAGACCAGAGTTTCCTAGATTTACCCAACTTTGGTCCAATTGCATTTTGACATGTATAATCTAGATTATAGGGGACTAAGCATTCAACCCAACTTTTATATTATTTTAACCTTGAGAGACCATTTAGTTCTCTGTTACACACATGAGTGTGGTTTCTTATTTTCAACTTCATTTTTTAAAAATTGTCCTTACTTTTGAAACTTTCGCATGTGTATGTAATGATATATGAATATATCTTCTTCCCATCTTCCCCTCCAAATGCTACTACATACTTCCTAATAGGAGTCCTTCCAACTTAGTGTGTGTATATGTGTGTGTGTGTGTGTGTGTGTGTGTGTGTGTATTCACTCAGTCAGGTTACTCATTGTACATAGACACAGAGCAAGTCACAGGACCATGGGAAATCTATCAAGGACCACATTCTCAAGAAAGGATTACTCAATGATTACTCAACTCCCCCCAATTATCGACTAACAATTGATCTTTAGTGAGAAGTGAGGTCTGGAGATGTTTTACCACATCTGTGCAAAATTTTTGTTGACTTTCTCTTGTGTAGGTCATGTGCAGGTAACCAAAATTTTTATGAGATCGTGATTCCAATGCCATGCCAGTTCGTGTTGAGAAAACAGTGTTCATCACCATTCCTCCACCTCTTCCTTTCTTACTGTATTCTAATTCACGGTGTTCCCTGATATTAACTGTTGAAGAGAGGTTAATGGCCCTTGAATCTGAGCATTCAGTTTCTGACACCCAGCGGTTTGTTCATACATATTTGCATTGACTACTTGTACACTATAAGAAGAAACTTCTGTGGCCAACATTTAAAGCAATACAGTTCTGTAAGAACAAATATACATACTACAAAAGGCAATTTGGCTATGTGACCATTTAGCAATGTGATAAATCTTTCATCCTAGTGATTAAGTCATTCTCGAGTGTAGTCTATTAAATAGGATTACTGTATTATGCATGGAATCTCTGCCTGTAGAAATATTTTAATTATAAAATCTATTTGAAGTCTTATAGCTTTGCAATGTTTTATCTTGTTACCCAATTCTAATAGCCTAAGAACTCTTAATTAAGAATGGGAACCTGAATGGAATGCAAGCAACAGAATATATACTGCACTCAAATATAATCCATTAAAAAGACACACTCAACTCAAAATTAAGTATAGTTGGTACTCAATTTCATTTGGGCCATATGCATTTTTTATTTCCTTTTTCTTAGTTTGTTATTCTTCTGTCCATCTATATCCTTTCAAATAACTCCTCTCCATGTAATTGTGAACATAGGGGCATTGTTCGATAGCTTTACACATCACAAGAGGATTATCATAAACAAACTTTTAGGATTTTGTGAACCTTTGGTAGGTTCACAAATCTGTGCTGTGATCACTCTATATAAAAGTTTCAAATTCTTTTCAGAATTCTATATATTACTGAGCTTGTTTCACACCCATTGCATTCCTGTTTATTAGGGATGAATCTGTTCATGTTCACCCTATCCATGTATGAACACTGAACAAAATACAGACATCAAGTCAAATCAAATCAATTTACAATTTTATCTTGATAATAAAAGTGACAAAATATGAAGAAAACATTTGTGATGTGTAGTTTGGGGCTATAAGGGAAGAACTCTCTGATTCAGTGATATTTTCTTTAAAAACTGAAGAAAATTATGAGCATATGGTTTCCCATATGGCAAGAGTGGGAAGAGACAGGGGCAGTCTTTCAAATAACAAGCAACATTCCAACTTGTTCTGGAAGATTCTAAAATAATAGATAGAACATGCCAATTTATATCACTTTTATTTTTCCTTCTTTGAAATTGAAGCATTTAGACTGTGGTAAAAATATTCAAATTTTTCATTTAAATTTAAATAGCAGAAATATAAATTATTTATTTTCTAAATTTTTGAATAAACCTATTGATAAATAAGTTTAAAATTATACTTAAATATCAGCCCAGTTTAATTTTACTACTAAAAGTTAAATACCTGTTGAAATTATAAAATCAAAATAAAGGTCAAAGGCATACCTTTAATAAAATTTTGTCATATCCCAGCAATATTTCCTGTTTTAAATTATGTATATACAAATTTACTATCTGAAGTGGTTTCAGTATAGGTATAAAGTCCTATGTATATGTATAATAATTACAATTAGTAATTATTATGTTAGTTTCTTTGTATACTCTTTTTTAACTTTTTTTGGTTATTTTATTTATTTACATTTCCGATGTTATACCCCTTCCCCTATCCCATCCCCCCTTCTCCCTGCTTCTATGAGGGTGCTCCCTCATCTACCTACCCATTCCCATCTCACCCCACTGGGTTCCCCTACACTGAGGCATCTGGCCTTTACAGGACCAAGGGCCTCCCCTCCTGTTGATGTCCTAGAAGGTCATCCTCTGTTACGTATGCTGCTGGAGCCATGGGTCCCTCCATGTGTATTCTTTGGTTAGTGGTTTAACCCCTGAAATATTCTATTTGCATGTAAGAATAAATTACATTTTATTTTTTAATTTATTCTCTCACATACTCATTTTGAGTACAGTTTCCCTTCCTTCCTCTTCTCACAGCTGCCCCTCTACCACCCACCCCTGCCCATCCATTTCTTCTCTGTTTCCCTTTAGAAAAGGCAGGCCTTCCAGGAAGATCAACCATACTTATCATATCAAATAGGAATAGAATTAAGTACATCCCCTCATATTAAAACACGACAAGGCAACCCAGTAGGAGAGCAAAGTTCCCAAAAGTAAATTAAAAGTTCCACAGAAACACAAAATTAAACAAAAAGATGGAGTAACCATTCTAATATATGAGAAGAAGACTTAACCAAAATTAATGAGAAGAGATGGGGAACTGCACTTCATACTCATCAAAGGAAATCTATCCAAAGATATCTTGTTTGTGAACGTTTATGCTCCAAAGACAAGGGTATCCACATTTGTAAAAGAAAGATTATTAAAGCTTAAATCATACATCAAACCCCCATCCCACTCCCCTCCCCCTGCCTCTTTTAGGGAGCACAACCACCCACCCACTCCCACCTCACAGCCCTGACATTCCCCTATATTGGGGCATCAAGCCTTCACAGGACCAAGTACCTCTCCTCTAATTGATGTCTGACAAGGCCCTCTGTTACATATACGGTTGGAGCCATGGTTCCCTCTATGTGTACTTACTGGTTGGTGGTTTAGTCCCTGGGAGTTCTAGGATTTCTAGTTTGTTAATATTGTTCTTCTTCCTATGAGGTTGCAAACCCCTTCAGTTCCTTCAGTCTTTTCTCTGATTCTTCTATTGGCGTTCCAATGCTCAGTCCAGTCATTGGCTGTGAGCATCCACCTCTGTGCAGAGCCTCTCAGGAGACAGCTATATCAGGCTCCTGACACCATGCACTTCTTGGCATCCACAATAGTGTCTTGATTTGGTGAGTGTATATGGGATGGATCGCCAGGTAGGGCAGTCTCTGGATGGCCTTTCCTTCAGTATCTTCTCCACATTTTTCTCCTTATTTACTCCTATGAGCATTTTGTTCCCCCTCTGAGAAGGACCAAAGCACCCACTCTCTGGTCTTCCTTTTCTTGCACTTCATGAGAATGTTTCATACTTGCTTTGTAGTTACACACTTGGGCAAATTTTATTTTGTATCTATTGAAAAGGCATGTTTTATTAACGGTTTTATCAACTTAAATACTAATTTGTTAAAGGCTAATTTTTCTATATTTCATATATATTAAATGATTATTTAAATATTATTTTAAAAATATTTATTTAGTAATATATTTAAATATTTTATTCATTTATCTGCATAACTGTTGATTGTATATTAATATTTACATGATATAGCAATCACATTATATTAAAATATTTTATTTAATGTGCTTATTCCAATGTGATGTCTCATTTCTTTCTGTTGTTAAATTTTTCTTACAAAGACTTTCCATAATAAATTGAGTTAAAAAATGTAACCATTTTCTTTATTTTGTTCATGATTTTGCTGTAAATCCGTTTTTTTTTTTCAGATTGGTTTTATGTCAATTTTATATTTATTTTTGAGGTATGATCTTTCTAATCTTAATTTTTACATTTTCAACTAGAACTAATTAATATTTTAATTTGATTCATATTAAATGCAGTTCAGCACATGTAATCATTGATTCTTAATTCTGTAGGTTTTAGTCTTGTAAATTTCAAGTTAATCTTTAATCCATAGAAAAAATATTGCTTGTCCATGTTATGGGATACTATTCATGAAATGTTTGGTTCAGTTTACCAGAAACTTGCTAATGATTATAACATGTAAACTGCATCTAAAACCTTAGATATGAAATTACATAAAATATAACAATATTAGAATAGCAATTTTGCTCAAGATGACAAACAAATGTAAATTAAGAAACAAGTTTAATATTAATAAGAAAATAAAAATGAAAGCCTCCCCAAAATATCATCTTAGCCCAGATACAATGAATGTCCTTTATCAAAATCACAAAAGATAGTATGGTTTACTAGGACATGGAGCTAGGGATACAGGTACTCACTTTTGGTGCATGTAAAATGTTGAAGTGACTAAGGAAAACATTTGTCTAGAAAGTTAAAAATAAGGCTATCATTTAGTATCCCTCCAAATAATTCCACGATGTAGGATGTCCATAGAAAATAACATTATATATCAAAATGTATTTTTCTCCTATAGTAAGTACCAAACTATTCATAAATCCCAAGATAACTAAGGTTTATATATATATAATATATAATATATAAACACAATTCATAAAAAGAATGAAATCTTGTCATTTGTAGAACAGGAAGTGGCAATCACTATATTAACGTCAATGAACCAAACAGAAGGGTAACTACATGTTCTTATAATGGTAAGTGGAGTTAAGTTAGCAGAGGGAAAATATTCAGGAATATATGAAAAAAGATAATGGATGAATGAATTTTTGTTTAAGTAATTATTGTATATTACATATGTTGCATATATTTGTTATATATGTTAACCTTTGGTTTATAAGGGAAGCGATTGGGAAGTCCCAACACAGACATCATTAAAATTTGAGTCCATGAACATATGTAATAATCTGGTTTGATCTGATGGCTTTGATCTGGCTTTTCTCAGCTTCTAGCTGAATTGTTCTGCCTGGTCTTAAACTAACTTTGGCAATATGTACTAATCTTCTGGCTCCTCCTGATTCTCTAGCTAGTTATATCTTCACCTGTATGTAGCTTGTTTTCTCTGTAACCTAGCTTTGTAAAACTGCCAAACACAGAATCACATACATACCAGTCACCCATCACTCCACTCCTTTTCTCTCCAGCTGCTCTTATGTAGCCTGTCTTCCTCTGCTGTTCTCCTGTTACTTGATTTTATCCATTCTCTGAGTCAGAGTGAGAAATCATTTTCTGATTTGTGACTTTGTCTTCCCTCATGACTTTCAAGCATGACTGCTTTCTCACACACACTAAACTCACCTTCATTGTTAAAGGTTAAAGGTGTGTACTAAGGTTGTGTCTGCATTCTAGCCAGATCATGTATTTGGATATGATCCCTTGCCAGAGCAGCCACGTTGCTGCAATAAAATTTCTAGAGATCTTTGGTTGTTACACATCATTCTAGCTTGTTTAATATTCTATTGTTGAAATTATTTGTTATTCTACCTTTCCAATTTAATATTAAAAATACTAAAAAATGACTACATTTTTATGTATTTAGTTTGTATCTTCCAATAACTTTCACATGAATTATTCACATTTTTCATAAAAAATAATGATTTCTTAACTTTCATTGTTTGACCTTCAAAGGTGAATAGTAGCTTTGTAACTAGTCTTCTGTAAATTTTCATTATATGAATTATGATTCAATTTTGCAAGCATTTAGACTTTGTTAACACTGCATTTCTACTGAGATTAAATAGTCATTAAATTCAGGGTTTTTGATTTAACGTATTTACTTTTTTTTCAGTTTTCCTTTTACATTTTAAACATTCATTAATTAACTTTTCCATTATGTTGTCCTTTACATAAGCATGATTACCTCTCATGGCTTAATACTTTTCAAGTAATAGCACAATTTTTAGGTATTAAATTGAAGTTCTAATTTTAATAGAAATTTAATATGAGCCTATATTTACTGTGACATCATCCAAAGCACCTTTTCATTTCTAGAGGCAATATAAATGGAAAGCGACCTGGAGGAGGCATGTAAAGTCAAACACCATAGATAAATTAGACAGCATTTAAAACTCTCATTTCCTTGACTATTCCATACAGTCTTAGATCTTTGGCTTAATAGAGTTGACAAATTTTAGTTCCTAAAAAAGAAAAATATCTCTACTTAAATGTCTTAAAAATTATAAATAATCAAAAATTCTGGTGTAAGATACTGGAGGTGAAACAGTACATCAGACAAGTAGGCATACGAGATGAATCCAGGAGTATAATCAACCCATATTAAATATTTATGAAAGCCCTATATAGAATTCTATTTTGTAATATAGTCTAAAAATGAAAATATAATATTTTAAAAGGAGGGAAATTTGGAAAGAATACATTTCTTCAGTATGGCATTAACCTATTCATGAACACTCCACATATAAAATACCAATACCTGCCTGCTAGCCCCTTGAATTGCCACATTTGAGGGACTATGGACCATACTGATTAACCCTTGCAAAATATGTTAGTAACAGAACCAAGTAGCTCAGATGTCAACTCTAACATGAATTTACAGTTTCCTATTTTTGCTTTTAATGAAACAAATCTTTTCTCATACAATATATCCAGATTATATTTTCCACTTCTTCTACATATGCCAGGTTCTCCTCATTTCCACTCTCATCAAGATCTACCTATTTTCTCTTTCTCATTATAAAAGAACAGGATTATAAGAGATAACAACATATAACAAAATAAATATACTTAGATAAAACAAAATCACACATTATCAAAAGAACCCAAGCAAAGGCAAAAGAATCAGAGACCTACTTGCTAGCACTCTCAAGAGACCCATTAAAATACTAAAGTGAAAGGTTTAATATATACACAGAGGACCTGGTACAGACCAGTGTAAGTCCTGGTTTGCTTGTTCAATTTCTGTGAGTTTTTGTGAACTTTAATCAGTTGATTTAGAGGGACTTATTCTTCACGTATTCTCCGTTGCCTCTGGCTCTTGAACTCTTTCTGCCCCTTCTGTTGAGTTCCCTGATCCCTTAGGTGAGAAATTTAATGAAAGATCAGTTTAGAGCCTTGGTATATTCCAAGCGCTCTCTCTCTCTCTCTCTCTCTCTCTCTCTCTCTCTCTCTCTCTCTCTCTCTCTCTCTTGCTATCACTCTTGGTCTCTCTTCCTCTCCTCTTTCCATAATGCCCAATTGTTTCATTTCTGCTGCCAAATATTTTTTTACTTATTTTTAACATGTGTTAAGCCAAACAATATGTAATTGTGTAGTTGAGCATGACAATACAAGGTAAAATCACTATCTAGTGAAGCTTATAAGACAGTTATGAAAAGTTAGTATTCTATTGTATTAGGAAATTGCTTCTGTGCACAGGTAAATAGCATGCTTTCTTTGTAGGTTTTATGCATCATTATTTGGTATTAATTACTTTCTGAAGGAAAGATTGTGCTAGCTTCAATAGATCACTGATTTTATTTTATTTTTTTACAGAAGCTACATTTAATTATCAATTACCTAATTGGATGGATAGTAGACAATACAAATTCTTATTCTGAAGTAAAACATCTATACTCTAAGAATGTAAGATGTTTGCTAATTACATCTTCAGATTCTAAACAACAAAAGTAAGACAGTATATTAACATTGCGAGTTCAATCCAGAAAGACAAACGTAAGCTTTCCTGATAATACTGGGATTAAAGTGTATGTTCCCAAATGAAATGTTTATAATAGTTAACTTGATTGTTTGCCTGAAACTAGGATTCAGTACTTGCATGTGCTAAATAGAATATAGAAACTTGACAAAAGCTTGTTGTGTTAATTAAATAAATTAAAGTTTGGAAAGCTAAACCTATCAGAGTGGATGTGTCCTGTCATTTACAGAAACTTCCCTACTGTCAATATCTATCATGTCTCAACCTAGAGAATGCACAGAACACTTGCATTCTGAATATATTTAGCAATGAACTAGTAAAAAGAACAAAGCTGTTACTAAGATGCAAATGGTACATCTTGTAATGCATTTTAAAGGAGCACATGGATATAAATTTTCTATTATTTCTTCATTATGCCTGTGTCATATATCACATTTGAATAAGCATATATCACATTGATTGTAAACTGATTATGCTTACTCATCAATTAACAGTTCTGCAATTCAAGAAACCTAGGGGAAGAAAGAGCTCTACATACAACTTTGCCTCTTTTCACCAACACACTCCATTTTAATGAATTAGTTTCTTATATTCAGCAATACTATTTAAAGCATCAGGAATGTTGCAAAACTGTGCTATTTAATGCCACAGTCCACCATTTCTGGATAGCTCCTCTGAGGATTCCCTTTTCAAGTGGACCTTCCCCTTCTTTGACCTTATCTGGGGAGTCCAACCCTACCTGCTACCTGAGGAAACTCACATAGTTCTTGGAAAACCTACAGGTTGAATTTTTCTCCTCCCCCTCCACTTCATAAGTACAGAATTCCTGGAATGTCTCTCCATGCAAATGAGGCATTCCCTGTACTTTGAACTATGGCCAGTGATTTACATTTTTTTCCTGAAACCCATTCTCACTCTTCAGGGTTCAAATATAGCCTTTGTTCACCCCCTAATAAAGTGTTTGTGCACAAGGCTTGATAAAAAAATCATCAGAGAAGCCCCCACCCCAATTTCACCCCACCACCCAACCTCCTGCTCAGACTCAGCCAGAAGAGTTCTGGTGCTCCATTTGATCCTTCCAGTCCAGTTTGCATCTGGACCCTCTAAGAGAGAAATCACAGAGCAGAACCACAGCTGTAAAACAACAAAATTAAAGGCACATACATGAAAACACACTGGCATACACAAATAAAAAATTATGGTGAAGACATTTAAGGATTTTGAAGGAGGAAGAGGAGGAAGGAGAAAGAGAAGGAGGGAGGAGGAGGGGAAAGAGGAGGAGGAGGAAGAAGAAGAAGGAGGAGGAGGAGGAGGAGGAGGAGGAGGAGGAGGAGGAGGAGGAGGAGGAGGAGAGAAGGAGAAGGAGGAGGAGGAGAAAAAGAAGGAGAGGAGAAGGAGAAGAAGGAGGAGGAGGGGGGAGGAGGAGAAGGAGGAAGAGGAAGAAGAAGAAGAAGAAGAACAAGAAGAAGAAGAAGGAGGAGGAGGAGGAGGAGGAGGAGGAGGAGAGGAGAGGAGAAGGAGGAGGAGGAGGAGGAAGAAGGAGGAGGAGGAGAGAAGGAGAAGAAGGAGGAGGAGAAGAAGAAGACAAAGAAAAAGAAAGAAGGAGGAGAAGAAGAAGAAGGAGGAGGAGGAGGAGGAGGAGAAGGAAGAGGAGGAGGAGGAGGAGGAGAAGAAGAAGAATACATTTACCTGCTGAAGAAAACTACAATCCTTTTGAAAAAAAATCCTCTTTCTCATTTTCTTTAAATTTAAATCACCATTTATACTTAGTGGTTATCCTGTGTGTATATCATGTTTTAATGGCTTTTACCATTTATGTTACCTGCATGGACTATGGAAAACAATTCAGTCAGAATATTTGTAGATGGATTAGTTAAGTAAGGATTCAGAGAGATAGTTGAGATCAAAAGGAAAAGGAATGGAGTTGCAAACTCTATTAACTATAATGAGAATGAGGTGCATAACTAAGGCCAGATACAGAATTAACAAGGAAGAAAGACATGAAAATAAAATAAAATATATGAACCCATTATAATAAATAATATAACTATTTTATCAAATAATACAAAAAAGTATTTAATTTTCTTAAATTGCTAATATGTGTTTCTTTTTAATAATAAAAAATGGAAGGTTAATACTTGGAATGAGTAGATTATATTATTTTCATATATTATAAGTTTATATTTTAAATTTTATTTTGGCATTTTAACTAGACTTTACTATTCAACATATTTTATTACACACATACACACATGCATGCTCGCGTGCACGTGCACACACACACATACACACATACACACATGTATGTCCTCTATAATTGCTGGATCATTTTATGGGCCCCCCTTCTTCCCTCAAATACTTTTCATTTCCCCCGTTGGGGTTGTTTGAATATTGTTTGCCCAGGGAGTACCATTATTAGGATGTATGGCCTTGTTAGAGTAGGTGTGGCCTTGTTGGAAGAAGTATGTCATAGTAGGAATGGGCAGTGAGACCCTCCTTCTAACCATAGGAGCCAGTTTTCTCCTAGATACCCTGGGAACAAGAGATAGAACTCTCAGCTACTCAGGCACCATGCCTGCCTTGTTGCTGCCATGTCCCACATAATGATAATGGACTGAATCCCAGAACCAATAAGCAAGCCCCAATTAAATATCATTTGGCCATGATGTCTCTTCACAGCAATAAAAACCTAATATAACAACTCTTGCTCTTTCTCAAGAGCCCTCACTTCATGCCCACATTTTCTTTTATTGTTGGTATGTACATGTTTGTGTATTATGTGGGTTCCTCAATACATTAATACACTCTGTTCTACCTGTATAATTATAAATGTATGTATTCATTTTCAGGGTTATTTATATGGTATGGGTGACAACATAGTGTGGTTTTCATAGGAAGAATTATTTCTCCACTCTCAGCATTCCTTATTCATAAGAAGTACCTACATTTTTTACTGCATGTTTTGGCCATTAGAATTGTGTCAAATTATAGGAAAAAATTACAAGGTAGGCATATAAAAATGGAAATCTATATTCCCAAGAAACAATAAAAAAATTTAGCAGTGGTATTATATGGAATTAAAAGATTCTCCACAGCAAAATCAATAGTTAACAGAGGGAAAAGACATGTTAGTTAATTGGGAAAATCTTTGCCACGCATTAATCTAGGAGGGATTTAGGGAGTGCAATCATAGAATATCATCAATTATTAGGGAATTATTGTCATGGTAGAGAGCACTGTGCCTTGCAGCCAGGAACAAGGATAACAAACTCATTGAGAGCTTTCTTTCTTGATCTGCAGGCAGGGAGAGAGAGGGGATTGAGAACAAACCTGGTGTGGCTCAAAGCTTATTCAAACTAACACACCTCTTCAAACAAGAATACAACCCCTAATTTTCCCCAAAGACACCTACACACATACTCTCATATATGTTTAATAATTTTCAGTATTTATTTATAACTACAAGTACCTTAACATTATTTAATGAAGTTATATGTAAAATAAATATAGTTATCCCTCAATATTTAAAAGAATTTGATCGGACTACTTTTGATAAATCAAATACAAACAATTTTATCTTATGTAACTTAACACTAGATTAATCCTTCATTACCTTTCTTGTAATATATGTTTGTATTTTGTAAGTACATGTTATATTTTATGACTTTCCAGAATAATTACAAGGAAATTCCTGTCAATGCTCAAAGAAGAATATTTGACTTAGATTTAGTAAGTGTTTAGATTTTAAACCAGCTAGTATTTAATCCTACTTTTATAATTACTTTTAAAAGCATTTTAAATTTAATTTCTAGTAATTTCAAATATGGAGGCAAGGCATTGTAAAGGTATTCATTACACTGCAATCTTATATCATCCTCTACTTGTACAAATCCAATTTTTTTCCCAACTAATATGGTTCATACTTTCATGTCTAATGTTTTATGGATGTCTTGTGAGGGTAATCATAACTGCTGCCTGCTCATGATTACATCAGTCTTGTATTTAGAAGACAGAGTATCATAGGAATCCTCTCTATCCTGCAGCTCTTAATATTTCTGATGCCATTGTGTGATGTTCCCTGAATCCTGAAGGCGCAGATGCCTATTTACATATGCACACTCAAACAGGATTTATTCTCAGACTTTTAACCAGTTCCATGTCTCTGTATAAAGAAGACTTCACTGCAAAGAATCTTCCTTGGCCAAGGCAAATGGCAGCACTAGTCTAGAGGTTTATGTAAGAATGTAAGAGGTAAGTTTCCTCTATAACTAACATTTTCAGCAATAATTCACAGGATTTTGCTGTTGGTGTCTGCTTAGTTGTTTTTTTTTTTCTATTGCTGTGAAGAGAAGCAATGGCTAAGGCAATTAAAATAAGGGGGAAATACTATAATTATTTAAAATATAATAACAAAAATAAGTCATCAAAAATAAGCATTTAATTGAAACCTTGCTTACAGTCCCAGAGTATGAGTCTATGATCATTATCGCGTGAAGCACAGCAATAGGTCAGCACTGAAGCAACAGCTGAGAGATCACATATTGAGGCAGCAACTATTAGGCAGAGAGTCACACATGGCATAGTGGGGAAGTATCAGTTTTTGAAACTTTAAAGCTTACATAACCTAATGTTTTCTAAATAACAGTACCCACTGGGTACCAAACATTAAAATATATGAACATAGGGGTGAATTTTTTGGTTCAAACCACTACACTAGAATACTATTGTACTAGAAATCTGTACTTTAGAATACAGTGCAACTAGAATATTAGTTGCTTCTTTGTTGTATGAAACCTGGCCTCAAATACAGTTGGAAAATCATTGCATTCTCCACCCTGAAACATCAATATCAGTATTGTATCTGTGGGGACATCTTACTTAGAAAGGTTGGTGTTGCAGTTTCCAGATTCATTGCTAGGTAGGATCACTAATGTTTTTCTATTCACAAGCTATTTCATATAGTACCTTCCACTCTAAACAGCATGATGGATGAAACCATTTGAAATTTTACACACTTCCTTCTACTATAGTCTATCTACTTTGCGCCAATCATGAGATGGAAAGCCCTTTACATCATATGTCCCTGACAAAGTAATATTCTGTTTATTCCACATGATATGTCACCATGGACTGAATATTTTGAAACCTCTGAAGCATGAGCCAAAATAAATTTCCCCCTTTAAATTCATTCAAGTGTTTTGGAACAGCTATGCAAAAGTAATTCAATGTCATTATGCATAATGTTTTCCTTAAATCCCTGTTGAGCAAGGAAATGAGGTTCCACCAATACCCAGTAGGGAACTATAATTTTACTTTTAGTAGAAATAACACATGTAAATAAAATTATGCATTGTTGTAGCAAGAATTTGTTTTTCACTCCTGCTATAAATGATTCACTAATGTAGGAAATCAAGCTAGTAGAAAGTCTGATTACTGTGTATTCCCTAAGGAATAGATCCGTGACATTTTAAATGCCTTATGTTCTCAATGTGAATTCTTGTTTCCAAACCCCATTGCTCTTTTTTTTATTTGATATATTTGTTATTTATGTTTCAAATGATTTCCACTTTTTTGGCTTCCCAGTCCCTGAAAGCCCCATAAGCCCTCTTCCCTCCCCCTGTTCCCCCATCCACCCCTTCCCACTTTCCTGTTCTGGTATTGCCCTACATTGCTGCACTGAGCCTTTCCAGAACCAGGGGCCACTCCTACCTTCTCCTTGGATATCATTTGATATGTGGATTATGTCTTGAGTATTCCAAGTTTCTATGCTAATATCCGCTTATCAGTGAGTGCATACCATGACTGATCTTTTGAGTCTGGGTTACCTCACTTAGTATGATGTTCTCCAGCTCCATCCATTTGTCTAAGAATTTCATGAATTCATTGTTTCTAATGACTGAATAGTACTCCATTGTGTATATATACCACATTTTTTGCATCCAATCCTCCATTGAGGGACATCTGGGTTCTTTCCAGCTTCTGGCTATTATAAATAGGGCTGCTATGAAGTTAGTGGAGCATATATCCTTATTACATGCTGGGGAATAATCTGGGTATATGTCCAGGAGTGGTATAGCAGGGTCCTCTGGAAGAGTCGTGCCCAGATTTCTGAGGAACCACCAGAGTGATTTCCAGAGTGGTTGTACCATCTAGCAACCCCAACAGCAGTGGAGGAGTGTTCCTCTTTCTGTACATCCTCACCAACACCTGCTGTCTACTGAGTTTTTAATCTTAGCCATTCTGACTGGTGTGACGTGAAATCTCAGGGTTGTTTTGATTTGCATTTCACTAATAACTAATGAAGTTGAACATTTCTTAAGGTGCTTCTCAGCCATCCAAAGTTCTTCAGGTGAAAGTTCTTTGTTTAGCTCTGTACCCCATTTTTAATAGGGTTATTTGGTTTTCTGGGGTCTAACTTCTTGAGTTCTTTGTATATATTGGATATTAACCCTCTGTCAGATGTAGGTCTGGTGAAGATCTTTTCCCAATTTTTTGGTTGCTGATTTGTCCTTTTGATGGTGTCCTTTGCCTTACAGAAACTTTGTAAGTTTATGAGCTCCCATTTGTCAATTCTTCATCTTAGAGCATAAGCACTTGCTCTTCTGTTCAGGAACCTTCCCCCTGTACTAATGTCCTCAAGGGTCTACCCCGATTTCTTTTCTACTAGTTTCAGTATGTCTGGCTTTATCCACTTGGAGTTGTGCTTAGTACAATGAGATAAAAATGGATCAATACTCATTGTTCTGCATGCTGACCTCCAATTGAACCAGCACCATTTGTTGAAAAGGTTATCTTTTTCCCACTGGATGTTTTTAGCTCCTTTGTTGAAGATCAAGTAGCCATAGGTGTGTGGGTTCATTTCTGGATCTTCAATCCTATTCTATTGATCCACCTGCCTGTCACTGTACCAATACCATGCAGTTTTTAACACTATTGCTCTGTAGTATTGCTTGAGGTCTGGGATACTGATTCCACCAGAAGTTCTTTTACTGTTGAGAATAGTTTTAGCTCTCCTGATTTTTCTGTTATTCCAGATGAATTTGAGAAATGCTCTTTCTAACTCTATCAAGAACTGAGTTGGGCTTTTGGTGGGGATTGCATTGAATCTATATATTGCTTTTGGCAAGATGGCCATTTTAACTATATTAATCCTGACAAACCATGAGCATGGAAGATGTTTCCATTTTCTGAGATCTTCTTCCATTTCCTTCTTCAGAGACTTGGAGAGATTATATATCACCATGTAGAGGCAATGTCAAAATTATTGAATATTACTGGAAAACTGATTTCACTCATAGACACATTCTCAAATTTAAAATAATACTATAGTTAGTAAGCACCTGATCTGTGTAACAAGATTCATCTGTGTGTATTCATCTACAAATCCTTCATAAGACAAATCCCAGCAGGGGAAGCAATGTTTCCGTGATCCCACTGAATGGAAGCTACTGAAAGCTGAATGGGAACAGCAAAGCTTCCTCATTGTGAGTGACTTGTTGTATGCAATACATTTTCTGCATGTATTTGAAGTCATTATTCATATTTTGAATGTAAGTCAATGTGATAAACTGCACTGACAAAGTTTTATGTATTCAGCTACACTTGCCCTACCAAAAATGTGTATGTACACATGGATTTATATTTCTTAACATACTTTGGGATTTGGGCTGGTTTTGATCTAGTTAGTACATTGGTTTAGATATAGATACAAAGAAGTAGATCCAGTTAACATGTATGATACCCACAGATGTGTCTTCAATCAAGTTCACGCAATCAAAATAAAACTAGTGTGCATTATCTTAGTGAGCTTGCATGCACTTAGGATAATAAGTCCTTAGAATGGCATAATACATCCTTCTATATAAGTGTGGCACTTTATGTTAATGTAATCTTGTTAGAGATTTGTTTTCCATGTTTATATTTTATGTGCACGGAGATGCAACTGAGTGATTATATAATTAATGCACCTCATATTTCTTCTATGACTATCCTCAGTTTTATATAAAATCACACAACTCAGTTATCAACAAATAAAATCCACGAATTCAGGTCTCCATGTCCTACTCAACTTCTTCACATTACATATTGTTTATTTTGTTTCCCTGCCCGAACTTGACTAAGAAGTTTGCATATGGATTTTGAATAAGCAATTTGTATCATGTTTCATTTTTCAATTTAAATCTTGTCTATTAATTTTGTCTTTGAAGATTACATTTCCCTATTTCTATTTTCAGTGGATTTATTTTATTACTCCATTTCAAGCGTCCTATATTTTAATTCGCTCCTTATTTTTCATATCTGAACAGATACACTACTAAACTTTGCAGTAAAATTTGTTGCAAATGCAGCATGTGTTTCTTTTGTGTAAGTATGTCACTTATTTTTTACTTATTTTTTTATCCTGTATTTTTTTATTTATTTTTTTATCCTGTATAACTATTATATATACGTAGCAGACAAAGAAATGAACATATACACACATACGAGGGAGTGGAGAGGAGGGGTGGGCATGTTTGTTTTTTTTTATATAGAGTATAGTAGGGTATTCTGATTCAAATCTAATTCTCATTGTAGTTCCTTGTTCCTGGTCTCTAGAGATTCTTTTCTACATGCCTACAGATTCAGTTCTGCCTATAAAGTTGTGGTGTTGTGTTGTATGAAATATTCCTTGATGTTTTATAGTAGCATAATTTTATAACTTTCTAGTTACCAAAATTGCTAGATATTATAGCATTCTGCTTTACCTTTAGCTGTTCTGTCTTAAGATATTTTTCTGTTTCTACTTTTCAGAACAACAAAGCATCTCAATTGTCATTTTATTTCATTGCTTCTAATGTACTATTTTTTGACATGTTTTCTTCCTGTTAAGTGTAAATTGTGTGCTTTTGGACTGTTTCCTTGGCAGCACTTAATTATGAATATTTTGTTATTTACTTTTCATTATAATGATCAAAATATAGGAAGAAACAGATTAAAAGGGTTTATTTGGGCTCAAGTTTTCAAATATTTCATTTTGTATTCTGTGCTTGCTGATGCAGAAAAATCAGAATAAGGAAAATTTAATGAAGCAGGGCTGTTCATCTTAGGACTCTCAGGTAGCAGAAAGACAGGTAGAGTAGCCAGTGACCTGATATACATTTCTGCAGCATGCCTCAATGACTCTGTCCTCCAACCAGACCAACCTTCTAGGTTTCACCTTCTCACAATAGTTCATAAATTTATTAGCTCATGAAAGGAGTAACCCAGTGATGATATCTGAGCCTTGTTGTTCTGTTGGGTAACTTCACCTGAGCCCATTTGCTAGCAATCAAACTTTTAGCATATGAATCTTTGTGATCACGGTATAAATTAAAATTAGAAATAATGGACAAGTCACCATTTTTTATTAGAGCTGACTTTAGTTATATGTATCAAAAGCTCTATGTTTTTATGAAAATATTTACTTAATGTATTTAAAAGGCAGATTGATTCTATAATGCATAAGTCCCTGAATGACAACTCTGTCTTCAATGATTATCCAGAAATGAACAGATAGATTCCATTGATTTTTTTATATGGAAAAGGGATTTATTTTTCTCACATACTATATCCTGAAAAGTTTCCCTCCATATAGTCCTTCAGCTTCTCCCCATCTCCCTCTCTTCCTGTTCCACCCATTTTCTGTCTCTCAGAAAACAAACAGGCATCTGTGAGATGATAATAAAGTAAAATAAAACATAATACAATAAATAGAAACTAAAATGCCACGACTAGGGAAAACAAAGGGAAGGCAAAGAGTATAAGAGGAGGCAGAAGAAACAAAGAGGTGCTGATTTTCACACTCAGGAGTCTTGTAAAAGACATAACCTGGAAGCCATAGTATATATGCAAAGAACCTGTAGGGGAAAGAAATAGTAGAAAATGGATATAATTAAATAAAATGTAAAGTGTAAAACAAAAACAAAACAAACAAAGAAAACTATGATGAAATAAAATAAAAATCAAGGGCCAATAAACTACAAATATGACTTTGAACTCATTTTCTGTTGGCCATCAACTGCTGAACATGCCTACCCTTAAGAATACCTTGTTTTCCTCAGTAAGATTTCTTTGAAATGTACTAAATTTTCCTTTGAAAAACATCATAAATTGATGAATGCATCTGAGCTAGGGATAGTGTAATGTGTCCACTTTCAGTTTCAATATTAGAACTCCATCTGGCAAAGACCCATATGACCCCAACGCATGATGCCTCAGTCTCTGAGAGTTGATATGTACAAGTGAGGGCCTGATGATCTAGATGGATTTCTTTTCTTGTGTCCTCTAGTGACTTATTTATCTAGCTAAGACAATGTCTTTCTTGTCTTTCTTGAAAGGGGGAAAATTGCTCACAGGAGGAAATATGGAGCCAAAGTATAGAGCACAGACCAAAGGAAAGGACATGCAGAGACTGTCCCACTTGGGGTTCCATCCCATATACAGTCACCAAACCCAGTCACTATTGTGGATACCAGGAAATGCTTGCTGACAGGAACCTGATAGAGTTGTCTCCTGAGAGGCTCTGCCAGAGCCTGACAAATACAGAGGCAGGTGATCACATACACCAGTGGACTGAGCACAGGATCCCCAGTGAAGGAGTTAGAGAAATGACTGAAGGGCTTGAATGGGTTTGTAACCCAATAGGAAGAACAACAATCTCAACCAACCAGACCACCCAGAGCTCCCAGGGACTAAACCACCAACCAAAGAGTATACATGGAGGGACCCAGGGCTCCAGCCACATATGTAGAAGAGGATGGCCTGTTTGGCAGGACATCAATGGGAGGAGAGGCTATTGGTTATGCAAAGGCTTGATGTCCCAGTATAGGGGAATGCCAGGGTGGTAAGGTGGGAGGCAAAGCACCCTCATAAAATCAGGGGGAGGGGAGATGAGATAGGAGGTTTCAGTCTCTGGAGGGGAAACCTGGAAAGGGGACAACATTTGTAATGTATATAAATAAAATAAAATAAAAAACAAAAACAAAAAACCTGAAGAGCAGAACTCAAGTAAGCTGCAGCCATGATGGAAGTAACTGAGATGGAGACAAGTTTGAGTCTGTGTGACTTTGGGCTTCAGAAAAATGTTTAGATGCTGACGGGTGTGCAAGGATTCTTTCCTTGGGACAAGGGCCTTGCAGTTCTGATCTGGGACTCCCAAAAGAGAATCAGCCTCTTCACAAAAAGACCTGTGCAGTAAAATATGATTAAAGACAGAAATGTGGGTGGGAAACTGAATGTGCTGCTTTGACCTCAGCAAGACTCAGCTTCATAGCTGGTCAGCTAAGTGGTGAAGGAGTGTGTAGGAATGTTGACCCAGGAATCAGCCTGGTTTCTGTGTGGTGCTTGAATTTTTTCCCCAACTCCTGCTGCAACTCTTTGTTGTTGTTGTTGTTTTGGTTTTTGTTTGTCTTGGTGTGTGTGTGTGTGTGTGTGTGTGTGTGTGTGTTAGGGGTTACAGGGAGGCTGTTAGGAGTGTTCAAGATTTTTTATAAAAGGCAATGTGTGACCTTGAGCTTCCATAACTACTGGTCTTGCTGCTGACCACTGAGATCACAAGATCTGGACACCAAACCCAGACAATTTTTATAATTTTTGAAATAGTACCACAGTGATTCCAAACTCCTCATCCTTCTCCCTCATTTAGAGCAGTGGCTAAAGAGGCTTCCATAGGCTCTAAAGGGTTCTGTGCCTGGGCTAAAGTGTGGGTGGGTCTTCCACTGGCCCCTTCAGTGTTTGGGTTCCATTGAGGGATCTGGGAACCTCCTTTGAGGAAGTGAGGCCCTGAAGGGAAAGATTCAAAAGACCCTCCACGACCCTTGGATTTAGTTTTTAGGTTTTGAGCCAACATGCAGTGTATTTTTTTTCCAAGTGACACTTATGTATGGGTGTATGAGTTGGTTTCTTCTTTCACCACAGTGCCCTGGAATCCAGTTGTAGTTAATGTGACTGGCAAGCTACTTTTGAGACTAGCCATATAACCCAGTCATCTGGGAAGGGCAGAAAGGGTTGCTCTCACCTATTTTTTTTACCTCTTCATCCTGCATAGATAGAAGCTCTGGGTTCACCTTTGAGCAGTTCCCGAAGCTAAAAAAGCACTCCTAGACAGACCCCGACCCTAATGTGGAGACTCTGGAGGCCTTGGCTGATGCGCTCAAACTGACAAAAGGGGATATGAGGAGACAGACTGATCTCTGGAAGTCTGAGAACATCCTGCTCTACAGAGCTATTTGATCATGGTAGATAATAACATTGATATATTCTTGGATTTGGTTTGTAAACACTTTATTGAGATTTTTTTCTATGACTTTTTCAGCATACACTGATTGCTGTGATATCCTCTGTTGGAGTCTTATGTCGTTTGGGTATCATGGTAACTGTAGACTCATAAAACAAATTTGAGAATGTTCTTTCTCTTTACATGTTTGGAAATTATGTGAGGAGTATTGCATCAACTCTTCTTTGAATGTCTGGTAGAATTCTGTGTTAAACTGGGAATATAACTGGGAATTTATAACTGGGAACTTTTAATTAGTGCCTCTCTTTCACCAAGAAATATTAGTGCATTTAAGGCTTATATGATGTTCATTTAATATTGGTACATAGTATGTATTGCAAAAAAAAATCCATTTCTTTTAGATTGTCTAACTTGGTAGGTGTCTTATTTAGGGATACTGGGCTATGATAAAATACCATGACCATTACAATTTTGTAAGGGAAAGTAATTGAGTTTCTCTTATACTTTCAGAGGTTTAGTCCATTATTGTCATTATGGGAAGCATGGTGGTGTGAAGGCAGGTATGGTGCGAGACAGGCATCTGAGAGATCTACAACTTGACAGGAGCAGGAAGAGAGAGTTAGCAACTGGGCTTAGCTTGAGCTTCTGAAACCTCAAGTGACACACTTCTACACATAGGGTATACTTAAAATAAAACTGCCACACATCCTGATCCTTTGAAATAATGCAAGTCCCTATGGGGCCATTTTCATTCAAACTATTACTGTGTAATTTTCTGGATTTCCTTATTATCTGTTGTTATATTCCTCTTTTCCCTTTTAATTAAATTATTTTTTTATTCTTTATTTACATTCTATTCTAGAAAGTAATAATATTTTATTCTCTATATGCATTCTGTTATAGAAAGTCTTTAATTCCTAATTTTTATAGTAAACTGTTGAGTAGTGAGTTGTTCATTGTCTATGAGTTAGGAAGCTTTCTGTTGTTGATATGTAGCCTTATTTTGGAATGGTCAAATAGGATGCAGGGCATTATTTAAATTTTCTTATATCTATTGACACTTTGCTTTGTGTCCTAGTATAGAGAAAGTTCCATGATACATTGAATACGAGGAATATTCTTTTGTATTTGAGTGAAATGTTCTGGAAATATGTGTAAGTTCATGTGATTTATAATGTCACTTACCTGCATCATTTCTGTTCAGTGTTTGTTTGGATGATTTGTCTACTAGCAAAAATGGTAGTGAATTCTGTCATTCTCAATGTGTGAGGGACATTTTGTGATTTAAATTTAATAGTGTTTCTTCTATGAACATGGCTACCCTTTTGTTTTGTTATTTTTCAATGTCATGTTCTTCTGAGATGCTTAACAGTGGGAGTGGGGAGTGTCTCTGATTCTTTTTCTTGCTCTTGGGACTCATCTTCCAACTGTGTTGCCTTGATATGAGCATTTTTGCTTAATCATATTGTAATTCGTTGTACCTTGTGTGGTTGATATTTCTGTGAGTCGTACTATTTTCCTAAGGAAAATATAGGGGAATGCATCTGGGGGAGATGGGAGGGGAGGAACTGGGAGAAATGATGAGGAGGGAAACTTCAGTCAACTTGTAATATAAGAGAGAAGAATAAGAAAAAATAAATGAAATGTCTTCTTGGTGTTGTTTTGCTTTGATAAGCATGTAGTCTCTTTCATTACCTGTTCTGGTTAGTTTTGACTTAGAATTTATTTTGTCCAATATTTAAATATCTACACAAGGTGATTTAAGTGTATTCAATTGAACTATGTGTCTCTTTAAACACTACCCTGAGGTGGTTATTTTTGTTATTATTAATAAGTTATTTACCTATTAGAGAGAGGCTTCCATGGATATCAACTGGCCTTAGCATAACAATGCAGTAACACTTGGTGAATCTTTTTCTCTTGTCACTATACAAAGCAGCATGCTTAGAGGAATGATATCTAAAACAGGCAATGTAGTTAAAGGAAGCCCCTGCTCTTGCTGTTCGGGGTCCTACATGAAGACGCAGCTTCATAGCAATTACATACGTACCTGGCTCCTTACCATTCATGCTCTCCTGTTGGCAGTTCAGTCTCTAAAAGCGGCTGTGGCTCAGGTTAGTTTAATTTTCCTGTGGTGTCCTTGGCCCTGTAGCTCCTTCAATCCTTTCTTCCCTTCTTCTATAAGATTCCCAAAACTCCATTTAATGTTTGATGTTGGATCTCTGCATGAGTTTCCATCAGTTGCCGGGAGAAGCTTCTCTGATAACATTTATGCTAGGTTCTTGTCCTAAAGAATACGGAAGACCCTGCTATACCTCTCCTGGGCATATACCCAGAGGATTCCCTGTCATGCAACAAGGACACATGTTCCACTCTGTTCATAGTAGCCTTATTTATAATAGTCAGAAGCTGAAAAGAACCCAGATGTCCCTCAATGGAGGAATGGATACAGAAAATGTGGTATATTTACACAATGGAATACTACTCTGCAATTAAAAACAATGAATTCATGAGATTTTTAGGCAAATGGTTGGAATTTGAAAAATATCATCCTAAGTGAGGTAACCCAATCACAAAAGAATACACATGGAATGCAATCACTGATAAATGGTTATTAATTAGCCCAGAAGCTCTGAATACCCAAGTCACAATTAGCCTATCAAATGACTCCCATGAAAAAGTAAGGAGAGGGCCCTAATCCTGGAAAGGCTTGATCCTGCATCATAGGGGAGTACCAGAACATAGAAAAAGGAGGGAGGTGATTGGAGAACGGACAGAGAGAAGAGAGCTTATGGGACATATGGGGGGTGGGGAACCGGGAAAGGGGAAGGCATTTGGAATGTAAAAGAATTTAGAAAAATAAAATAAAATAAAAAATAAAATAAAATAAAGAATAAAAGAATTCAATTAATAGTGTCGGGGATAAGGCCTCTCTCAAGGCATGTGTCTCAAGCTGCGGCAGTCATTAACCCTTCCCTCAAATTCTGTTCCATCTTTTACTCCTAGAAATCTTGTAGGCAGGACAAACTATGTGTATAAATTTTTGTAGCTGAGCTGTTTTCCTAGTCACTCTATTGGAAGTCTTGCCCGTCTATAGGAGATGGACAGTCAAGCTCTATATCCCCATATTGCTCAGTCTTAGGTTGGATCACCCTTATAAATTCCTGGGAGTTTCCTTTGTCTGAATGTTACAGTGTGTTTCTTGGGTACAGGAAAAGGATGTATCCTATATTTATTCCATTGTTTTAGTCTGTCTTTTTATTGAGCAATTGAGCTCACCGGCGTTGAGAGATATCAGTAATCAGTTTTTGGTTGATTCCTGTTATTTTGTTATTATTGTTTTTGTGGTAGCAGTCACCACGGTGGTGGTGGTGATGCGTTTGTGTGTGTGTGTGTGTGTGTTCCTTCTTTTGGTTTACTGATCTTCTTTCCTTTCTTTCTTTTCTTTTATTTTTTTTTTTGATTTCATTTTCCTCCTCCTTCTCCTCTTTCTAACTTATGGTTAAACTCTTAAGATCTGAGATTTTCCCCTGGGGAAAATCCCAGGGATTGTCTATCAGTAGAAGTAGACTTTATTGCTTATATTTGGTTTTATCAGAATAGGTCTTAATATTCCCATCTATTGTGATTGGCGTACATCATCCTGTCCTGGTATCTGTAGTCACTTAAGAACCACAGAACATCTGTATTGGCTTTCATGGCATTTATAGTCTTCACTGAGAAGTCTTCAGGTATTATATGAATATCTGTCTTTATACATCACTTTGGGTTTTTTTTTTCCCTTGAAGCTTTTTTTTTTTACTTTCCTTTACTTCCCTTTTCTTTTTTTTTTTTAATCTTTTTTTTTATTCAATATATTTTTTATTTACATTTCAAACGATTTCCCCTTTTCAGGCCCCCTACTCCCCAAAACTCACATAGGCCCCCTTCCCTCCCCCTGTTCTCCCATCTACCCCTCCCCACTTCACTGTTCTGGTTTTGCCCTAAACTGCTACACTGAGTCTTTCCAGAACCAGGGGCCACTCCTCCGTTCTTTTTGTACCTCATTTGTTGTGTGGATTATGTTTTGGGTATTCCAGTTTTCTAGACTAATATCCACTTATTATGAGTGCATACCATGATTGATCTTTTGAGACTGGGTTACCACATCACTTCTGGAAGATCCTGCTATACCACTCCTGGGCATATACCCAGAGGATTCCCCAGCATTGTAATAAGGATACGTGCTCCACTATGTTCATAGCAGCCCTATTTATAATAGCCAGAAGCTGGAAAGAACCCAGGTATCCCTTAACGGAAGAATGAATGCAAAAAATGTGGTATATATATACAATGGAGTACTACTCAGCTATTAGAAACAATGAATTCATGAAATACTTAGACAAATGGATGGAGTTGGAGAACATCCCTTGCAACTTTTAATGTTACAGTGTGTTTCTTGGGTACAGGAAAAGGATGTATCCTATATTTATTCCATTGTTTTAGTCTGTCTTTTTATTGAGTAATTGAGCTCACCGGCGTTGAGAGATATCAGTAATCAGTTTTTGGTTGATTCCTGTTATTTTGTTATTATTGTTTTTGTGGTAGCAGTCACCACGGTGGTGGTGGTGATGCGTTTGTGTGTGTGTGTGTGTGTGTGTGTGTGTGTGTGTGTGTGTGTGTTCCTTCTTTTGGTTTACTGATCTTCTTTCCTTTCTTTCTTTTCTTTTCTTTTTTTTTTTTTTTGATTTCATTTTCCTCCTCCTTCTCCTCTTTCTAACTTATGGTTAAACTCTTAAGATCTGAGATTTTCCCCTGGGGAAAATCCCAGGGATTGTCTATCAGTAGAAGTAGACTTTATTGCTTATATTTGGTTTTATCAGAATAGGTCTTAATATTCCCATCTATTGTGTTTGGCGTACATCATCCTGTCCTGGTATCTGTAGTCACTTAAGAACCACAGAACATCTGTATTGGCTTTCATGGCATTTATAGTCTTCACTGAGAAGTCTTCAGGTATTATATGAATATCTGTCTTTATACATCACTTTGGGTTTTTTTTTCCCTTGAAGCTTTTTTTTTTTTTTACTTTCCTTTACTTCCCTTTTCTTTTTTTTTTAATCTTTTTTTTATTCAATATATTTTTTATTTACATTTCAAACGATTTCCCCTTTTCAGGCCCCCTACTCCCCAAAACTCTGCAATTAGTATTCCTGGTTTCCTGGCTTTAGTCCTTGAACTTTTTTTAAGCATTTCCTTACCTATGATAATATTACCATTGAATGTAACTTTGATACTTTCTGCATTTCACCCCTTAATGGAAGGGAATCTCCTAGGCAAGGTAGGAATCTTCTTTTAGAAAGTCACAATATATTTCAATGTCCCTGCATTTCAGTGAAAATACATAGAAAATATACAAAGAATTGGAAATTGAAACCTAAGTGTAGCTATCACATTCTAAACAAAGTAGCCCAAATAGAAATGTCTATAATCTGAAGATAAGTGAAGAAAATTGCTGAATGCACTAACCAGTTATTTGTAAAGGGTAAAAACATGCGTAACACCACTTGAGGCCAAGGTGCTGAGAAGTCATTCAGTGATTCAAGTTTTTGTGGGAAAATAAAAATACACTTATTTTTTTAAAATAGAATTATTTTTATTGGATATTTCCTTTATTTACATGTCAAATGTTATCTTCTTTCCTGGATTACCCCTTGAAACTCTCTATCCCATTCACCTTCTCCCTGCTTTTGTGATGGTGCCCCCCTACTCCCACCTCCCGGCCGTTGCATTACCCTACAGTGGGGCATCAAGTTTTCACAGGACCAAGGAGTTCTCCTTCCATTGATGCCTGATGACAAGGCCATTCTCTGCTACATATGTGACTGGGGCCATGGGTCCATTGTACTCCTTTTTTGGTGGTTTAGTCCCTGGAAGTTCTGACACAAATTAACAGTTGCCAGTTGCCAATAATATATCATAGGTATAAAAATTACAGTTCTTAGAAAAACTCAAATATATAGTCAGGTAGACTAAATCAATGGGATAGATAAGTTCAATTAATGACAAACTAAAGTATATAATGAGACAATATACAAAGTTAAGAACCATGAGGATGATACTTGGTAATGTAACTTGGTCTAGCATGTGCAAGATCCCAATCTCTGATCCCAATAAAAACAAACACTAAACAGCAAAAGTAGCAGCTAATATTAATACAACACAATTGACAGATTTGATGTAGTTGTAATACAGGAAATAAAATAAATGCCTAGATAATAGTATAGAAGAAACCATCCAGGAGTACATTTGCATTAGCAGTGTGTTATAGCATGATTTGAGGATGAGAACTCCACAGTTACCTATTTTTTTAATAATAAATATTTTTCAGGGTTAATTTCCATCCAATACAAATAGATGCTCTTTGATGAGGGAAGAGAGCAGTATTTCTCTATGGTTATAAGCATAAGTATTTAGAAGGCAATTTAGATATTCTATTAAACTTTAAAAGTATATTTAAGTTTTCTTCAAACATATATTAATCCTCTACTTCTGTTTCCCATTCCTCCTTCCTTCCCAGTTTCTCTATACCCTTTCTCCTCTTCTCTATTCCCTAATCTAATTTCTCCTCTGTTTATTTTGAGAGAAGAGCAGGCTTCCCATGTATATCAATCAAACATGTTTATCAAGTTGCAGTAAAGCTAGTTACCTCCTTCCTTCTTAATGCTGAACTAGGCAACTAAAAGGATTCCAAAAGCAGACAAAAGAGTCAGGGACATCCCCTGCTCACACTGCTGGAAGTCCTACCAGATCAAGCTACAGGACTCTAACATATACAGACAGAGGGCCTAGATCGGACCTGCAGAGGCTCCTTGATTGTCACTTCAGTCTGTGAGCCCCTATGAGCCTAGTTTAGGTGATTCTGTGGGTTTCCTTGTGGTATCCTTGACTCCTGATTTCTACAATCCTTCCTAACCATCTTCTACGTAATTATCATAACATTTGGATGTTTTGCTCCATTTTTCCTCAGGATTTTGCCAAATGTTTGGCTGTGAATCTTTGTATCTGCTTCAATCAGTTTCTGGATGAAGCCTTTCTGATGACAATTGAGCTTGTCACCAATATGAAGAAAATATTATTAGGAATTATTCTTTTGAATTATTGACTCTTTTTATCCATTCATGTTTGGTTCTATCTCGAGCCTGGGTCTGACCTTCCATTCAGTGTCAGGATTGGGCTCCCTCTTGTGGCATAAGACTAATGCTATAATAATCATTGGCGTTCACACAATCTCTACCAAACCTTTTTTACAGTGTATCTTATAGGCAGGTGGATTGTAGGTGAAAGTTTTTGTGGCTGGATTAGTATCACAATTCCTCCAACTGAAGTCTTGCCTGATTACAGGAGATGGCCTGTTCAACTCCATATCCTCCACTGCAAGGCATCTTAGCTAGAGTCACCCTCAGAGATCCCTGGGAATTTCTGTTGCATTAGGTTTCTTGCTGCTCCCTGACATTCCTCAATTCCAGTTGTCTCTCTTTCAGTATTTGCTCTCTCCATTTGACCTCGACTCGATCCGTCCTGTTTCTGTTCCCCCTGCCCTTATTTCACACGCAAAATCTATTCTGTTTTTCCTCCTCAGAGAGATTCATGTGTCCCCCATGAACCTTCCTTTTTACTTAGCTTCTCTAGGTCTGTGGCTTGTAGCATGGTTATCATTTAATTTATAGCCAATATCCACCTATAATTGAGTACATACCATATTTATATTTCTGGGTCTGGGTTACCTCACTCAGAATGCTTTTCTTTAAGTTCTATTCATTTGCTCGCAAATTTCATGATGTTGTTTTTTTAACCATCTGAATAATACAGTGCAGGACAAATGAACCATGCCACTGGACAGAAACCTTGTAAGCTTGAGTTATGTGGGCACAATCCCTGTGAATCTCAGAACTAGGAACAATAGGAGAGGTGTTAGCTTCTGTTGTTTCTGCTGTTGTTAAAATACAGCTTTAATCCATGATATTCTGATAGGATGCAGGGCATTATTTCAATTTTCCTTCATCTGTTGAGACTTGCTTTGGTACCAAGTATGTGGGCAATCTTGAGAAGGTTCTGTGAGATGAAGGCATATTCTGCAAGTTCTGTAAATATCTATTAGGAACATTTGATTCATAATATCTATTAGTTCCATTATTTTTCTCTGTTTAGTTTTGTCTGGCTCACCTGCCATTGGTAATAATGGGGTCTTTAAGTCTCCCACTATTGTGGATGTATTATGAAAGTTTTAATAATGTTTCTTTTCAAAATGTTTGTGCCCTTGTGTTTGGGGCCTAGATACTGTATCAATTTAGTAATACTATAGAACTGTGATCTTCACTATGCCTGGATAACATCTCTAGTGATACGTTCTTGCAAAATTTACAGTGTAAGGCAAGAGTTCTCTGTGAAGCAGAGTTTAAATTTAATCAGACAACTTTCAGTCCCCCACACTTGTGAAGCCTTCCCTGCTACACTTGAATCAATTGGCATATTTTACTTGGCAAAACTATCTTATGGTTCATAGAGGGCTAAGACAGCTGCCACCTTTTCTCTACCAGCACCTTTCCTAGAATATTTCCCCATTATGAAAGAAGGAGGTTTCCAGTTCAGTAGGAACTATGAAGCCCAACTAACTCTGTTTTTTCAAGAACTCCATTTTGTGTGAGAACAAAAGCCAAACTCCAAATCCAGGACGAAAATCATAGTGTCTTCCTGAGCAAGCATCCTATGGCATCCCACCCCCTTATCAACAGCCAGTCAGGCTACAATAGCAGGGTCAAGATACATGTAGATAACTTGAGACATCCTGCAGAGATTAGATAACTTGGCCATCCTGTTTGTAAGGTGGTTTTGTCCTTGTGTTCAGTTCCTGCAGATTATGCCAGAAATGCAGTTATAATATTAACTTCCTGACCCATATGGAAATTCTCCATGTTGCTTGTAAACACAATAAACTCCCTAAACCCATATTCTCTGGTCTCTCACTCTGACCAGCTGCAACAGAGTCTGGGAGTTGGAGAGACCTTGCTCTCAAGCTTGCAATAAAGCCCTTATGTGTTTTAATATGGAATTGGTTCCTTGGTGGTCTCTAGGTACCTGCAAATTGGGCATAAGAGTAGCTTTGTTTCTCTAGTTCCTGTGACTAAAATGTGTCATTATTTCAATGAAAGAGCTTTCCCACCCAAGTCTGATGGTCAAGTAAGTACAAAATCTGTAATAATTGGAGGATCTCTAGGAGGTTTTCATATGACATTTCTAACCATGCTTAATATGATCTATTTCTCCTCTTACCCTTTTACTGCTTTACCTTACTGTTTCTCTTTCCACTTATTTTCCCTCTTTACTCTTATCCCTTCCCACCTGTGTCTTGATATTTTCCATAAGTACATCAAGTGATATACACATAAACTGAATGATTTGAAGCTGAAAACACACATGAGAAAATATGCAACGTTTGTCTTCCTGAGACTGAGTTACCTTGATTAATATATCTTATTTTTATGTTGGGTCTACTCATGTTCACATTTCCTAATTACATTTTTCAGCATTTAAATACAATTCCATTTTTTATATATACACAATTTTATTATATAATTATCAATTGAAGGACATCTATAGTTAAATGTTCTAAAATTCTCACATTTTTATACATTAACTGATGTTTCAGTTTCACTAATGTATTTTCAGAAAATTTCTTTAGGATGACACATTCAGCATTTACTAATATTTGGCAGTATTTCTGACAGTTGCATTTTATCCATTGTAATAAGCTTCATCCCTAAATGTATTCTAATTTTATTGCATAGGGTAGCTAAGCTGTGATGTGTGCACATAACAACTGAAAACAACACCCTTACCACCTTCTTTATTCACTCTTTTCTACACACATTTAAAATATTTCTTATTCACAATAGAAGTATTTTACTGACATTTTTAATTAAACAGTAAATTAAATTTAATTAAACAGGTACTGTCTTGTCACAGAGAGACTCTCAGGAATGGTACTAAGAATTTTAAGGTTCTAAGAAGTATAACATTAAAAGATGGCTCATCAGTCACTATTACACTGTAATAAATAACGGACCTGTTAACACACGGGTAGTCTTGGTTCTGAAAACTGCAAATCTGTTGTAAAGCCGTATGACATGAGCTACAAAGAAAGACATTTTCTTTTCTTGTAGGACAGTATCAATCCTGTCCTTTCTCTGAGCAAAGGCACTTTTCTATTTCCTAGATCTGTTCACAATGGGAAATTAGGACCTTTCTTACAAGAAGAAGTCAAGAAATGATTACATTCTCCAAACTGCCTTAAAAAAAAAAAGACCAAATATAAAAGAATAGCTTCACTGGCTGGCTATGACTTAATGACTTAAACTATGAAATCCACACACAATTAAAAAATTGAATCATTTCACATACTGAATTGTTAAAATATATTTTGATGTTGTTTTGTGAGTTTTTGTTGTTGTTCATTTGTTTAGCTTTGCTTTTTACCTTTTGTTCTTTTTTTGTGGGTTTTGTTTTATTGTTTGTTTAATTGGGTTTTGTTGTTTTTGTTTTGTTTTGTTTTGTTTTGACAGGGTTTTCTGTGTAACCCTGGCTGTCCTGCAACTCCCTCTGTAGACCAGGCTGGCTTCAAATGCATAGATCTAGTTGCTTCTGTTTTCCATGTGCTGTGAATAAAAGAGCAAGCTACCACCACCCAGTTTTAAATCTTATTGTGATGTTCAAATTTTTTTAATTGGCTTAATATAAGGAGGTTTTTATGCTCACAGATAAGCACAAGGGAACCAGGATTTTTAAACATCCACTGTGTTCTCTCCAGTGGGAGAGTTATATAACCTGTATTCCTCTCAGAAGTTAGGAAACGGGTATAGTTAATAGCCTAGTGACCTTCACACTATCTGTGTGGTTTGAGACCATACTGTATCCTTCTTCAGGCCCTTATCACGAGCTTGTTTTTCTCAGTCAGTCAATAAGTCCTACCATAATGGGAGATATCACATGTACCTTACAAAGAGGTTTTATATACTCATGTCTTAAGTTTTGATGTACACATGAAATTTAATCAGTTATTAAAAAAGAAAAATTTCACCCTATTATACTCTAGTTATTTATGCCTAAAATAAACAACCTCAACATTTGAAACAATACTAGCTACTGAATAATGTAGAACTAAACTACCTTCTTGTCTCCTGTGAATAATTATTCTGATGGTATGGTAATAAGAGAAGCTCCAACATTAAATGATAGATTATATATTCCACTAAGAGAATAACACTTTTAAATTCAATAATGGGAGGAAATTAACAATCAGATGAAGATAACCTAGAAATATTATACCTGATACTAGTAATTTCAAGAAAAATAGGCTCTGGATTTATTTGTATATGAACAAATAACTTAATTTGTATATTTCAACATGTGAGTTGCTAATAAAGAATTTATACTGATTTATTATTGCCCCATATTTTGTTTGCCTAATTGTCATGAAAGCAATTTTATAGCATTTCAAAATAATCAAAGATTCTGATTAAATATAATCTTCCACAGACCAAATATGTACACAATGTTGGGGAATAATGCTACCTTTTCTACATTTAAAATTTAACTTTCAATATCAATATTAAAATATCTGAAACTTGTGAAGTAATATTAAATATAGGCTCTACAATATTGTGAGGTAATATAAAATTATAAAACAATATTTGAATTCAAGTGCTTCAGTAAATTGGGTCAATAATATGAAATATTACTATGAATTATTTGCTTTTTACATTATTTAACTCTCTTAATTTAATTAATCAATATATTTTGATTGTGATGGCTTTCTATGTGTATGATATTGATATTAAAGGATATAGAAAACACATTCTAATAGAGAGTTTGTTTAATTAATATAGTTTGATCATTATCAAATGATTATTTAAATTCTGACTAGAGTTGTTTTTAAAAGCAAACATTTATATTGGAGTCCCTTGATCTTACTGGCCTAGAAAAAATGTGTATCTCTTTTTACAATTATTCCAGAATTGACATATACCAGGTCATTTACTATGAGTACATACATATGTTCTGTGTTTTAATCATTGACAAGACTAAATTCTTCTGAAATTGCATTTTTGAAGTGATAAATAATTCATACAATTTTAAATTTACCTAGCTACTCAGTTGATTAGTTTACATTCCTTCCTATTGGATAGGGTAATTTCTAGCTTTAGAACACTTGACAACTTGATACATTTACATAATGTATTATGAACATATCTGCTCCATTAGCTTCCTTTTCCCCCTACTCATGTTGACCCATCCTGTAGTATTCACAATAATACAAACATCTGTTGTGAAATATAATTTTACTTTTGACAAAAAGAAAATGGCTAACATCCAATGAATAAATGATAAAGAATATTTTTTTCCATAGCTGCAGCTACATTCTTCAAACATTTTAACATTTTGTTTTGTTATTAAACAATGTATGTAAGTTAAACAACATTCCTTGTATGACAGTTGTATCAGGATAAATATCATATTAATTAGATCTACTTATAAGGATTTTATAATGGGATTTAAATAACAAAATATCCGGATGTGACTCACTAATTGTAATAGTCACCTTATTTATTTAATGTTAGAGTAATAATTTCCATATATTAAGATACTTTTATATGATAAAGCGTAAGCCATTATAAAAGAGGCAAAATGATTCTTTGGGATTGAGCAAGCATAGTCTGACCTGATTGAACTGTCTCTAAAATGGATCAGAGTTATAACTGCAGTGCTTATTCCCAAAAGAGAGAAACAAGGATAACAGGCTTTTTTTTTCCCCATTCCGTTGTCACTTAATACTTTACACAGGCGACTTAAGGGAGGATATGTTGACTCACACGCTCTGAAATTACAGTCTATCGATTTGAAAAAGGCTTAGCAGTGGGACTGACATGGTCCCCAACCTTAAGATCTTGAAATATAGCTGGCTGACAACTGGCAGACCAAGAGTAGGAGCATCGAAGAGGGGGCAGCAGAGAGCCTTGCCTCTAGTGACCACATTCTACCAAACAAGCTCCAGTCCCCAAGGTTTCACAGCATTCCCATGAGCATTACCAGCTGAGGGCTGGTGTTTAAATATGTTATTGTACAGAGACTCATTCTCAAAGCATAAGGGGTAATAATACTTTGCTTTTTTAACTATACTTATTTTTTCCATATTCTGAAAGTGTTCCTCCCTCCCACAACTTCTCTTCCTTACCTTTTTTATTATTAGATAGTTTCTTTATTTACATTTCACATATTATTCCTTTAAGGTTTCCCCTCAGAAAATACCCTATCCCATCGTCCCCTCCCCCTGCTCTCCAACTCACTCCCTCCTGCTTTCCTGTCCTGGTAATCCCCTATACTGGGGCATCAAGCTTCCTCAGTGCCCAGGGCCTCTCTTCTCTTTGAAGGCCAACAAGGCTATCCTCTGCTACATATGCAGTTGGAGCCATGGGTCCCTCCATGTGTACTCTTTGTTTGGTAGTTTAGTCCCTGGGAGCTCTGGGGGGGGATACTGGTTAGTTCATAATGTTGTTTCTCCTATGGGGCTGCAAACCTCTTCAGCTCCTTGGGTCCTTTCTCTAGTTCCTCCATTGGGGACCCTGTGCTCAGTCCAATGGTTGGCTGGAAATACCCACCTCTGTATTTGTTGAGTACTGGCAAAGTCTCTCAGGAGACAGCTATATCAGCCTCCTGTCAGCAAGCGCTTGTTGACATCCATATTAGTGTCTGGGTTGGCGACAGTATATGGAATAGATCTTCATGTGGGGCAGTCTCTGGAAGGCCTTTCCTTCAGTCTGTGCTCCACACTTTGTCTATGTATCTCCTCCCATAGCTGCTTTGTTCCCCTTTCTAAGAAGGACCAAGTATCCATATGTTGGTCTTCCTTTTTCTTGAGCTTCAATTGATCTGTGATCTTTGGACATATATGCATTAAATATGGCTATCTTTTCTTCTTTTTCTTTCCTCCCTCCCTCCCTTCCCCCCTCCTTCTTCTTTTCTTCCTTCCTGCCTTCCTTCATTCCTTCCTTCCTTCCTTTGTCCCTTCCTTCCATCCTTCCTTTCTTTCTGTCTCTCTAATGACTGTTTTCTTTTTATGGATGGACTTGTCTTTTTGTGTTAAGTCATCTTTAATTGTGTAGAGGGTTTTGTCCTTTAACAATTTGTTATGCCAAAGACACTCAGTGCTTGCTCAGAATTAGTAAATAAAATGTTATTTAGCAGTTCTTGATTACAGGTGCTGAAGTCTTCACATTTCCTAAGTAGCAATTGGCCCTGCACACTGGTGATAATAGAATTTACTTCCATTGGAATAAAAACCAGGAACCAGAATATTATGAAAGAAGAGATATTTTAATTTCTCCATGGAACAAGATATGTTTCCTTATGGACACAACAGGAAAATTAATTCCCTATAGCGGGATATCATAATCTCTTCTATATAATTTATTAACCAGAACCTCCTGTTCAAACAGCAGCATTAGGGATGAACGATGTGTAGTATGATGCCTGATTAACTGCAACATCCTTCCCTGGGGTTGTTTGAAGATAGAACAGGCTTAATTGGTTCCTGTTAAATTATAACCAAATATGAACTTAAATAAGTATAAATTTCCAAATTTATGCTTGATTTCCTTAAAGATTTCAATCTACTTGTCCTTTCCTGTGTTATTAGTCTACTGAAATAAAAGACACAGTTATAGTTCTGTATGTTTAAAAAATAGTAATGTTTTATTATATAATTGCCCAAATTTTTATTCTATAAATTTAGACTTTATTTAAAAGCACATTGAAGTTCTCTCTTCCACCACATACATACTAAGGTTAGAATGAAAGCCCCACTAGAGATATTTTTATCTTTAAATACACTGTTCAAGTAAAACTGAAAAAAAATTACAACACTGAATTGTTCATATGCCTTAGAAATTCACTCGGGTGTTCTATACACCAAGGATCTGAATGCTCTGCAATAAACATGTTTAGCTACATTTAGGAGAACATGTTAAAAATACATGTGAGATATTTCTCACCAAATCTTGGAGAAGACATGCTACTCGGTATGCCTAAATGTGAATTCTCTTATTATTCTTCTCTGTCAAAAAGTTTAAATATGTATATATGCTTCTTATTATTTTTTGTTGTAGTTTGAATATGCTTGGCCCAGGGAGTGGTTCTATTAGGAGGTGTAGTCTTGTTGGAGGAAGTGTCTCACTATGGAGGTTGACTTCTAGAGACCCTATTCCTAACTGCCTAGAAGACAGCCTTCTGCTGTTTGTCTTTGGAAGAAGATGTAGAATTTTCATCTTCTCTAGTGCCATGCCTGCCTGGACCATGGCATGTTTCCTGCCATGATGATAATGGACGGAACTTCAGAATCAGTAAGCCATCCCTAATTAAATGTCCTTTATAAGAGTTACCTTTGTCATGATGTCTCTTTAAAACAATGGAAACCCTAACTAAGAGAGAAGTTTGTACCAGGGCCTGGGGTAATGCTTGACTGGGGTAAAGGCTTGATTGTGCTTTGGCCTGATTTAGTCTTGTGAAGAATATTTTTAAGAATATTTTTATAACAGTAAGTTTATAAAGAAAGAATACCAATTTTACTCCACAGTGGTCTGATAGGAGGCATGGGATTATTTCAATCTTATATTTGTTGAGGTCTGTCTTGTTACCAATTATATGGTCGATTTTGGAGAATGTACCATGAGGTGCTGACAAAAAGGTATATTCTTTTGCTTTAGGGTGAAATGTTATATATATATATATATATATATATATATATATATATATATATATATATATGTTAAATCTAATTGGTTCAAAGCTTCAATTAGTTTCACTGTGCCCTGTTTAGATTCTGTTTTCCTGATCGGCCCATTGAGGAACGTGCAATGTTGAAGTAACCCACAATTGTTGTGTTAGGTGCGATGTGTGCTTTGAGTTTAGTAAAGTTTCTTTTATGAATGAGAGTGCCTTTGCATTTGGAGCATAGAGGATTGAGAGTTGTTCTTGGTGTGTTTTTCTTTTGACCAGCAAGAAGTGTCCCACAGTGTCTCTTTTGATGACTTTAGTTTGAAAGTCAATTTTATCTGATATTAGAATGGCTACTCTGGCTTGTTTCCTGAGACCATTTTCTTGTACAATTATCTTCCAGCCTTTTACTCTAAGGTAGTGTTTGTCTTTAACACTGATGTGTGTTTCCTGTAAGAAGCAAAATGTAGGATCCTGTTTACATATCCAGTCTGCTAGTCTGTCTTTTTGTTGGGGAATTGAGTCCATTGATGTTAAGAGATATTAAGGAATAGTGATTATTACTTCCTGTCATTTTTAATGTTATCTTTTATATTTGATTGGTTATCTTCTTTTGGGTTTAATGATAGAAGGTTACGATCTTGCATTTTCCAGGGTGAAGTTTCCCTCCTTGTATTGGAGTATTCCTTCTATTATCCTTTGTATGGCTGGGTTTGTGGTAAGATATTGGGTGAAATTGGTTTTGTCTTGGAATATCTTGGTTTCTCCATCTATAGTGATTGAGAGTTTTGTTGGGTATAGTAGTCATGGCTGGCATTGGTGTTCCCTTAGAGTCTGCATAAGATCTGCCCAGGATCATCTAGCTTTCATAGTCTCTGGTGCGAAGTCTGGTGTGATTCTGATAGGTCTTCCTTCATATGTTACTTGGCCTTTTTCTCTTACTGCCTTTAATATTATTTCTTTGTTTAGTACATTTGAGGTTTTGATTATTATGTGACAGGTGGTATTTCTGTTCTGGTCCAGTCTGTTTGAAGTTCTGTAGGCTTCTTGTATATTCATGGGCATCTCTCTCTTTAGGTTAGGGAAGTTTTCTTCCCTAATTTTATTGAAGATATTTGCTGACCCTTTAAGTTGTAAATCTTCACTGTCATCTATGCCTATAATTCTTAGGTTTGGTCTTCTCATTATGTCCTGGATTTCCTGGATGTTTGGGGTTACAAGCTTTTTGCATTTTGCATTTTCTTTAACTGTTGTGTCCATGGTTTCTATGGTATCTTCAGCATCTGAGATTCTTTCTTCTATCTCTTGTATTCTGTTGTTGATATTTGCATCTATGCTCCCTGATTTCTTCCCAAGGTTTTCTATCTCCAAAGTTGTCTCCCTTTGAGATTTCTTAGTTGTTTCTACTTCTGATTTTAGATCCTGGGTGGTTTTGCTTAGCTCCTTCACTTGCTTGTTTGTGTTTTCCTGTAATTCTTTAAGGGATTTTTGTGTTTCCTCTTTCATGACCTCAGCCTGTTGACCAAAGTTCTCCTGTATTTCTTTAAGTGATTTTTATGTTTCCTTCTTATTGGCTTCTGAATTCTCCTGAAATATGTGGTTCAAGGGCACCAGGAAGCACAATAGAGTTGAATCCTATGTTCAAGGAGATAGATAAACAGAATAAGAGAGTGGTGACCTAAGGGCAAAATTCCACCCAGCTAAGTTTTTTGTTTCTGTGTTTGCATTTGAACAAGGAATAGTTGTATCATGGTAGGCATTGTTATTACCTTGTTTTCATTTGGACTTTTAATCTATAATGAATTAAAATCCAGAAATGAGGGGCACACCTGTGATCCAGAGCTTGAGGCTGGAAATTATAGGATTTCGATCCAGATCTTGAGGAATTGTGGCCATGAAAAGCTTTCTCCGACCTGGGCATGGTGTCACATACCTTAAATTCAAGGCTGGTCTCAAACACAAGATCCTCCTGCCTCCCACTCTTTCAGTAAATCATCCTGGCATGCATAACTACAAGCAGCAGGAGGCTTTGCACACTTCATTAGAGGAAACTATAGCACAGAGTCAAAACTGGATTGATTTGATACCTCCTTTGTCAATCAAAGTAATTTGACACTCTTAAACTTAGTCTCAGATAAGGGAAAAACCCAGCTATACTGTTCACAAAAAAAGAAAAAAAAATCACAAGAGCTAGGCTTCCACATATCAAATTACCCCCAGCAATAGTCTTCAATATTCCTACTCAGGTAGCCCATTAAGCTCCACATAAATTATTGCACTGCTTTCCAAATCCATAGTCCTCAAATCCACATTCTTCCAAACAAAAGCATGATCAGGCAAATCACAGCAATATCCTAGTGCCTGGCACCAACTTCTGTCTTGTTAGGGTTTCCATTGCTTTAAAGAGACACCATGATGAAGGTAACTCTTATAAAGGACAATTAATTGGGGCTGACTTACTTGTTCTGAGGTTCAGTCTATCATCATCACGGTGTCAGTGTCCAGGCAAGCATGGCACTGGAGTTGCTGAGAGGTCTGTCTCTGGTTCTGAAGGCAAACAGGAGAAGACTGTCTTTCAGGTAGCTAAGAGGAGGAGGGTCTCCCAAAGTCAACCCTAACAATGACACACTTCCTCCAACAAGACCACACCTCCTAATAGTGTCACTCCCTAGACCATATTCAACCTTTTTGAAATATAATATGTATGTGTATGTGTGTTGGGGAGTGTCTCTGGGTATTTGCACTTAAGTGAAGGTACAATAGAATGGCAAAGCATTGGAAAGCTGCTAGAGCTGGAGTGACAGGCATTTGTGAGACACCCAATACTGGTACGAAGAACTGAATCTAGGTTGTCTGAAAGAGCAGTAAGGTTTGGAAATCCTGGGCTATCTCTCATGCCCTAGTGTTTATTGCCTCTTAACATGAAATTCAATAGAAAGGTCTGCCCCTTAATAAGGGCCAAGTCACCAGAAACAGTAATTGCTGACCTCTTTATGGCCAGAAGCTACACTTTGTTCTTAGACTTTGCAAAGTTCTTTGTCACGGAGACCTGACAATCTGAAACAAGAGGTTTCCTGAAAACTGGAACAAAATGTAAGCATATCAATCTAGGGAACTTTGTTCAAAGGGCTTCTTAGCCTTAGTGCTCTTATGCTCAATGCTAGCTGCAAATTAGAATCACCTAGAGAGCTTTCACAGATATTCTGTTATCCAGGTGCTATCCAACACCAGTCATTACCTCCAAGAAAGCAGCCTGGCACTGGTATTTTTGTAAAGCTCTTTAGGTGATTCTAATAGCAATGCCAAGGTTAAGAGCCACTGCTGTAGTATCCCATTTTCTACAGAGTGAAAGCATTCTTTATAAACCTATTTCACTCTCTTCTGTCATTCACACACCACAAGCTGAAAACTTCAATGATTTGCTCCCTCAGCTAAAGTTGTAAATTAGAGAGACAGAAACAGTTAAACCCATTGCTTTCACATATCATTTGATCTCTCTGTTTTCAAAAGCTGTATATTTGTATTTCACAAACTGAGTACCTTTTAATTTGTTTACCTGTATATTCACTGCTTATACTTCTTCTAAACAAGAACGAGAACAGAACAATGGATATGAAAAATTAGGTAGGGGAAAGGCCAAGATGCCTCAATCCTACATAAGTATTATAGACAAATAAGTGCTTACAGAGGGAGGAGAATAATTGGTTATCTAGTGCCAAATGGTCAGCCCTTAAAATATGGTGTGTATTTAAAATAACTTTATTGAGGAATGTCATTTGCTAATCCTACCACATTATATTTCCCATCCATCTTATAGTTAGGTGTGCTTATATGACTGGCTATTAATCAGTGAAACTGAGAAACTAACAGCTAAATAAGATTTAAAGGATTTCCAGAAAAAAATGAAGACAGTAAATCCACTTGGAATTAAAAAGCTTCCTTTTCTACAACATTCATGATTTACAAAGCTGAGAGAATATGAGAGCACATACATAGACTCACACTTCATGCATTACAGTAGCTGTTACATGGAATACTATCAAGTGTAAACTATGATATATAACGACAGTATATTTTTATTTACTAAATGATTCTTGTCAGGCTACTGTCAAATCTATGGTAAGGTGGCTTTGAATCTTCATTGTAGTACCTGTCTTACTGACTATGTGTTTCACATATTAAGTCTTAAATATTAGGTAGTGGAAATAGAGACTTAGAATATTAATAAGTTAATGTTGTTAAGTAATGGTGTATATTTTAAGAACAGCAATGGAATTTCAATATAATAGGAATCTAAATGTATTGTATACTATATTGTCCTTATTTTCGGGGCCATTACTCTGGCTCATTTTATCATTTTTTCTTTCATAACATATTGAAAAGCAGAGACAAAAACAACAAAACCACAAATTATAAGGCTTATATTATCAGGGATTAATCCCTCTATAGTTTTAATGCTTGGCATATCTTCCTCATAGTGAAAACCGATAAACATTTTAAGGAGTTCAGATTCCTCTATCAGTCTGCATCAGACCTTACCTTTGGCTGCACATATTATACTTTGTGAGCTCTCTCTCTTAAACTTCCTTTCTTAGTGTATCAATTTTAATCTTCTCCTTATTTTATCAAAACTTTCTTTACAATGTAACATCATTAAAAACTCATTAAGAAAGAAACATGTTTCTAAAGAAATGAATGACTCCAGGACTGGTAGCACATGAATATAATGCCAGATCTCAGAAAGTGCACTCTAAGAGGTGATGAAAACGAAGTCCTTTTGGGCTGTATAATGAGGCCATAACTCAAAAAATCAAGGTCTAAAGAGTAAGTGTAGTGATATGCCAATTGCTTAGTAAAGCACAGAATTCAATTCTGCACTATAATCTTAATATTAATTAACATAATAGCACTGTGCCAGGCTGGCAAGGTGTCTCATTAGTTAAGAATCTCCTGACAATCTGAGGTAGGTCCCTAGGACACACATGGCAAAACAGAAGTAACTTCTACAACTTGTGCTCTGGTCTTAACATGCTGGATATGGAAAACACCCCCCTATATATAAACAAAATAACAATGTAATATAAAAGTTACATTATGAATAATTATATATAAGATAATTGTGAACTTGACCCCTGGAAGGTGAGCCTATAGGTATTCCTCTGGAGGACTGCCATTATTATGTTAATGGAAATTGAAAGACCCATCTACTGTTGACTGAATTCCTTATGTGAGATCCTGGTTTCTATAAATGAAAGAACAGAGCTAAATAATAGCAAGCCTTCATCACTGCATACTTATGGATGGTGGATGGACTGTGACCTACTCTCTCAATTACCTGTCATGTTGACTTCATTACCACACTAGACTATCTTTTAACTGTGAACCAGAATGAAGGTTTTATCCATTAATTTGCTTTTTCTAGGATATTTTATAACATAATAGGAAAAGAAACTAAAACATAAGATGGCACTCAGAAAGGATTCCATCTAGTGGTTTTGTAGCTAGAATTTAGAAGTATTTTGTTTCCTTGGATTAAAAATACTTTGAGTGGTCTAAGCAGGAATGAACATTCCATTCCTAAATAGGCTTCTTTTTTTCATCCGAGACTACATGAATGTAGTCTATCATTTGCCTGTTGATCAACTTTAAAGCTTTTTCAGAACTCTCACCAAAATCAACCTTTACTAAAATCATCCACAGAGTTCTGTATCTGCAAATTCTTCTATATTCATTCCATATGCCATAATAAAGAGTCTAAAGATTAAGGTCAAGACTAGTAATAAAAACAAGCCCACTCACTTATTTGGTTCAAAAACTTTGTATTACTAATTCTTAATGTTGTTAAAACAAAAATATCTGTAGAAATGACTGAATATAAGACACAGTATAGCTCATGGTTTTAGAGGGCTTGAGTTCAAATTAGAACAGCATGAGGAGGAGAAGAGCTAACACTCTGAAAGTAGAAGAGGCAGAAGCTTTTCTCATAATGATAGATGACACAGAAGGTGAAGTACTCTGTCCCCAGTCATCCATTTCTACCGGGCAAGTTACACAATATAAAAGTTCTACAGTTCCTAAGATAATGCTGTCATCTAGGAAGTAATGTTCATAATTTGGGTCAGTGGAAGATGTTTCATATTCAACCATAACATGAGAAAAATCAATTTAAAGCCCTTCTTTGAAGTATATTTCAAGACACGTAATGGCATATGATATTAGTCTGACCAGTACTCGGGAGAAAACACCAGAATTGTAATCATTTCAAACACAGTGTGAACTGCTGAGCTGAATTTTGAAAAGAGATCCCTGGAGCAATTTATCAGCAAATCCAGTTGAATCAATGCTCAATGAGAGATCTTTTGTCAGATAATAAGGCAGAGAAACATTGAGGAAGATGTCACCTGTCATCATTTGGCCTCCAAATGTGTATACATTACCCTCAAAAATATTCATACAAACACAGAAGCATGTATAATCTCACCTGCCTCACATGCAAATGTTTGGAAAACAAAAAAATGCAGATATATGCATTCAATCAATGGACAGGAGATGGTGACCACTGTGGTTGAATTAGGGAAAAACTGGAAGAAGCTGTGGAGGAGGGTAACACTGTAGGAGGACCATCAGCTTCAATTAATCCCCAAGATCTCTCAAACACTGCCCAAGCAACCAGGCAGCAAACACCAGCTGATATGAGGTCCCCTGCACATATACAGAAGAGAACTGCCTGGTCTGAGTTCAGTCAGAGTAGTTGTACCTAACCCTAGAGAGACTGGAAGACCTAGGGTGTGGGGAGATCTGGTGGGGTGGGGCATGGGAGGGGGAGGGATGGGAGGGTAGGGATATTCTCTGGAAAGTGGGTGAGGGAAGGTATGGGATGTGGAACAGTCAGAGGATAGACCAGGAGGTGGATAAAATCTGTAGCATAAGCAAAAAAGATTAAATAATATTTTTGAAAAGCCTGTAGAAATGGTCTACACAGTTTTAGAAAGTATGTTTAAGCCACACATCTCACAAGGGTTTTAATATAATAAAGCATACACCCAGGTTTTAAAGTTAAATAGATTGAAATACACATTTTAAAAAGCATCAAAATCACAATTAATATTAGATCAGTAAGAATGGATCTAATCAAAAAGAACAAAAAGAAACCGAAAATATTGACAATGTGAACAAAAAAACATAAATCTTGCATATAATCAGTAGAAATGTAAAGCCTTCAAGTAAGTTGTTAAAACTAAACAAAATATTCCTCAAAAAGTTAAAAACTGATCAATCACATTATTGAGCAGGCCCAACAGTATATATCCAAATGATATTGTAGATCTGCAAGGAATCTGTACCTGAATGCTCATTGCAAGCACTATAATTACTAGAAATTAACAGAAACAATTGTGTCTATCTACAAGTAAATCAATGAAGAATATGTGGTAGAATTGCACAATGGGAGATTATTTCATCACTTAATTTTAAACATTAAACTCATGTCCTTTGTGGCAATGTAATTGTAACTAAACATATGGTAACTGTAGAGTCCCGCCAAATACACAGAATTTGTGTGTTTCTATAATAGCTAAAATAAAATTTAATACCGAATTTACCTTAAAACCATTTTGCTTACACTATTTTCTAAAGAACAAGAAAACATCTAAACTATATGCTACTAAAATTCTCTCTCTCTCTCTCTCTCTCTCTCTCTCTCTCTCTCTCTCTCTCTCTCTCTCTCTCTCCCTCTGTGTGTGTATGTGCATGTGTGTGTGTGTGTGTGTGTGTGTGTGTGTGATCTAAAAGGATTTTTAACTGCTTTGCTCCCAGACAAAACTTCATATTATTTTGGATGTCTTTTGCAATCCTGTAATAAAGCCACTTCTTGGCTTAAATTGCTCTCTCATAGCCCCCAGTTCCCTGATTAGTTCTCCATACCTTGCTTGTTCAAGGACCAAAGTTATTTTGATAAATAAATGTTTTGAAAGAATTTTCCTGAGGTGATATAAGATATATCTATTCACTTCAGATGGAGATCTTATGGCAGAACAAAATAAGGATACTACCAAAGTCCAACTTGCTGTACCAATAAGTTTTATCTGGGTAACTTATAAGACTATGGGTGAGGACTTACCTATGGAGGTATAAGTGACTCAGACAGCTATATCATAGAAGTTCATCTCAACATGTGTGACAGCTCACAAACTCTAAAACCTGGGGCACACTGTGCAGCCTGCAGCCAGCTAAAGTGGTTGTACGATATATTTTCCAAGAAGTTCATTTGGCCTAGGGCTCTTATAGGCAGCTCAGCTTGATTCTGTCACTTTCAGGCTGTTTGGCTAGTCACTGTGAGGAAGTTAAACTTAAATCAGAGTCCTCTGCGAAGCTTGGCTTTCAGCAGTTTTCATTGGTCACTATCTTTTTATTAGATATATTCTTTATTTATTCTTTATTTATGTTTTAAATAATTTCCCCTTTCCTGGTTCTGCCCTCTCTGAAAGTCCCATAAGCCCTCTTCCTTCCCTCTGTTCCCCAATCAACACCCTCCTGCTTCCCTCTCCTGGTATTCCCCTACACTGCTGCATCTATCCATTCCTGGACCAGGGGCCTCTCTTTCCTTCTTCTTGGGCATCATTTAATATGTGAATTGTGTCTTGGGTATTCTGAGCTTTTGGGCTAATATCCACTTATCAGGGAGTGCATATCATGTGTGGTTTTTGAGATCGGGTTACCTCACTTAGGATGATATTTTCCAGTTCCATTCATTTGTCTAAGAATTTCATGAATTCTTTAGTGAAACCAACACAGAAAAGTCGGAGCAAATACCCATAGGTTGTCTTGACATCAACATGAGCTTCAATCATGGTCTGCCACTTCTTGACCATGGAACACATCTTGGAGAAGGGATGGAGAGAAGAAGGTTTATGGGACATATGGGGAGGGGGGATCCGGGAAAGGGGAAATCATTTGGAATGTAAACAAAGAATATAGAAAATAAAAATATTAAAAAAAAGAATTTCATGAATTCATTGTTTTTAATAGGTGAGTAGTATTCCATTGTGTAAAGGTACCGCATTTTCTGTATCCATTCCTCAGTTGAGGGACATCTGCATTCTTTCCAGCTGCTGGCTATTATAAATAGGGCTGCTATGAACATAAAGGAGAATGTTTCCTTATTACATGCTGGGGAATCCTCTGGGTATATGTCCAGATGTGATATAACAGGGTCCTCCAGTAGTATCATGCCAAGTTTTCTGAGGAACCACCAGAGTGATTTCCAGAGTGGTTGTACCAGTTTGCAATCCTACCAGCAGTGAAGGAGTGTTCCTCTTTCTCCACATCCTCACCAGCACCTTCTACCTGCCTATACTCAAAAGATAAAGAGGCTGAGAAACAAACAAGTGAAAGATCTGTATGATAAGAACTTCACGTCTCTGCAGAAAGAAATCAAAGAATACCTCAGAAGCTGGAAAAATCTTCCATGCTCATGGATTGACAGGATTAATATAGTAAAAATGGCCATCTTGTCAAAAGCAATATATAGATTCAATGCAATCCCCATCAAAATCCAAACACAATTCTTCATAGAGTTGGAAAGAGCAATTCTCATATTCATCTGGAAAAACAAAAATCCAGGATAGCTAAAACTATTCTCAACTGTAAAAAAACTTCTGGGGGAATCAGTATTCTGGACACCAAGAAGTACTCCAGAGCAATAGTGTTAAAAACTGCATGGTATTGGTACAGTGATGGGCAGGTAGATCAGTGGAATAGAATTGAAGACCCAGAAATGAACCCACACACCTAGGGTCACTTGATCTTAGACAAAGGAGCTAAAAACATCCAGTGACAAAAGATAGCTTTTTCAACAAATGGTGCTGGGTCAACTGGAACTCAGCATGCAAAAGAATGCAAATCAGTCCATTCTTACCTCCTTGTACTAAGCTCAAGTCCAAGTGGATCAGGGACCTTCACATAAAACCAGACACACTGAAACTAATAGACAAAAAACTCAGGAAAAGCCTTGAGCACATGGGCACAAGGGAAGTTTCCTGAACAGAACACCAATAGCTTATGATCTAAGATCAAGATTTGACAAATTGGACCTCATAAAATTACAAAGTTTCTGTAAGGCAAAGGACACTGTCAATAGGACAAAATGGCAACCAACAAATTGGGAAAAGATTTTTCCAACCCTACATCCCACAGAGGGCTAATATCCAATATATACAAAGAACTCAAGAAGTTAGACACCAGAGAGCCAAATAATCCTATTCAAAAATGGGGTACAGAGCTACAGAAAGCATTTTCACCTGAGGAATATCGCATGGCTGAGAAGCACCTAAAGAAATCTTCAACAGCCTTAGTCATTAGGGAAATGCAAATTGAAACAACCCTATGATTTTACCTCACACCAGTCAGAATGGCTAAGATAAAAAATTCATTGGTCAGTCTTTAGAAGGATGGAAATGTTGAATCTGGTCATTTCTAGGGACTAGCTGAAACTAATTTGAGCTGTGGAGCTTCGCTGTGAGATGGCTTGTTTCAAGAGGACAAAACTGTATAACTTCATATCTACATGGAATGCTAGCTCCAGTAGCATTTCACATATATCTTAGGGTTATATTTTATGTAAAAAGTGAAGTCTAGATATGTATTAAGCATATGTGTTATCAATAAATTTCTTGTGTACATCTTTCTTTCTCTGCTCAGTTTGAAACTGCAGAAGCTTATGTTAGACTTTAATGATGGAGAAATAAATACACAATATATATTGTGTATGTTGCATATATAAGATATATAAATGTATATATCCTTAGATAGATAGATAGATAGATAGATAGATAGATAGATAGATAGATAGACACATAAATAGTGTGTATGTGCATCTATAAGGATAGATTCTTATGCATAGAACCTTTCCTCTGTAGAAGTGTATACCTGATTCAAATTTAGCTTCACCTAAATGTCTTCTGATGAATGGACATCTTTCCTGAGAAGCTGTAACTCAGGCTCTTTCACATGAATTTGCAACAGGAAACCAGGGATTTGGGGAGACATATAAGAAAATTATTGAAAAAATATTGCCGGGTGGTGGTGGATCTTGCCTTTAATCCCAGCACTTGGGAGGCAGAGGCAGGCGAATTTCTGAGTTCAAGGCCAGCCTGGTCTACAGAGTGAGTTTCAGGACAACTAGAGCTACACAGACAAACCCTGTCTCGAAAAAAAAAAAAAAATCCAAAAAAAAAAAAATTGCCGAAAAAAAGAGCATGTAACATATTAGTAACTTAAAGGAGCTAAATAGACATTTGAAGATTCAGAATTTACAAATGGAAATACTGGCAGATTTCTGAAGATGGAAATAAACTATTTTTTCTAAGACAGAAAACAAAAATATCTGCAACAACAGAAACATAGAACATGAAGTGCAGCATTATTCTGCCTGTTGTCAAACAGCAGCAGGGATAGGCACACAGCATGCAAACATTGTTTGAAACGAATACTATTATCACGTGCCATCAAAAATGCATTAATTTGAAAAGGAATTTGATAATTTGAAAAGTGGTGACTTCTTACCAGTAACAGTGGAACGTAAAAGCAAACTGAGTCTCAAAATCTCTGACTAAGTAAACAGAAAACTACTTATCTCTGTTTATATTACTTAAGAATGCAAGCTTTAGGGATAAGAGGAAGGTTTTTTCCAAATAAAATATGGTATACTTTGTTAAAAATTAACTTATATTGAAAATTGCAAAAGTCAAAGTTTTAGATGACATGTAAGCTCAGCAGAACTGTAGGAGATATACAGCAGAAGTTTATGCAAGTGTGCTCCACTCAAAACCACAGTGTTTCTTTTAATATTTCAGAATGGGCACCTGAAATTCCAAATAAAATATATCATGACAATAATATGAAAAATAACTGGGTATCATAAAAACAAATATGGAAAATAGAATATCCAATGTGAAGTGTACATAGTATCTTTAATTCTTTATATGGATGATTAATTTGACCTCTAAACAGATACCAGAAAATAACTTGTCAATATTAGCCTGATTTTTTTGTCTTGTTAGAGGTGTGGTTTGGATGCAACTGCGTTTCTTGATAGTAGCCTAAGCTGGCCTAGGACTCACAATCTGACTTTTACCTCATGAATGTTGAGATCATAGTCTTAATTACAGGTTAGGCAAATAATAAAAGGTTTAACTATTTTAAATATGTGAACAATAAGGAAAAAGCTCATAGTTTTCCTAATAGTGAAATTAGGGAGAATGACAGAAACTTTAATGTAAAGTGATTTAAATAGTGATTAAAAATCTACAAATAGAACAATGAACAATATAAAACCCTAAGCGGATTATATTGTAGCAAAAAGTACTTTATGTTTTTATTTAGAAGACAAAATAAATGTTCATTTCACGAAGGATATATATGGTACACCAGTGATAAACTGAGTTATGAATAAACATTAGAGAAAAACTCAATAAAAAACTCAAGATTAATTGTAATTACACTATGAAAATATAATAAAATATTAATAAATGTATAAGATATTAAATCTATCTATCCATAAAATAAAAATACAGTGCAGTATTAGAAAATTCTATTATCTCTCTGTACCCCCCCAAAATATTTTTAAATAGCAAAGTTGTTGTCAATAATTTACATAGTTTGTTGTAAAAGAAATGCAAAGTATTAAAGTATGAACTATATTAAAGCAGAAGCAAAATTGTAATTATTAAATTAGAATAATAGACATTTAAATCCACTGGATGGTAACACTTGGAGAAGTAGAAAGCAAAACTCAAACACAAACAAAATGAGCACAATTTAAAAAAATAATATAGCAATTAAATGAATGTTTCAAAGAAAACATTACATAGTTTTAAAAAGAACAGAGTGAACACTATAACATTACAGGTAACTTAGAGAATATTACTGATTCTTGATTCTCTGGCAAAGAAAGTAATATACTTACTTATGTGGTAAGTTTTTAAACCACTTTGATTTCCCAGCAGGTTGTCACTCACTTTATGCTGTCTCTCCCAGGTTCTCTGGGTAATGGATGGAAAATCATACCAACACACTGTTTTTGCATTTTAATATTCTTTAACTAATATATTAGTATATCAGTAGCTGGACCACTTTGCAGCTAACCTCCACACAGCTAACACACCCTCTCCTCTGAAATTCTTGATTTATTGCTTTCTAAGATCTATACTTTATCATTGCTACCTCAAACCCAATCAGAGGGAGTAGCTCTCAGAGCCACTTTCCCCTGATTCTTACACGGTTGGTTCTCTATCTTCCACAGCCCTCATGTTTGTATCCTCTTCCTTCCTTCTGCCCTTGTGATTCTCCTTCTCTCTCCAGTGTTTCTTGTCCTTAAATTCTCAAAGTCACACCTCTGTCCCTCTGCCCAAGCATTGGTCACTGGCTCTCTATTGACAAGTCAAAAGACCAGCTGTTTGTAGGGACCTGCAGCAGACATTAGAATTGCCATGTAAGCACAATTCAAATCCCCAATGGTTTAACATCCCACATCCTCATTTGGCATTTTTATTATTTGGTGTAGGAACCCAGAACTAAGGAATACTAGGCAAGCAATATATACTGACTAAAGCCCTTGTCCACTGACTAAATAAAGCATAATATTAGAAGCTTTCATCAAAACTTCCATAAATTATAAAAGTGATCTACAACAAACAGTAAAACACTATTCAAACTGTCAGCCAAACAGCTGCTGTAGTAATGAGGAAAGAGAGATTTGATGTACCGTACATCTGTATTCCTTTTTCTGATCATAACTCATTAGATATCTCTTCTGTTGACATGAAAAACTACTTCTAGAAAGTATGGTGAATGCAACTAAAATAAAATATGAGCCACATATTTCTTTACATAAAACATAATGATACAGTTATATAGAATTTTATTAATACACAACAAGATGTTAGTTTATTGATGGACTTAACAAAATGCCATTTAGTCCACTTGGAGCTATGCAATTATACAAAATTATTTTAATTTTTGAAATAATTATTAAGCTGTTGTTTGAATTTGGTTAATTGAATTCCATTAGGTAATGCAGCATTATAACACTTCTTTCATCAAACCTGACAGCCTAGTTTATCTGTCCTACATGGTTTACAATAGTGCAATAAATCAGGTTCATATTGCAAAATATTAAGACTTCACCAGTTTATTGGTTGAATTTCAAGAAACAACCATTAAACCTCTAAACTTACAGGTCTTATACCTAACCATTCATATGCTATGACCATCATGTTTGATTTCCATTGTGTGTTTTTTTTTTCTTTTATGTTAAAAGTACTTTTAAGATGCTATATCAAGTATGTCCTACACACATTACCACATTTTGTTGGCAGTATTAAACTATCTCTGTCAGGTGTCACATCTAATAGAGGACTCCAGAGTGGGTAGCTAAACCACTAGATATTAGTTTGTCACAGAAGGGAATCTTTGGAGATTAAGGTCAAGATCCATCAGTATGACATTCTTAAAAGTGCCATATTCCTGGCTTGCTGACAGTTGTCTTATTGTAGGACATCACATAAAAGGGACTTAAAACACAGGGGTTACTTCCTCTTTCAGAGACAGAGACTGATAATCATGGTGTCCTTATGAGACTATCATCTAAACCCAAATACCCATCCCAAAAGACTCATCATGATTTTTATGAATTAGAAGTTAGAAAACCATCATGTGAACATTGAAGACATATACATATAACATACTCTATTTATTATCTTTATATTCCCAGCATACTCTTCTGTCAATAGCACACCAATGTTAATGATTATTTCAATTCCTAAACATGCCCTATGAAAGAAATTAAAGAGAGCACAGTAAAAATATGTCTAATACAAGATCAGTGAAATTAAGATTCATTTCTCATCAAAGTAAAATTACAAAATAGTTCCATAAAGTTGTAGAATGCACTTTTAATACTATCTATAATATTATTGTATATTTGCTTTTTCCATATTTGTAAAATAAAATGAATAAATAATTACTTTATATCAATAATGAATACTTAATAAATGAAGCATAAGATAAAATGTAAAGAGACTGGAGGCTTACCTAAGTAAAGAGGTTTTTACGGCTGGGATAACAGTCATAGTCCCTGGCTAGAGCAGCACAGTAAAATATTTTCATGGAGAAAACTATGCACATTTATTTTAACTATTTTGTCTGACTAAGATAGAGTCACATGGCCATTCTAACTAAGCTATAGTATTCAGACCAATGATCAAAAACTTAGTTGAAAGGGAAGGATTGACTGGTATATATTATGACCAAATATGGTAGTTTTGTTTTTATACAAAATATTAATCAGGGTATAAGAATGACCTACATTTGTATAAGTTATAATACTTGGCTACTTCTCTGTAGGTAAGAGGTTTACAAAAATAATTTTAAAGGATGCAATTATATTTCTTTGAAGACTTGATATTGAATACTGTATTTCTGAATCCATTACTGTAATGAATATATTAATTATCTTGTAAGACATGATACTTTTATTTTGCATAACTGTTATAGAACTTTTAGCCTATGACCAATCAGACTCATTACTGAGCCCATGCTAACACCTTGCACAAGGGATTAATTACAAAGCAAACCAGCTAATCTCCCCATTAGAAATGCACCAAAATAAAAGGAAGAATATAGAGTCCCACTTTCTCTTCAATATACAGCTGCAGGGACCTGATACCTCCAACCAGATCATGCCTCCTAAATGGATCAAAACTCGCCCAAACTCCATTTCCATGGGGGCTAAACCTAAAGTAAATGGTCAACTGGGGATATTCAAATTCCAAACACATAAATTGCATCTCCTTTTTATCAATGTCTGAAATTAAAAGTAACTAATGAAGGTCTTCTGATGGAGTTGCCATCCCCTTCAGTTCCTTCAATCCTTCCCCTGAGTCTTCTATAGAGGTCCCTGACCTCAATCCAGTGGTTGCCTGTAAGTATATGTTTCTGTCTAATTCAGGTATTGATCCTCTCAGAGAACAGGAATGCTAGGCTCTTGTCTGTGTTTCTTGGAGAATAAGCTGCCGATGAAAGAACTCATGCGGGCTAGTATGAGGTGCCCAGCACATATGTAGTAGAGGACTGACTGCCTTGTCTAGCCCCAATGGAAAGGATGCACCCAACCTGTAGAAACTTGATGCCTCAAAGAAGAGGGATGCCTGGAGTGATACCCTTTCAGAAGTGGAAGGGGATGGTGTAAGTAACTTGAGAATGGGGGGGCTTGGAGAGGGACTATATGAGAGATAAATCCATAAAATAATTATTTTTAAAAAATGAAAAAATCTACTGTAGAATATGATGTTCTTTCCATCAATTCAAATAGATAATTAATAACTTATGTGAGCATTTCATAAATCACATAAAAGTGCAGTATTATTTTCATTTAACATTATATGTATTGTATAGTGTAAGTGACAATTTTTAGGTTGCCGATCTTTTGCCATTATGAAATTTCTATCTGATAGCTTATCAAAAACATCTTAAAATCTTAATGATATTTTGAAAGCTGTTAATATGATAGCCCTTTGTATTCCTTTAAAGCAACATAGTAATAATTTATCTTTTTATGGAGTATTGTTTAATTAAGGACATATTAAGAGAACTGTGCACAGAATTTAATTTCATAGGCTCTGTAAATTCTTTTAAAGAGGATACTAACTATAGACATGATAAGTTTTCATTATCTGTTTCGTCTATAAGATATTGATAATTTATTGTCTGCAACACTTCCAAGTTTTGTTTACTCTTCGGGGGATTTGTGTTGGCACTGTACTTTTGTGCTTTGCGGAAATCCTATTGGCAGCATCTGACATTCCATTTACCCCTTCCATTCAGAAGAATCCAGAAGCAGAAGCTGGCATTTGAAGATTGCTTTTGGCCTTTGTTTTTTTGGTTTTGTTTTGTTTTGGTTTTTGTTGCTGTTTTTGCTTTGTTTTGGTTTTTGAGTATATATATATATATATATATATATATATATATATATATATATATATATATACACTATATTTTTGTTTATAATCCAAAAGCTTTCCCCTTTCACAGTTCCCCCCTCCCCATATGTTCCATAAGTCCTCTTCTCTCCATCCATTCTCCTATCTTCCCCTCCTCCCTTTTCTCTGTCCTGGTACTCCCCTACAATGCTGGATCAAGCCTTTCCAGGATTAGGGCCCTCTTCTTCCTTCTTCATGGGAATGATTTGAAATGCTAATTGTATCTTCAGTATTCAGAGCTTCAGGGCTAATTAATATCCATTTATCAATGATTGCATTCCAGGTGTATTCTTTTGTGATTGCATTACCTCGCTTAGGATACTTTCCAGTTCCATTCATTTGCCTAAAAAATTCATGAATTCATTGTTTTTAATTGCTGAATAGTACTCCATTGTGTATATATACCACATTTTCTGTATCCATTCCTCCATTGAGGGATATCTGTGTTCTTTCCATCTTCTGGTTATTATAAATAAGGCTGCTATGAACATAGCGGAGCATGTGTACTTATTGCATGCTGGGGAATCCTCTGGGTTTCTGTAAGGCAAAGGAAACCATCAAAGGGAAAAAACGGCAACTAACAAATTGGGAAAAGATCTTCACCAATCCTACATCTGATAGAGGGCTAGTATCCAATATATACAAAGAACTCAAGAAGTTAGACCCCAGGGAAGCAAATAACCTTATTAAAAATGGGGTACAGACCTAAACAAAGAATTTTCACCTGAAGAAATTTGGATGGTCGAGAAGCACCTTAAGAAATGCTCAACATCATTAGCCATTAGAGAAATGCAAATCAAAACAACCCTGAGATTTCACCTCATACCAGTCAGAATAGCTAAGGTTAAAAACTCAGGAGAGTAGGTGTTGGTGAGGATGTGGAGAAAATGGAACACTCCTTCACTGCTGGTGGGATTGCAAGATGGTACAACCACTATGGAAATCAGTCTGGCGGTTCCAAAGAAAACTGGATATGACACTTCTGAAGGACCGTGCTATAATTTATCTTTTAATGGCAGTATAGTCTAGAAAATTATTTATCAGAATAAATATAGAAACTCAGATTCATCTTAAGTCAGGTAGCGTTCCTTATTAGTTTTGCATTGTATATAATATTTTCTAATAAATTCAAAATATTAATGTTGTTTTCAAAAGGATTGAAATAGCTACTCTGTATGTAATCAGTCATAAATTAATATAACATGAAATATGTATAAACTTAATGTTTTTAATACGGTTGACAATAAATGCAAATAATTCTAGAAACATATGTATCCCATGTATATTGTGACTTCATTTGTGATGTTAATGGGATTTGGGTGTATGACCTCATATGTCTCTGTGATGAGATCGGTTTTTATGTTCTTTCTTTTGCTTCTTTGTTTGTTTTGTCTTATGCTTTCAGACAATACAAGATAACAGATGCCAGTCCAGACTACTATACCCCCAAAATCTTTTAATAACTATACTTGAGGAAAGCAAGGTATTCCATTACAAAACCAAATTTAAGCAAAAGAAATAATTTCACAAAAGCAAAACTAAATGAAAGAAAGCATGCATGTACTCTCTCTCTCTCTCTCTCTCTCTCTCTCTCTCTCTCTCTCTCTCTCTCTCTCACACACACACACACACACACACACACACACACACACACACACACTACCATCACCAAAAAAATGATACTCATCAATTCCCCATAAAAAGACATGGGCTAATAGTTAATATGTATAAACAGGACCTAGCATTCTACTGCATACATTAAAGATACCTCCTCATCAAGCAAAAACATTACCTCAGAGTAAAAATCTGGAAAAAAGTTTTTTAAGCAAACATATTGAAGAAGCAAGCTGGCATAGCTATTCAAATATCAAGGAAAATGGACAAATGAACTTTGAACAAAAATTAATCAAATGCATTGGAGAAGAACCATTCAAAGAAATCAAAGAAAAAAATCTGCCAAAATGACATCTGAATTCTGAATATCTATGCCCCAAACACACACTTGTACAGGAAACTCTACTAAGCTTTAAATCACACATGGAAACACACACATTAATAGTAGAAGACTTCAACACCTCATTCTCATCATTAGATAAGTCATCCAGACAGAAACTAAACAGAGAAAGAATGGAACTAACAGATGTTTTGATTCAAATAGACTTTCAGATAGCTCCAGAACCTTTCACTCAAACAAATACATACATATATATATATATATATATATATATATACTTTCTTCTTGGCACCTCACCTTCTCCATAGTTGACCATATACTGTATCGCAAAGCAAATCTTAGCAGATATTAAAAATATCAAAATAGCCCCCATTATCTTATATGACCACAATAGATTTTAACTGGGTTTCAACAATAACAGAAACAACAAAAAGCCGACAAACTCGTGAAAACTGAACAACTCTCTACTCAAGGAAGACTGGGTAAGGGGAGAAGTAAATAAAAAAAAATCAAAGACTTTCTAGAATTAAGTGAAAATAAATATGTAACATACAGAAATGATGAAAACACTTTAAGAGGAAATTTCATAGCATTAAGTGCATTCATAAAAAAGTTATTAATACCTTCTACTAGTGATTTAACAGCAAACTTACAAGTTCCAGAACAAAAAAGCAGCTAGCACACCCAAGAGGAATAGATGACAGGAAATAATCAAACTCAGGACTGAAATCAATAAAATAGAAACAAAGAACACAATACCAAGAATCAATGCATGAAAGAGTTTTTTCTTTGAGAAAATCAATAAGGTATACAAACCTGTAGCCAAACAAACTAAAAAGCAGAAGAATACCCACAAAATCAGACGTAATGAAAAAAAAAACACAACAGACACTGCAGAAATCTAAAGAATCTTTAGGTCTTACTTTCAAATCCTATACTCCAGAAAACTGGAAAATCTAAATGAAATTGATAGTTTTCTTGACAGTTACCACTTATGAAAGTTAAATCAAGACCAGGTAAGCACTGTAAATAGACCTATAACTTCTAAGGAAGTCAACACAGTCATTAAAATTTTCTCAACCAAATAAACCTTGGGACCAGATTGGTTCTAGTTCCAAATTTAACTAGACCTTCAAAGAAGACCTAATACCAATACATCTTATAGAAACAAAAGGAACATGGCAAATATCAATCTATGAGGCCACAGGCACCCCGAAACCTAAATCACTAAAATTCATGCAAGAAAGAGAAATTTGGGCCAATTTCCATTATGAACTTTGATAAAAAAAATTCTCAATAAAATCATTACAAACTGAGTCCAAGAAGACATCATAAACATGTGTTGTGATCAAGTAGGCTTCATTCCAGGATGTAGAGATGGTTCAACATACACAAATTCATAATATAATACATAATGAACTGAAAGAAAAAATATGATCATTTTGCTAGGTGCTAGAAAGTCCTTTGATGGAAGCTAAAACCCCTTCATGATAAAGCTCTTGGAGCAATCTGTGATACAACATATTTAAACACAGTAAAGGTGATATACAGAAAGCTGATATCCAACATCAAACTAAATGGAAGGAAACTAAAAATGTGCAATTCCTCTATAATTATGTAGAAGACGAGGATCCCCACTCTTTTGTCTATTATATATAGTACTTGAAGTTTTAACTACAGCAGTAAGACCACTAAAGAAAATCTACTTTTAATTAATTAAACTCAGAATACATATTTATTTTTATTGAATATAATCTTCATTTACATTTGAAATGCTAAAACCTTTCCTGGTTTCCCCCCTCCCTGAAAGCCTCCAACCCCTCCTCCCACCCCCTTGATTCATGGGTAACTTATTTATAGAGAAATAAAGAAGTCATTAACAAAGTATGAGAAAACTTTAAAATATTCATTTAAAATATTTCGAAATTGTCTTCTAAGACAAATCTATTACATTTCAGCACTCTGTCAGAAAAATACATATATAAAACCTTCAAGACATAAGAGCAATTGAGAAACTAACAAACAATATGTATCTCACACACCAGCTATATCTAATGAAATCAATTAATTACTAAACTGCTTTGTTTGTTCTTAGTCTGAGTAATGGAGATAAGTTCATGTTTTATAATTATGATTAGTTAAAGCTGTACAGGGTTTATAAATCATGCATAATGTCTACTTCTTAGATTATCATTGTGGCTAACATTGAGAATGAAGTAAAATTAGTTTTCATATGCTTATCAGTTATATTAATAAATTTTATCACGAAATAAATTATTTTTGTATTTAATTATATTTGTATTTTAGTCAGTAGATAACACTGGAGAAAATGCAGAGAATTTTCAATTTATTTTCATAAATAAGTTTTAATACATGTATGTATTGTTTGGTTTGTTCAAAAAGAAAATAGAAGCCTCTGACTTTTGGAAGGAAAACCAATTACATAGCTAAATTATGAAGCACACCCATACCATAGGTATATACAATGAATTTATTTAAAATTGTTTTTTCTACTTTCAATGAAAATCCAATTTCCATTTTAATAGTGTTTGCAGAAAATACTATGTACACACATTTTTACTGTTAGAACAATGTCAGTTCTATTCTCTTAGTAAACTAAGTGGTATTATTTGTGTTTTATTAAAATATATATATATATATATATATATATATATATATATATATATATATATATATATATATATTAGACATGGTCAGTGTACATAAATATAATATTATGAACTGACCATCATTTGGACATCTGTGTTTATGTTTATTTCAGTAGCTGTGAATGTTTTATCATATGCAAATTTAATTCATACATCTAATTCCTTTTGTGGCAAATAGGACATTTTGGTTCATATATATATTTACAAGCCTATAAATAAAGAGTTGTGCTCTGTAATATAACCAGATCATAATAATGTAACAATGACTTTATGAGATTTACAGCTATTAAGATTAAATACTTAAGTTTTGAATGAAAAATTGGGAACATAAATTATGATTCCTAATTGTCACTTATGGATAGTTTCATCATTTTGAATTTACTGTTCAAAACTATTGTCTCTTTTGTTATTTGTAATATTCTAGGGCATTTTAAAATCTTAATTCTGTAAATGAAACAATAAATAAAATTTTTGAATAATATTTTTTACCTCTGTGCAGAAATGTTACTTTTTTATACATTAATTTAATAGAAACTACATTTCCTCAGAAAACTGGACATGACACTTCCGGAGGACCCTGCTATATCTCTCCTGAGCATATACCCAAAGGATTCCCCGGCATGCAATAAAGACACATGCTCCATTATGTTCATAGCAGCCTTATTTATAATAGCCAGAAGCTGGAAAGAACCCAGATGCCCCTCAAAGGAGGAATGGATACAGAAAATGTGTTATATTTACACAGTGGAATACTACTCAGCAATTAGAAACAATGAATTCACAAAATTTTTAGGCAAATGGTTTGATCTGGAAAATATCATCCTAAGTGAGGTAACCCAGTCACAAAAGAATACACATGGAATGCAATCTCTGGTAAATGGATATTAATTAGCCCAGAAGCCCTGAATACCCAAGGCACAAATCGCATAACAAATGACTCCCATAAAGAAGTATGGAGAGGGTCCTGATCCTGGAAAGGATGGATCTAGCATTGGAGGGGAATATAAAGACAGAGAAAAAGGAGGGAGGTGATTGGAGAATGGATGGAGAGAAGAAGGTTTATGGGACATGTGGGGAGGGTGGATCAGGAAAGGGGAAATCATTTGGAATGTAAACAAAGAATATAGAAAATTAAAAAAAAAAGTTACTTCTAAAAATCTATAAAAAAAGAAACTACAGTTTACAAAATTACAAAATCAAAAATATAGAAAGAGATTATTTAGAAGATTAGGCATATAAAAGGAAAATCTGTACTTATTCAAGTTGATAGATAATTTGGAAAATAGCAAAATATATTTATACCAGAAATTGTTAAATTTCAACACTCTCTAGAGAATTGCCATTAATGGAAACATACAAAGAATTTGAGGGTGAAGGTAAATTTTCAATGAGAAATAATAGCAATAACAGTAATATATATATAAAATAGTGTATTTGGTTTTGATATAGGGACTCATAACTAAGTTGGCCTCACATTAATGACATAGCTGAAGATTATCTCAAACTCCTGATGTCCTAAAATGATTATTATTTCCTAAATAATTACAACATTATGGTTATTTGCTTTATCTTGGCAATCATTATACTTTCAGGTTGTTTATCCTTAAATAGTCACTATTATTGGAAATTGTTGCAGGATATTTGATCACACAAGTAAGTCCCAAGATTATGTTATTTACTGAAACAAACCTTTTGGTGTGGCTCTCTCCTTGCACATACCTTTTAGCCAAGAATTTGCTCTTAATTGTAAACAAGTACTTGTGGTATATCTTAGTCCTAGAACACACCTTAATCTTACCACTAACTAAATAATCATAGCTCAAGAGGTGGAAGAAGTAATTAACTGAAAGGAATTGAATATAAGTAAACAGAAAGGAGGGTCATTGAGTGGAAGGTTATTAAGATAGTGTGGGAAGGAGAAAAGACTTTTTTTCTTCTTCTATGAAGTCTGCGGGGTAGGAAGGTAAAGGAGTAGTTGGGTGCTTTGTTTGCCTCTCTGAGCTAGCAGAATTTCACCTCAGCATCTGGCTCCTTAGTCTTCATTGGTAAGTCAAATGGCTAGGATTTTTGTTTTTCAAACAGGAGATAGTTTCCAACTGACAATGGAGTGGTGAGGGTAGAGCCCGATACTTCTTTAACAATCTAGATTGAGACTCAAACGAGAAAATATTTTCAACTGGGTTGATACCAAGAATATAATTTTGCTCATCTCCCCAAAAAATTAAGGATATAAATGATGAATTCTCATTAATAAAAAGTCATATTATTCGTGTTCATAACTTCTCAACAAAGCCTGTATGCACTCAGATTCTTATGACAGTAGGTTCTGGCCCCATGTTGTTTACATGAAATTGGAAATATAATAAAGCAACTATTTTTTTCTTATTTTTACCTCCAACTTCTGTAGTTACATTTGGTATGATACTGCTAATTATGGAGTTGATCATTGTTTCATGGATATCTATCATGAAAATGAATAAAAGAACCATCAAAAATGTGCTTTATGCTGGGCAGTAGTTGCACATGCCTTTAATCCCAGCACTTGGGAGGCAGAAGCAGGCAGATTTTTGAGTTTGAGGCCAGCTTGGTCTACAGAGTGAGTTCCAGGACAACTGGAGCTACACAGAGAAACCCTGTCTTGAAAAACCAAATAAAACCAAATAAAATAAAATAAAATAAAATAAAATAAAATAAAATAAAATAAAATAAATTTTAAAAATGTGCTTTAAACCCTACCAGATGACACCATTGGGATGACAGTTTTATGCCCCAGGTATAGGATTTGCAGAAACATGCATCTCTCTCCAAGGCTTTCTATCTCCAGAGTTGTCTCCCTTTGTGATTTTTTTATTGTTTCTACTTCCAATTTTATATCCTGCATGGTTTTGTTTAGTTCCTTCACTTGTTTGATTGTGTTCTCCTCTAATTCTTTAAGGATTTTTGTGTTTCCTCTTTAAGGGCTTCTACCTTTTGACCCATGTTCTTCTGTATTTCTTTAAGGGAGTTATTTATATCCTTCTTGAAGTCCTCTATCAGCATGATGAGATGTGATTTTAAATCCAGATCTTGCTTTTCTGGTGTGTTGGGGTATCCAACACCTGCTGTTGTGGGAGAACTGGATTGGGATGGTGCCATGTTGCCTTGGTTTTGGTTGGTAATGTTCTTGTGTTTGCCTTTTGCCATGTAGTTATCTCTGGTATTATCCAGTCTTGCTGTCTCTGACTGTGGCTTATCTGTCCTGCAAACCTGTGTATCTGTTTCCTGGGACTCCCATTCTCTCTGTGCACACAGGTATATAGGCACTCCTGGGAGACCAACTCTCTTGGGGTGGTGTTTGTGTATGTAGCTCTGTGGTCCAGGATCATCTCTGCACTCTCAGGCCTCTCTACAGTCCTCGGAAGTTAGTTGTCTCCCTGTTAAACCTAGATATGGTGAACTGTGGCAGAGGATGGTCCCCTGCCAGAGACAGAAACTGGAAGGCCTGAGAGTTCTATACAAGTTCCTCTGAACAGCAGGGGTTGTCCTACCTGTGCTCTCAAGCCTCTCTGCACATCTGCTGAGGGACTTGTGGAGGAAGGGGCTGAAGAAATGGAAGGGAAGTTGAATGCAGGAGGGCAGGGATTTTGGTGGTTGATTGGTAGCAAGTCCTGCTAGCCACCCCACCAGCTGTGACTCCAGAAGTGGGTGTGGCTTCTTACCAATTGCTCTGAGTGCAGCAGATTCTCTAGGATGGAACTGGAGATGGAGTCAACACAGGAGCACAGCAACCAAGGGTCTGCCCCAGAAAGAACAGGCAGCAGAAGCAATAATTTAATTAATTAATAATTTAATTTCACACTCACTTTAGGTGAGTGTGAAAACACTCTTTCCCTAAAAAGTCTCAGATTTTTGTCACTCTCATAGTTTGTACAGAAAAAATGATGAACCTTCTGAAGATGGATAATGAGAACAAGGAATTAGACGCTTCTTTAAAATTTATTAATAACTCAGAACCTTCCTGTTTGTCCAAGATACTGATGAGTAGGAGATGTATTTTTCTCTATTTGCTGAATAGTAATTGGATATTCATATTGAAAGTAAATCTTTAACCTCATAAGGAGTCTAAAATGTAAGATAATACATCCCTGATAATAAGCTTCAAAGCACACCTATCCTGACTTCCTTTATTATGAGGAAAGGTAAGATGAATAAACCCTATCCTTACCAGCACTCTCATTGGTCATGATGTTTAATCTCATCAAGAGAAACTTTAACAAAAAATTTACTGATTGCAATTGCTCAAATATTCATTTGTAGCTTTCCATTGGATCCTTATTGCTATTCAAGCAGCTAATTACCCTTTATTATTGGGTGCTTTCTTCACATAAACATTACCACTACACACTTTATTTTTTAACTTATGTTACCCATATCCCAAAGCTTATATAAAAGCAAATAACTATCTGTGGAATGGCAAATATATATTTTAATGAGAACAAATATATATACTTTATTAAGACATTATTGTACTAACAATTATTAAAGATAGCTATCAGTTGTACTAAAATAGTACATTTCTCAATTAAAAAATAACTACAGCATAAAGTAGGCATTTCTATATTTTTAGAATCAATTTGTAGACTATAAATTTCTCATGAATTAGGCAGAAGTTACTCCCACAACACCATCCCCACTTTATCCTACTCTCCCACCTGAAAAGTGCCTCATTGGCTACAGAGGACAAACGATTAAAAATTAAGAGCAATTGCTTGGTTAATATCCACTTATTAGTGAGTGCATACATTGATTCATCTTTTGAGTCTGGGTTACCTCACTTAGTATGATGTTCTCCAGCTCCATCCATTTGCCTAAGAATTTCATGAATTCATTGTTTCTAATGGCTGAATAGTACTACTCCATTGTGTATATATACAACATTTTTTGCATCCACTCTTCTGTTGAGGGATACCTGGGTTTTTTCCAGCTTCTTGCAGTTATAAATAGGGCTGCTATGAAGATAGTGGAACGTGTGTCCTTATTACATGCTGGGGAATCTTCTGGGTATATGCCCAGGAGTGGTATAGCAGGATCTTCTGGAAGTGAGGTGCCCAGTTTTCGAAGGAAGCACCAGACTGATTTCCAGAGTAGTTGTACCAATTTGCAACCCCACCAGCAGTGGAGGAGTGTTCCTCTTTCTCCACATCCTCGCCAACATCTGCTGTCTCCTGAATTTTTAATCTTAGCCATTCTGACTGGTGTAAGGTGAAATCTCAGGGTTGTTTTGATTTGCATTTCCCTAATGACTAATGAAGTTGAACATTTTTTAAGATGCTTCTCTGCCATCCGAAGTTCTTCAGCTGAAAATTCTTTGTTTAACTCTGTACTCCATTTTTTTAATAGTGTTATTTGGTTTTCTGAAGTCTAACTTCTTGAGTTCTTTATATATATTGGATATTAGTCCTCTATGTGATGTAGGGTTGGTGAAGATCTTTTCCCAATTTGTTGGTTGCCAATTTGCCCTTTTGATGGTGTCCTTTGCCTTACAGAAACTTTGTAATTTTGTGAGGTTCCAACTGGAATACACAAAACATAATCCACACATCAAATGAGGTATGATATGAACTGAGGAGTGGCCCCTTGTTCTGAAAGACTCAGTGAAGCAGTATAGGGCAAAATCAGGGAAGTGGGAAGGGTTGGGTGGGAAAACGGGGGGAGGGAAGGGGACTGATGGGACTTTCGGGGAGTGGGGGTCTAGAAAAGGGGAAATCATTTGAAATGTAAATAAAAAATATATCGAATAAAAAAAGAGAAAAAAAAGAACAATTGCTTGGTACTGATGGTGCACGCCTTGAATCCCAGCACTTGGGAGGCAGAGGCAGGAGGATTTCTGAGTTTGAGGCCAACCTGGTCTACAGAGTGAGTTCCAGGACAGCCAGGGCTACAAAGAGAAACCCTGTCTTGAAAATACAACAAAAAAATTAAGAGCAAGATTCCTAAAAACACCTAGATAACCCTTCTCCATCCTCAGTGCCAGTATCTATGGCATCACTGTAATTTCTAAGATGCTAGGAACAATTATTCCAAGACCATCTCAGGCACAAAGGCTCATGGTTCCAGATCCTCCACCCATAAGGACTTTTCTGACTAACCTATAAGTATCCAGACAATATCTGGAGGCTTGTAATACCTTCTTGTAGCAGACTTAAAAGAAGTACACCAATTCTTTAGCAAGGACATAGTTCATATTCAGGACCAAATATATTTTACAAAGTTTCAATAGCATCTTTTTTCCCCTAAAACTGGAGAGATATATGCTGATCTACTCTTCCTAGTCTTCTTTCTATACAATCAGAAGCACTGTTTAGAGAAGAATGCCAGATGTAGGCTAAAAAATGAAATACATAATCAAAAAATAGGACCACATCAAGGGGAAAAAACACTCAATAAATTGGAACTATTAGCACTTACTCAGCCAGGATAATTTCTTCCCAGGGATCCAGCAGCCTTACTCACTGAGGGAGTCTTTGAACAGGTCCACTTATGTGCCTTCCATGACTGGGTCTATTTATTCCCCTTGTCCATGGGACCTGGAGAGGCCTCTTCACTGACTTTCCTAAAACAGAAACCAACCCAGTATCTCCTGAATTTTATATTAAGGACACAAACTAGTTTAGACAAATAACTAACAGACTCTGCAGCCAAAACAATGTTCCTAAACAATCTTATTTTGTTAAGGAATGACCCCAGAATACAGGCACGCCTGCCAGAAAAAAAAAACAATAAGAAAATATAATCAATCAATGGATGCATCAGTGGATCAGTGGGTCAGTGGCTATGCATAACATTGGTTCATGCTCACACCTGTCTTCCTTTCTTGCCCATGCCTTTATAGCTGCAACTTGGCCCAATCCTAAATGCTTTAAATCTGAAGAGACCAGACATTGGAAAGGGGTTGCCCACCAAATGACCAACTGCCCCGAAATCTTCTTTGTCTTTCCTGTGGCAGAAAGGCTTTCATTGGAAAAATAACTACAAATTCAGATATGGCAAAGACTTGACATCTTTTAACTCTTCGTGGGGCAACACTTATCCCCACCAGTAATCTGGAAAATATGCAAGTCTACTGGGTCACTAACATACTATAAAAATCTCACCCTAAACTTTCATTAGAAATTGGCAATAGAAGTTTTAAATAAATAATAGGTATAGAGACAGATAAAATCATTCTAAGATGTTACTAGGTTTCTCACAATGCGTCCTCCTAACAGGACCTTAACTGAAAGGAGTAAGTGGTCTCTCCTGAACATTCATTACTTAAGAATTTTAGAAATGGAAAAAATGGATGTTTCCAGATGGAACAAATGGGACCATTAGACCTCTGGTGGCCAATATCTGAGCCATTAATCTGAGGTATCAAAGATTGCTTCTTTTCAATGTCACACGTTGAATAATTTGGCAAATGCTTTGACTTCAAAGTACCTAAAGTCAGGAACAGGAACAGGGGATACGTTTTGAGTAAAGAGGACTCCCTGTAATGCCTTGGCTACTAAACTGTGGTCAACACCTTATCCACCACGATAAGGACAGGGATAGGGCATACCTTACAAATTTTAGGCAAAAAACCTGATGTAATTGTTTCACCTTTTAAAGCCCTGGACATCCAATGGATCCTGAGAAACCATGACTCTTTTTCTAATGGCCTCATTAGTTTCCCAGGACAGAGAGACAACTACTACCCCTATTAGAAATTGCTGGCAACCATACTGCTCTCAGTCTGCCATCCCACAGCCACCTACAACTTTTATAGATGGAATAAAGGCAACAGGGAGCCATCTATACAATATACTGAGGAGACACTGGCTCTGGGTCATATTTTTTCACTCTCACTGATAAGTCTCCCAAATTGAAAAAATTGGTTAAGATAAAAAAAGTTAAATAAAATGTAATTCAGCTAAATGTTTTAATATGAATTGTCTTCATCATTGTATCTCTTCATGGCAATGAAACCATAACCATCTTCTTAGTCTTACCATTCCAAAAAGAACCATTTAATCTATGTCCAGACATTTGGTCAAACTACTCTCTACCCTTCTCCTATTTGAGATTGATGGTAACCCTCTTTCCCCACTGTGGCAATTTAACTATTCTTGGCTCATGTAAAGAGGCACTATTAGGATTTGTGGCTTGTTGCAATAGGTGGGCTTTGAGGGCTCATAGTGTTCAAATTCTCTCCAGTTCAAAAGAGACACTTTATTCCTGGTTGCCTTTGGATTAAGATGTAAAATTTTTGGCTCCTCCAACATCTTGTTTGTTGCATACGACCATGATTTCCTCTAGAATGATTATGGACTGAACCTCTGAAACTGTAAGCCACCTCCAGATAAATGATTTTCTTTATACAAATTGTCTTGATTATGGTGTCTCTTCACAGCAATGAAACCCTAACTAAGACACAATTTGGTACCAGGAACTCAGGTAACGTGTAAAAATCACTCAGGTTGTTCTCCATGAAGGAGTGAAGTTACAGAGAACAGCTTAGGCTATGTACTGTTAGAGGCCATGAAAACCCATTGCTGATGGTGCAGCTTCACTTATAGTTGATTCTCAGGATTGAAGGGGCCATGCAAAGTATTTAAGGCTGGGTACTATGAAGGAAGCCTAGGAGAGGGGTTTGCTGAATCCTAGTTGCAAAACAAGACCCTGGTATATTAAAGAGGCCAGTATAATAGGATGACCACCAAGAACATCAACAGCAGTGGAGTACAGTCAAGCAGGGCATAGAGATCTAGAAATGTCAGGCAGAGCTGGAGACGTCACCCAAGCCCTTTGGAGGAGCCCAGAAGATTATCTCTGTGTCCCAAACATTAGAACATGAAGCTGTAATGTTGATGGTGGCTTGAAGATCACTAGATGTAAGAGATGCTAGAACTGTGGGCTACCTGTTAAGGAAAGCTGCTAACAGGGAATGGATCCAGTCCCAGGGAAAGCATTGTGTTGCAATCAACAAATCTGAAAGGAGTTGGACATTGGACATGGAGATGCAGAATTTGGAGCTTGCCCAGCTGGGTTTGGTCTTAAGTTGCTTAAGTATTTCCTTACTATGTCTCTTTGAATTGGTAGTGTATCTCCTGTTATGTTTGAACTATCTGATCTGCTTTTCTATTTTGATTTTATAGGGAGTTACACTTAAGAGACTACATGAATCTCAGAGAACAATTTGCCCTCATTGACATAGCCTGACATAGATGTCCCACCCTGTTTCTGTTTATCATTCTGATGGCTGTTTTACCATGCTTAACACAACTGCCTTGGATAACCACAACTCTCTAACACTATGCTCTGGTGATTTTATGTCAGGAATATATACCAAGGGAAAAATAAAATAATCAAGACCAAAGACTGCTCAGTAGCATATACTTCAGTCACACTGGACATGAAGAAAAGAAGCTAGTACTGACTTGGCAGCTTCATCTCTAATGTCAAATTTCCACAATGCTGGAACATTTTGTGCAAGAGTTTGGAAAGAATAGTAATCTTAATGGCTGTGAATTGAGTGAGAAAGAAAAATATCTGGTCTGTTAAGATGTAAACCTCTCATTTAATAGTGGCACAATGTTATAAGTTACTCTCAACTCTTTGTAATAGGATTTAAGGCCCACTCTGTAATATGACACAACACTTATGACAGGCAGAAAAATTCTGGGGCTGGTTAGGATTGTCCAGAATTAACTGGGATCTCCCATCTGAATTTCAATTAGGAAATTCTCTACAATCATGACCATAGCCCAATCTAAGGGAGGCAATTTATCAGTTAGGGTTATCTATTTCAGAATCTTGTATCAAGTTGACAAAAAAGTTACCAGCACATTAAGAAACTGATACTACTATTCTGATAAATGGACATAGAATTCTGCTAAATTATAAGTTCTTAACTTTATGCCCTTTGTTGCATTCCTCAAACTTCCTCAGATAAGTTTCTTTTTTGTAGTAGATGTCAAGTAATACAAGGACTCATTTATTCAACATGCAGTGGTACTAAAATATGGAGATGGTGGAAAATTTTCATCAGCTGGAGGCTGTGGTGAAGTGAAGCAAAGTTTTTGCAGGACATGGATGTGACCCAGAAGAATTCACAGTGACTAAGGACTTTGTGCATAAGGTCAGCACCAGATCAAGCAGTCATAACATCCCAACCAGAATTGTGAAGAGGCTTGTGGAGTATTACCCCTAGCTGAAGAGCTTACAGTATTGCAAGGAGAGGGAGAGTCAATTATCTTTAGGGATACTGGCCCTGCGAGACTATTCATAGTTCCATAGATGGCTCCATACCTATATCCTTACAGTCAGCACCAAGTCAAATCACTGGATTAAAATCTAGTCACCTGAGACAGGGAGGGAAAAGCTCATGAGGAGTGTAGGAAAGGAATTAGAAGGGTCAGGGAATAGAAGTGTATTTTAGGAAAACACATTAAAAATATGTATGAAATTCTCAATAAAGTGACTCCTTATCATTTGACTTGCAAATCTTTTTCTTATACATAAACCTTCCATTTCACTCTTCTGATAACTCTTTTTGTCCTGCAGACACTTTCCAGTTTGTACTCATTCCACTTGTATCCTTTGCTTTGTTGTCCAAGAACTAACTGCTTTATTAATAAATTCATCACTGAGTGCAATGGTCCTACACCAATGTACATACACTCAACACAAAATGGACTCATTAAGATCTTCCATCATGCTCTCTTGCAAGATCTTTACAGTTTTATCTTTTGTATTTAATCCTCAAATCCATTTTAAAAATGATTTTTTTTTGAGACAGGGTTTCTCTGTATAGCTCTGGCTGTCCTGGAACTCACTCTGTAGACCAGGCTGGCCTCGAACTCAGAAATCCGCCTGCCTCTGCCTCCCAGAGTGCTGGGATTACAGGTGTTTGCCATCACTGCCCAGCTTTAAATTGATTTTTGAGAATGGCATAAAGTAGGCATCTGAATTTTGTACTTCTGCTCACTGATAACCCATTGATCCAACTCTTAGAGGCAGTGTACAAATGTCCAACAGATATGTAAAACTATGCTTTATGTCACCAAAGGTGTGAAAATCAAAAACACAATTACTCTTTCATATCACTTAGGATATCTAACATTGAATGTCCGAAGATATTTGCCACTGGGCACAGGGAAGCAGAAAAACTAAAACCATTAAAATGCTCAAAGAAACTCAGACAGTAGTGCTGCTCTAAACAGTAAAATGCAAGTTGATCAAAACATAATAAATGAAGTGTCATATGATACAGTAATTGCCCAGTTAGTCATTTATCACCACAACTAAAGTAGGGATGGTAAGGGGATGAAAGCATCCCTATAATTCTTGTAGAATGATTCTAAACATTTAAAATGTGTAATGTCCCCAATATAGACATTGAAATACTTGAAGCCTAAAAAATACCTAATTTTTGTCATATGCGACAAATGAAAGAACTTAAAGGACATCACAAAGAGTCACATAAGATTGAGCTGAATGACACAGGTTTTCCATCCATTCCATACCTAATTCAGCCAAACCCATTCAAGCAGTGTGGTCTGGTGAACTACTGTGAACAGTTGGGCTGTTCATTATCAGCACACATGAAGTTAAGAAATACAACATGAGAAAATATAATTTGCAATAATAATTAACAATATCATTGTACACAGTGAAAATCAATTAAGAGAGTAAACATTATGCTGTTTATTGAAGACAATAAACAGTTTTTAAAACATGAGATAATTTTTTTAAAATTTACTTTAAAATATTTTATTGATAAATACATTTTCCCATTTTTCTTAAAATAGTTTTATTTTGTTCTTATTCTTTCATATGAAATATATTTTATTTTTACCAAAGTTCATTGAAAATTTACATAAACATTATTAAATATATTAATCTTCGCAATATTATATCTTAAAATTTAAAATTGAGATAATTTAATATTATATTTAAAATTTTTCATTATATTTATTAGACTTCATGTTTATAGTATTATAAAGTTACCTTAATTCATTTTGAATTATTCTTAACCAGTATATTGTTCTTCATGATGTCATTTCATAGTACTTCTTGTCATGAGATTTTTCTCAATCATCTCAAAACAGTTCATATGTAATTATTAATGTATGGCCACATGACTATGTCTCTTATTATCAATAGCCTTGAATCTAAGTTAATTGGATTATTTTAAGTAATCAGTAAATTATTAATTTCTAAACATTTTCGCTTTCTCGGTATATATAGTAGAGATTTGAAATATATCTAGTAATTATATACTAGTTATATATGTATGCATGCAATATGTCATCAAAATCAAAATATGAATAACATCTGTATATGTTTATGTATACCATATACATACTACATATACCTATGAATAAATAATAAACAGGTTAACTGTATATATTTAATACATACAGATATCTACATTTAAAAATGTGTATTTCTATGAGCACATATTTTATTTCCATTTTAAATATTTAAATATTAGTGAAATGGCAGCAAGGTTAGGAACTGTCTTTTTTGTATTCTCGTATGCTTCTCGGCGTATACTTCTCTATAACACCCTGACTCACAGGTTTAAATTATTTTTTAAAACAATTTTTATTCCATTCTAGTGTCTATAGTCAGCTAAGATTTTCTGACTGGGGATCTGTAACACAGTTGTGGCAGTTTGATTGGCAGGAGCAGTGCAGTCAGGGCATATCTGGCTGGAGGCTAATAGCTCTACTTTGACTCTCACTTGCCCCCTGCCTGATGAGTGCTCTATAGTGACATTTGCCTTTCCACTTGGCATGCAACACTCGGAGCACTTATATTACTTGCTGGTTAGCTGAAGGCTTGCAAGCAATTCTTGAGTACCACAAAATTCTAATTGCTTTAATGACTTAGTACAAAAATTAAAAAGCAAACCAAAACAAAGCAGACCTCACTCCAATACAATCTGTTTGCCTAACACATAAAACTTCATTAATGAAAACAAACTTAGATTCTACCTCTTCATTACAGTTTTTGAGTATCATAAGCCATATTTTAAGCATTTTTTGATATCTTAATTTTTTTAAATTTTTCTTGAATATATATTTGTTATAACTTATTTTCTTATAATTTTTGGTCAGTTAAATATTTTTAAATTTATTTTATTTTATTTATTTATGCATGTATATACACATGTAAATATTTGTGCATGTCTGTAGTCCAGACATATGCCAAGATGTATATACCTCATATGACCAATTGCTGGGACAATTCTCTACAGCAACCACATGGAATCAGAGGTAAAATTCAGGTTCGCAAACTCACCAGTGTGAGATCTCATCCACTGAACAATCTTACCAGCTCAGAGTATTTTCTTTTATTGAAAGTAGATTTTTTTTATATAGTATATCTGAATTAACATTTCCTTCTCTTCAATTCCTCCCCACCGTTTTTTCAATCTACATCTAACTCTTTTCTCTCTCTTGCTGGAGAGAGGTGTGGCAGGAGAGTGTGGGTGGGTGGGGGTCCATTCTCATACAGGCAAAGGGGAGGGCAGATGTGGGATGGGGGCTTAGTGAAGGGGTAACAGGGAAGTGGGATATCATTTAAGATGTAAATGAATGGAGTGATTAATAAAAAAGTAAACAAAGAGGCATCTAAGAGATAATGATAAAATATAATCAGATAAAATGAAAGCAAATTAAAACCAGACAAAACAAATGGAAGAAAAATAAGCCCAACAAAAAGAACAAAAAATATATTTATTTTTTCTAGGTCTTACTATGCAGACCTTGCTGGTCCAGAACTCATTATGTACAACTGGATCATCTAAAACTCAAAGATCCTCTTGCTTTGCCTCTACAATGTTGAGATAAAAGATGTTGGACACCATAACATACTAACCCTGATATTTTTATTTCTCTTAATTAAGAATTTTAAGGGTTAATTTGTGGTTTTTTTTTTCTTTATCCAGGTACACTGCCGCTGTCTTTAGACACACACTAGAAGGGAACATTGGATCCCATTACAGATGGCTGTTAACCACCATGTAGTTGCTGGGAATTGAACTTAGGACCTCTGGCAGAGCAGTCAGTGCTCTTAACCACTGAGCCATCTTTTATTTTTACCCCGGTTTTTGTTAGACTCTAGCAAGCTAATGATTAGCTTTCATTCAAAAGATGCATTAGTTTTTGATACTCTGTCAGATTCTGTGATGCATCCTCCTTCAGATAAGAGAAGTGCCTGGTAAGGCTGTTGACTTGGACATGTAAGATCATGACAATTGTTCTTTGGATTAAGGATCACCTGTACAGCTGAATGAGATCTGGCTGTTTACCAGTCATTGAGCAATTTTTAATCAGACTTTAGTGCCATCCTCTCCTCTTCTGTAACCTTCCAGATCCAGCCCATAACTATGTTGTTATCATGAATATCACTTTAATGGAAGAAAATCTGCCCGAGGGAAATGTGGTATCATTCTATCACACAACTTCCTAGTATGGTAGTACATAATACTGCATATCTTTATCTCTTCCTTACAGCTTATTGCTTCAGTCTAATTATTAGAACTTATTAAAACCTAACATGATATTTGTTTATTAAATATTATTCCTTGTAGCTATATTTACTCCTAAAATATGGTGCTTCCTTAGATTAGCATTTTCCTCTTTTCAGTGGATTTTTTCATTCAAATAGAAACAAAATCCTACATCTTTCAAATAAAATAAATAAATCTTTTTTATGAACATCCCTCATATTAAAAAAAATGCATGTAATTACTAAACTAAAGACATTGGCTTCTTTTCAATGGCTGTCCATTGTATTTCCAAGTGCGGGCCTTCCCTCTCCAAGTCCCATCAAAGCTGACTCCTCAAAATAATGGTACTGAGATAAATAATTTCTTTTAATCCCTACTTGTCTTCAATGCAGGATTTTCTTAACCTCTTGAAAAACGATATAATCAGTAATTTAAATCAATATATCAATATGTATTATTTTATGATTTATTAAAATATTAACTTTTGATTTCCTTCTTCAGAGACCTGAAGTTCTTGTCATAAAGATCTTTCATTTGTTTGGTTAGAGTCATACAAAGATACTTTATATTGTCTGTGACTATTGTGAAGGGTGTCATTTCCCTAACTTCTTTCTCAGCCTGCTTATCCTTTGAGTATAGGAAGGCAACTGATTTGCTTGAATTGATTTTATAACCAGCCACTTTGCTGAAGTTGTTTATTAGCTGTAGGAGTTCTCTGGTGGAGTTTTTTGGGTCACTTAAGTATACTATCATGTCATCTGCAAATAGTGATGATTTTACCTTTTGCTTTCCAATTTTTATCCCTTAGAACTCCTTGTGTTGTCTAATTGCTCTAGCTAGAACTTCAAGTACTATATTGAAAAGATATGGAGAGAGAGGGTAGCCTTGCCTATTCTCTGATTTTAGTGGGATTGCTTCAAGTCTCTCTCCATTTAGTTTGATGTTGGCTACCAGTTTTCTGTATATTGCTTTAATTATGTTTAGGTATTGGCCTCGAATTCCTGTTCTTTCCAAGACTTTTAGCATGAAAGGATGCTGAATTTTGTCAAATGCTTTTTCAGCATCTAATAAAATGATCATATTTTTTTTTCTTTGACTTTGTTTATGTAATGGATTGCATTGATGGATTTCCGTATATTGAACCATCCCTGCATCCCTGGGATGAAGCCCACTCGATCATGGTGGATAATAAAATATGAAGAATTTTATTGAGTATTTTTGCATTGATATTCATAAGGGAAATTGGCCTGAAGTTATCTTTCTTTGTTGGATCTTTCAAGTTTCTCTCCATTTAGTTTGATGCTGGCTACCGGTTTGCTGTATGTTGCTTTTACTATGTTTAGGTATGGGCCTTGAATTCCTGTTCTTTCCAAGACTTTAAGCATGAAAGGATGCTGAATTTTGTCAAATGCTTTTTCAGCATCCAATGAAATGACCATGTGGTTTTTTTCTTTGAGTTTGTTTATGTACTGGATTGCATTGATGGATTTCCATATATTGAACCAACCCTGCATTCCCAGGATAAAGCCTACTTGATCATGGTGGATGATCGTTTTGATGTGTTCTTGGATTCGGTTGGCAAGAATTTTATTGAGTATTTTTGCATCGATGTTCATAAGGGAAATTGGTCCGAAGTTCTCTTTCTTTGTTGGATCTTTGTGTGGCTTTGGTATCAGCGTAATTGTGGCTTCGTAGAAGGAATTGGGTAGTGTTCCTTCTGTTTCTATTTTGTGGAATAGTTTGAAGAGTATTGGTGTTAACTCCTCTTTGAAGGTCTGATAGAATTCTGCACTGAAACCATCTGGTCCTGTGCTTTTTTTGGTTGGAAGACTTTCTATGACTCCTTCTATTTCTTTAGGCATTATGGGACTGTTTAGATGATCTATTTGGTCCTGATTTAATTTTGGTATTTGGTATCTGTCAAGAAAATTGTCCATTTCCTCCAGATTCTCCAGTTGTGTTGAGTACAGGCTCTTGTAGTAGGATCTGATGATTTTTTGGATTTCCTCAGTTTCCGTTGTTATATCTCCCTTTTCATTTCTACGTTTGTTAATTTGGATACTTTCTCTGTGCCCTTTGGTCAGTCTGGCTAAGGGTTTATCTATCTTGTTGATTTTCTCAAAGAACCAGCTCCTGGTTTTGTTGATTCTTTGTATGGTTCTCTTTGTTTCTACTTGATTGATTTCGGCCCTGAGTTTGATGATTTCCTGCCTTCTACTCCTCCTGGGTGAAATAGCTTCTTTTTGTTCCAGGGCTCTCAGGTGTGTCATTAAGCTGGTAATGTATGCTCTCTCCATTTTCTTTTTGTAGGCACTCAGGGCTATGAGTTTTCCTCTTATATCTGCTTTCATTGTGTTCCATAGATTTGGGTATGTTGTGTCTTCATTTTCATTGTGTTCTAAAAAGTCTTTAATTTCTTTCTTTATTTCTTCCTTGACCAAAGTATCATTGTGTGGTTTTGGTATCAGTGTAATTGTGGCTTCGTAGAATGAGTTGGGCAGTGTTCCTTCTGTTTCTATTTTGTGGAACAGTTTGAAGAGTATTGGTGTTAGGTCATCCTTGAAGGTCTGATAGAATTCTGAACTGAAGCCATCTGGTCCTGTGCTTTTTTTGTTTGGGAGACTTTCTATGTCCCCTTTTATTTCTTTAGGGGTTATGTGACTGTTTAAATGATCTATTTGATCCTGATTTAATTTTGGCATTTGGTATCTGTCTAGGAAATTGTCCATTTCCTCCAGATTCTCCAGTTGTGTTGAGTATAGGCTTTGGTAGTAGGATCTGATGATTTTTTGAATTTCCTCAGTTTCTGTTGTTATATCTCCCTTTTCATTTCTAATTTTGTTAATCTGGAATGTCTCTGTGCCCTTTGGTTAGTCTAGTTAAGGGTTTATCTCTCTTGTTGATTTTCTCAAGAATTCTCAAATTTATCTGGAATAACAAAAAACCCAGGATAGCTAAAACTATTCTCAACAGTAAAAGAACTTCTGGGGGTATTAGTATCCCAGACCTCAAGCAATACTACAGAGCAATAGTGTTTAAAACTGCATGGTATTGGCACAGGGACAGGCAAGTTGACTAGTGGAATCGAATTGAAGACCCAGAAATTAATCCACACACCTATGGTCACTTGATCTTCGACAAGGAGCTGAAAATATCCAGTGGAAAAAAGATAGCCATTTCAACAAATGGTGCTGGCTCAACCGGAGGTCAGCATGCAGGAGAATGCAAATTGATCCATTCTTATCTCCTTGTCCTAAGCTCAACTTCAAGTGGATCAAGGACCTCCACATAAAACCGGACACACTGAAACTAATAGAAAAGAAACTGGGGAAAACTCTTGAGGACATAGGCACAGAGGAAAAGTTCCTGAATAGAACACCAATAGCTTAAGCTCTAAGATCAAGAATTGACAAATGGGATCTCATAAAATTACAAAGTTTCTGTAAGGCAAAGGACACCATCAAAAGGACAAAATGTCAACCAACAAATTGGGAAAAGATCTTCACCAATCCTACATCTGATAGAGGGCTCATATCCAATATGTACAAAGAACTCAAGAAGTTAGACCCCAGGGAAACAAATAACTCTATTAAAAAATGGGGTACAGACCTAAACAAAGAATTTTCACCTGAAGAAATTCAGATGTCAGAGAAGCACCTTAAGAAATGCTCAGCATCATTAGCCATTAGGGAAATGCAGATCAAAGCAACCCTGAGATTTCACCTCACACCAGTCAGAATGGCTATGGTTAAAAACTCAGAAGACAACAGGTGTTGCCGAGGATGTGGAGAAAGAGGAACACTCCTTCACTGCTGATGGGATTGTAAAATGGTACAACCACTCTGAAAATCAGTCTGGCAGTTCCTAAGAAAACTGGGCCTGGCACTTCTGGAGGACCCTGCTATACCTCCCCTGGCTATATACCCCAAGGATTCCCCAGCATGGAATAAGGACACATGCTCCACTATGTTCATAGCAGCCTTATTTATAACAGCCAAAAGCTGGAAAGAACCCAGATATCCCTCAATGGAAGAATGGATACAGAAAATGCGGTATATATGCACAATGGAGTACTATTCAGCAATTAAAATCAACAAATTCATGAATTTTTTAGGCAAATTAATGGAACTGGAAAATATCACAAAAGAATACACATGGAATGCAATCACTGATAAGTGGATATTAATTAGCCCTGAAGCTCTGAACACTGAGGATACAATTAGTATATCAAATGATTCCCATGAAGAAGGAGGAAGAGGGCCCTGATCCTGGAAAGGCTTGATCCAGCATTGTAGGGGAGTACCAGGACATAATAAAGGGAGGGGAAAAGATAGGAGAATGGATGGAGAGAAGAGGACTTATGGGACATATGGCAGGGTAGGGGGGGACTGGGAAAGGGGAAGGCTTTTTCAATGTAAACAAAGAATATAGAAAATAAATTAAAAAAATCATGAACTTTAATTCATTGTACTCTATTTCTGTAAATTATGTTAGTTACACAATACAAGACCAGAGAGAAACTAAAGAACATATGATGGAAAATATGATATAAATATCACATCTATGCTCATTTGTGGGTGCTTAGCTGATTTACTGCTAATGTTTAGAAGAACATTGCTATTTTTAAAGTTGATTCATTTAACAATATTATATGGCTCCCAAAAGAAACATTTCTCTATATATATTTCTCAAAATAATATGATCTCATAATTATTTCTTAATATTCATAACAATACCAAAGACAAATATTTATAAATGTTCACATGCTTATATGTATTTTTGCCCTTTGTGTAGTGGCATATTTAGAAGTTATCATAAAAGACCATTTTATAAGGTCTACTAGAATGTTTTCTATACTTTTGATTATTTTGGGGTTAATATATGAGTTGCCTGATTTAAAGATTAGTTTAATTATTCTTTATAACTTCAGAGTGGGGAGAGAAGGATTAGGACTAGGCTGTTTTCTGTTCTGTTTCTTTATCAGGTAGAACCAGGGTGCTAAGAAAAATGACTTAGTCAAATCTCATCTAAGAGGATAATAATAGGTTTTCTGAGAAATATTCATGTGTTTATTTGCTTGTATAACTTCCTAGGTTAGATTATTAAAACAACAACAAAAACTATAAATTTATGGGATAGCAGAAAGAGATTTTCATGTGAACTATGTAATATTGGCAGCAAAAATAGGCATTATATCAACACTGATGAAGCAGTCTTCTGGGTTACTAGGAGGTTTCAAATTGTTAATATTATGAGATTTTATTAAAAATTGATGTAATTTAAATATTTCAGAATATTAAAAAAATATAAGGGACTGCTTTTTTTGCTCCTATATCATTTATACTCTATTTATGCATCTCTGTCTATCTGTATCTATTTATCTTTATCTTCTCCTGCCCCATCCTTTCCCTCTTTTAAATTTCTTTTGAACTACATATTTGAGTTTGTGTTGAACATGTCATATTCATAATTATATATTGTGGACTTTTATGCATTTAAAATATTTTATGCATTGTCTTAATATGAAAATTAAATTATCTTCAGTGTTTCACACTACTAGAATTTTATCAATAAGTCTCAAAATATAAGCCCTAGTTATAAGTGATACTATACACACTGCATAATCTAAAACAATTTCACCTAGTCATAATACTAAGAAAATATCGAATCTTTCTACTGTGTTAACATTTTTTAAAAGGTTGATAATTCAGAATCAATAAAGAACCTAAGGTCGTAATAATGATCTGTGTATTCTTTATTCTTGTAAGTTTTCAAAAGATAAAAGAAACTTAGAATTCACTTAAAGAAGCAACTAAATTGATAAATTAAATTCCAACTTATGCATATATTTCAGTGTTTTATGTGTCAACATGAAGAACATACAAAAATCACTATAATGAAATAGACATGACTATAATCTTGAATAAATATTTGTGCTTCTTTATGGCTATACATGTCTTCTGTGTCTCTGGGTGTGATCAGTTGAACATGAATATGTATGCTGTTTTCTGGTGTCTTTTAACTATAATTATCCATTTTATTTGGGAAGTAGATATTTTCACCAAATCTATAACACTTTTGGGTAAGACTAATGAGTTAAAAGTATTTTCCTATACTCATCAATTCTAGGGTTATAAGTGTTCAAAATGCAACTTTTTATATAATGCTAGGGGATTCAAACTCATGTCCGCACACTTATTCTGGAAACATCTTATTGCCTGACTGATCACCCAATTAACTCCTGTTGCATTTTAACACTAGAAACAAAAACACATGACTACTGTCTTTTAATGGAATGGCACCTTTCACAGTATGAGTCAAGGACAAATAAAATGTATATTGCTTTAGTGTTTGTGGATAATTTCTTATAAGTAAATTAAATGAGTGAGCTACATTTAGGAAGAAATATAATGGTATTTACTGCCAGTAATGAAGTTCAATCTTGAAGGTAAAAATTTTGGAAAATGCATGATCACCACATTCTTCTACTAGTTTTACCAACTTCAAGAATACCCAAGGAAATTATAACAGTGATAATACTATATCACAATGGTATCTGCACACTTGGAATATGAGAAAAATTCATTTATCCATTCATATGTGATAACAAATATGTAGTCAGAGATTAGTTTAGCAGTTTGCTCTCTTTTTCCTTCCAGTTTCTTTTTAAAGTTTAATTAATAATATTTTTTTTTCTCTTCAAGAGCTCCTCTTTGGTTTTCTGTACAGAGCCATATTGGGTAGTCATGGCACATGGTAGGAATTTGACATTGGGCAAGGACAATCCCTGGCTTCAGGCAAGAATCTGACTTTAGGACAATAGGGAAGTAGGTTACAGCAGGAATTTTTATCCTAGGGTGGAGAAGCTCAGAGTGAAAGTTAAGCTCTCTGTTCCTCCAGGTCTATGAATTCCTGAATTAAGCAGGTGACCCACCCAGTTCCCTGAGCAGTGAGCCAAGGACAGCCAGGCAAAGCTGGAAGAGTTCTGCCAGAACTTAGCCTGGAGTCTGAGGGGAAGGGCTTGCCCAAACTGTTAAAAGGTCTGACCGCCATTAAAGTTGGGGTCTCGATCACTAAAATATCATCTGGCCTTCCTTCTTTATGCCCCTTCCCCATCTATCTCTCAGCTTCTGTTCCAGCAACTCAGTTTATAGTGTCTGCAGGTAGCTATGGAGTACAACAGTTTTCTTTGCTTTAGATAAAAACTTTCTTAATAGTTTACATCCTTCATTTCGCAAGCAGTAGTTACTTTTCTAGTCTTGTGTTGAAATATCATGACCAAGACAATTGAGTGAAGAAAGGGCATATTTCAGTTCCAGAGGGACAAGAATTCATCACCCATGTGAGGAGATACTGAATCAACATGTGGCACAGAATCTGAAAAAATGAAAGACCATCCAAAGATGGGGATCCATCCCATATACAGTTACCAAACCCAGACACTATTGTGGGTGCCAATAAGTGCTTGCTGACAGGGAGCCTGATATAGCTGTCTCCTGTGAGGATTGACAGCACTTGACAAATACAGAAGTGGATGCTCACAGCTGTCCATTGGACTAAGCACAGTGTTCCCAATGGAGGAGCTAGAGAATGGACCCAAGGTGCTGAAGGGGTTTGCAGCCCTATCGAAGGAGCAAAACTATGAACAAACCAGTACACCCACAGCTCTCGGGGACAAAACAACCAACCGAAGAGTACACATGGAGGAAGCATGGCTCCAGTCACATATGTAGCAGAGCATGGCCTTTTTGGACATCAATGAGAGGAGAGGCCCTTTGTTCTGTGAAGGCTAAAGGCCCCAGTATAGGGGAATGCCAGGACAGGAAAGTGGGAGTAGGTGGGTTAGTGAGCAGGGAGAGGGAATATGGGATAGGGGTTTTTTGGAGAGAAAAGGGAGAAAAGGGGTTAACATTTTAAAATGTAAATAAAGAATGTTAAAATTTGAAAAAAAAAAAAAAGAATCCATCACCATCACAGTGGGAAAGCATGGCTCTAGTTTGGGACAACAGTTGAGGCAAGCTAAAAACTCATTTCTTGAACTGTAAGATGAAAGAGGAGCAACTGAAATGACTATTTATACTGTAAATGATTGTCTCCAGTGACACATATCCTCTAATTAGGCCATAAGGCCTCAACCTCCTTAAACATTATCACAAACTGGAGACCAAGGATTCAAACACATAAGCTTGTGGGTAGACATTCTCATCCAAACTACCACAGCTATTTTGGTTTTAGAGTTCATTCTACTTGTTAAGTAAGAAGGCATATTCTTATAATCTAAGATATGCTGTTATTTATGCTGTATTGTTTGAAATATAAGTTCTTGTAGATAATTGGCTTTCATCTACTTTTTTCCACTTAGTAATATTATAGTTATATGTTTAATCTGTTTATACTATATACAGATAATGTGTATAATACAAATATCATAGTTTTCAAAGTACCTAATATTTATTATCTCTAATGCTAAGTAATTAGCCTTAAAATTCAAAATGAGAAATGAAGGAACTCATTCATAAATCTTCTTTTGATAGCTAAAACATTGATAATTTATTGACTAATATTTATTATTTCCCTGTATATGGAGACTAAAATGATTGTAGTTTTACAGAATAATTATAAATGTCAACAACAACTTATGTATTATAGAGTTGAATCTACAAGGTTAAACTGGAATGGAGGTGATATGTTAATTGGGTTACCTTATTTATCTCATATATGTGTGGTGAGAGATATTTACAGAAGTCAATGAAAAAAGCAATGTAAATCTAAAATAAAAGTGAACTGTAAGCTTTTGGATTTCTGAAAGAAAAGTGGTCATGAAAGTTAAAAGACTTCAAATCTTTTAATCCTTATTTTAAATGAGAAATATAAAGGTATCTTCTCAATTAGGAGACTATGAAAAGATCATAAGAAAATATTTAATTATTTATAAGTGAGTACTGGGAAAGCTTAAAATGAGAATATAAAAAAATTAGTTAGTCTCATGCCTGTAACCTCAGAGGAAGCTTCTAGAGCACGTTCCTGGATTTATGTTGTATCAGTGGCTGAAGCAAAAAGTCTTGTGACTTTTGCCTTAGATTTTTATTGTATTGTAAGAGCATGCCACAATGTCAGTTTACTAAGTAATTCAAGAATACTATCATTTACTCAGTATATTTAAAATATTATTATATAACTTTTATTTTATTTTATTTTTTAGCAAGGTGACTGGGATATACCTCTGTGGTTTTAGAGAAGAATTTGGTACCTTGCCCTTTCTTTTCTAAATGATTTTTACTTAATGTGTATGGTTGGGTTTTTGTGCTTGTTTGTGCATTTGCTTGCCCATGTGTATTTGTACAACATGTTCTCAAGAGCTAGTGGAAGGCAGAAGATGTTGTAACGTCCAGAATTATTGTTACAGAAAACTGTGAGTTATATTTTGGATGTTGTAATTTTAGTCTGTATCCTCTGGAATGTAGACAGTCTTCTTTCTCTTTTCCTTTTATTTATTGATTATTTTATTTATTCACATTTCAAATGTTATCCCCACTCCCAGTTTCCCCTCCACAAGTCCCCTCTCTCCTCCCCTCTCCCCTTGCCTCTATAAGGGTGCTCCCCTACCTGCCCACCTACCTTTACCTCAGTGCCCTATGCTGGGTCATTTAAACCTTCACAAGTCAGATAAGACAATCCTCTGCTACATATCCTGTTGGAGTCATGCTTCTCCCACCCCATGAGTATTCTTTGGTTAGTCGTTTAATTCCTGGGCGCTTTGGGATATCTGGTGGGTTGATACTGTTGTTCTTCCTATAGAGTTGCAAATACTTCAGCTCCTTCAGTCCTTTTTCTAACTCCTTCTTTGGGGTCCGGTGTTCAGTCCAATGTTTGATGTTTGACTGTATACATCCACATCTGTATTGGTCACGCTCTGGCAGAGCCTCTCTGGGGACAGCTATACCAGGCTCCTGGCAGCAAGTGCTTTTGGCATCAGCAATAGTGTCTAGGTTTGGTAATTGCTGAGCTATCCCGCAAGCTAGTTTTCTTGTCTTTTTGAAAAAATGGACCATATTCCTTGACTACATTGTTCACTTGATAATAAAAAAATTGCATGTTTTAAATACTATTCCAGTATCCTAGTCTCTCTCTCTCTCTCTCTCTCTCTCTCTCTCTCTGTCTGTCTGTCTCTGTCTCTCTCTGTCTCTCTCTTCTCTCCTCTCCTGTCCTGTCCTCTCCTCTCCTGTCCTCTTCTCTCCTCTCCTCTTCTCTCCTCTCAACTCATTGCATCTCATCTCCTGTCCTCTCCTTCCTGGCTCTTCAACTTTTAAAGTCTTATTGACTGATTTAAGCTACCTGAGTAAAGTGATTATTTTCATTTGATAGACATATGATTGGTCACTTCTGTGATTTTTTTTTTCTGAGAAGAGATCAGAAAGTATTTATTCCCCTCACATATATCATGAACAACAGACCAAAATAACCATTCTACCAAATTTGAATTTGGAAAACTCATAAATTTATTAGGCTTAATTGCAGATGGATTACATTCAGGAGCACATGTGACCCAAAAGCAGCTCTTTTTTTGAAAAGTTTCACCTTATCATGGACAGGTAATTCCTTTTCACTCCATAAAAGGAGGTTCCACTTGAGATAACCTACCATAGGCTGTATACTCTATCATGTCCTTGGACCACATTATCAGAGAGATATAAGAGGCATGTCTAAAGTATTAAGTGAGAGTTTAGTGACATTTTTCCACAATCTTTTTCTTGTGAGGGACTGACAATTGTCCTGATTCTAGGGCCCCTTAAAAGCAGTCATGTTTGTCTATGATATATAATGGTTTGCTGTATTGCAGCATTCTCTCACACCAGCTCAGTTCTTTGTTATCCAATCTAGGAATTTCACAGAAATTAGGGCATGAGTGTCTGAGGAGTCTACCATCCTGGCTCTAACTTTATAATGATCAATGCTAACTTTTAAGTAATAGTACTCAGTAAGTCTGCTAAGATAATAATGCTTTTACACTTTATCACCTAACCAACCCTGTATGGGATGGTCTACATCATGAAGATTGGCTACATCAAAAGCAACTGAGGTGCATAGTGTTCTTGAATACAAACTGTGCTTTAACAAGTAAATCCTCTGTGTGTATTATCCTGAGTGAGGTTTAATGATTGTCCCAAAATACTTGCATTTATATCAAAGGATTAAATATATCATTTTACCACATTAAAGGAGTCTTAACAAAGGTTTTTAGGTGATGAACTTAGGAGGCCCTAGAACATAGTCTAATTTAAACGATATATATCATAAACAGATAGTGCAAAATAAAAGTACTAGTACAACCATATTTCTGGAAAAATCTAAAAAGTAATGAAGAAGAAACAAGTGACTCAAACAATAGGAGAATAAACACAGTCTTCATGTGTTAGTTCTTTAAATATGTAGTGGCTGAAGTGTAAACTATATATTAATCAAGAAAAAGAGAAGAAACAATACAAAAAACAAAATGGTTTCTGCTGAAGAAGCTGGTTACAGAAAGATAATATGAATATACAACATTGGTCCCAGTTTAACAAAAACCACATTTTATGAGAATTACTTACTATCCTTAATGTTTATAGAGTAAAATTTATATTCTATATGTAGAACCTTAGCTTAATTTATGTGTGACACATAAATATGTATCTTAAATGCATAGGAAATAAAAGCAGAAAAAAAGGAAAATGACGTTTCTTTTCTCCCTTTGTTTTTGCTTGAAAGGTTTGGCTGCAGTAATGATACTTAATGAACTATCATTAATCACCCACTGGCAGACACTAGTAATAAAAGTAAAGTTCATTGGAATAATTAACAAGTGACAATTAGAATTGGCCTGAAATTGCAAATACTTTGAAATTATAGACAATTTAATAATGAATACAAAATTGAGGCTAAAATGGGACAACATGCATACGATATAGTATTTTTCATATATGTACTTGGATCTCCAAAGTTTTCATTTTAATAGGTTATCTATATCAGGTTTAGAATTTACAACTTTGATTTAGAGTTTTTGTGATGAGATTTAATATTATCTGATGAACTATTAAAGGTGTGAATCATACTGTACTGAGTACCTAAAATTTAGATGTTAAATAAAGTTCTCTCTGTCTCATGTGATTATAAAATAAGCAGTCAGAATGTCTATGACCTACAGACCATTTCTAAAATGATTTTAATGTTATTTTAAAAATAAATTTGACTAACCATAAGTTGACTATATGATCTTATTGGATAGTTTGTTGAATACAAGATATTCAGGCCAAGAAATGCTGCCAAGCAAGTAATATTATAATCCTCATATTTATGTAAGAGCATATTTTCTTATGATGTTACTATTTACAAAACCATTAAACTGAAAATATTAATTCAACAAGTGTTTGAAATTAACTAGTACTATAGATTCTGTCTGTGAATATTGTGTTAAGAGCTTTGGTATGGATTGCATTGAATCTGTAGATTGCTTTTGGTAAGATGGCCATTTTCACTATGTTAATCCTACAAATCCATGAGATATTTTCATCTTCTGAGGTCTTCTTTGAATTTTTTCAATGATTTGTAGTTGTTGTTATAGAGATTTACAATGATTTGTAGTTATTGTTATACAGATCTTTCATTTGTTTGTGAAGAATTACACCAAGATATTTCATAGTATTTGTGATTATTGTGAAGAGGGTTGTTTCACTAATTTCTTTCTCAACTAATTTATCATTTATGTAAATGAAAGCTAGTTATTAGTTTGAGAAAATTTTATGTCTTGGCAAGTCACTTAAGTTATTTATCAGCTTTACGAGTTCTTTGGGAGAGTTCTGGTAAAGTTATCTGGAAGTTTTACAAAGACAATTTTACAGACACAGGATGCAAGTGAACACAGAAGATGAGAACAGAATGCCAGAGTTAGTTTGAGCCATTAAGAACAATTCAGTAAGAAGCCAAGAGAGTCTAGATTGAATCAACCAGAATGTCTGAGTAGAACCTGCCAGCCAGAGTTCAGAAAGAAATAGAAAAGGTAAATTTATTCAACAGTAACCCTCCTAGATGAAATATATATCTAGAAAACAAAAGTTACTTTTCAGTTGTAATAAATTATCCTTATCTTAGACTGATCTTAAACTCCCAAATAGTCCTTACCCATCTCTGTGCCAGAAGTGACATCTGTATCTAATAAACACAATTTTGTTTAAAGCTATTAACTTAGCAGACCACTAGCTCACATTAAACAAAAATAAAGAAAATAAATTTACCAGCATTAAAGCACACATTGAATCCATTAAATTATTTCATATCAAACCAATTTATCTGTTTTACATTTTTTTCATGTAAAACACTTCTAATTGAAATATATTTTAACCATATCTTTCTTTCCTCCAAGTATTTACAGATCCTCTCCTCTTCCCTACCTAACAACTATTAAGTTTTTTCTCAAAAATCAAACCCAAACAAAATACAATAACCCCTGAAACCACCATACAATAGTAACATTACACCAAAAGATAGATAGAAAGAAACAAAGAAAGAAAAAATAAAGAAAGAACTAACAAATGAAAGAAGCAAAGAAACAAGTTACGAAAATCTTTATTCTTTAATTATTATTATTTTTAAGTCATCAAAATGATTTATAATAGTTAAATGCCTATTAAATATACATGATATCTTCTGAAGCTAAAATTAATAAGCGCTCAACCAATTTTTAAAATATATTTGGAACATTAAACATGATAGAAGTAGATAAAAATCTCTAATGAACTCCTCTGTGAAAGGAAATGGTTGACAAGTTCCTCATTAGACAGAAACCGTTCCATCTCCAAGAGAGAATATGCAGAGTAACTCTGGCTTCACAGAATGGATTGGGTAGTGTTCCTTTTGTTTCTCTTTTGTGGAATCATCTGATGAGTATTGGTATTAGGTCTTCTCTGAAGGACTGATAGAATTATTCACTAAAGCCATCAGGTCCTGTGCTTTCTTTTCTTTTCTTTTTTTTTTTTTCCTGATGGGCGACTTTTAATGACTGCTTCTATTTCTTTAAGGGGTTATGGGACTGTTCAGATAGTTTATCTTATCCTGATTTAATTTTGATAGTTGATATCTGTCTAGAAAATTGTCCATTTCATTCAGGTTTTCCAGTTGTGTTGAATATAGGCTTCTGTAGTAGGATCTGATGAGTTTTTGAATTTCCTCAGTTTCTGTTGTTGTATCTCCCTTTTTCTTTCTGATTTGTTAATTTGGATATGGTCCTTTGGCCCTCTAGGTAGTCTGGCTAAAAGTTTATCAATCTTGTTTATTTTCTCAAAGAACTTGTGCCTGGTTCTGTTGATTCTTTGTATAGTTCTTTTTGTTTCATTTTGTTTGATTTCAGCCCTGAGTTTGATGATTTCGTGCCATCTACCCCTCTTGGGTGCATTTGCTTCTTTTGTTCTAGAGCTTTCAGCTGTGCTATCAAGCTGCTAGTGTATGGTCTCTCCAGTTTCTTTTTTGGGGCATTCAGAGCTGAGTTTTCTTCTTAATACTGCTTTCATTGTGTCCCATAAGATTGTGCTTTCATTTTCATTACGTGATGAAAAGCCTTTAATTTCTTTCATTATTTCTTCCTTGACCAAGTTGTTATTGAGTAGTGTGTTGTTCAGCTTTCATGTGTATGTGGACTTTCTGTTGTTTTTGATGTTATTGAAGACCAGCCTTAGTCCATGGCGATCTGATTGGATGCAAAGGATTTTTTAAATCTTTACATCTGAGCACTGCAGGAAAACATGACTGACATTCAAGGCAGGACTTCCTATTCAGGAAAATAAGTCAAATTCCTTACTTTGCTTTTTAAGATGAATCTAATCTAGCATTTTCCCCCACAGAGGTATACATAGAGGCTGGTTTCTTATTTGATAGCATATCAACCAACAAGAGTGATCATCATACAGCCTTTTAAACGGTAGCTCCTGAGTCACAGTGATTGAAATTGACAGCTAAAAAAAGGCAGCAGCAAATTATTTCTGAAACTCTAGCAACTATAACTGAATACTAATTCCAACCCAAATATTCAGTGACTCCGTTGTTTGTGACAATGCTTTTCCATGTGGTATCATTGACCTTCACTGTTGCTTTGGTTTTGAATGGAGGAATTCGGCAGTGAATCCAAGTGAATACACTGCCTGAAATACCACTGCTCAGATTATAGACTTATATGCTCTTAATCATACTTCTCACTTTAAAACAACTTTTTACAATTACAGGAACATATGCAATTAATTATGGAAAACAAAATGATTGATTTTTCCGTAACTTCAAGGAACATAAATATTAATATCAAATCATTATATATCTCTGTATTGTATTGTATTGTATTGTATTGTATTGTATTGTATTGTATTGTATTGTATTGTATTGTATTGTACTGAGTTTAATATTGCAGTTGGTTCATAGTTGAAATGGCTCAATTGATAAGGGTTTGTGCCAATCTGTACAGAAGGACATGTTTTACCCTCTGACCTCTGTATGCTCCATCACCAATAAATAATAATTAAAAAAGAACTGTAGAAAAATATTGTTGAGGATGCTTGTCCCCAGACTCCCAAGATCTCTCAGACATTGAGCCACCAACCAGGCAGCACAAACAAACTTGTCCAAGGCCCCTGATACATATACAAAAAAAACATTTCCTGGTGTGGTTTCAGTGGGAGAAGAAACACTTATCCCTCAAGAGACTTGAGGCCCCATGGAGTAGGGAAGCTTTGTAGGAGTGGGGGTGAGGAAGGGGTTAGGGGTGGAGACATTCTCTTGGAGACAGGGGCAAGGTGAATAGAATAAGAAACTGTGGGAAGGCAAACCAGGTAGTGGGATAACAACTGGACTATAAAAAACATAAAAGCAACTTATAAAAAAGAAAAATATTGTGTGAGTTACCTGAGTTTCATAAACTCTATTAAACAAATTTTGGCTTTAGATATTAAATAATGTCTCCAATTTTCTGTAATGTCTATAAACCCTCATCTCCTATTTTGTTGTATATATTCGTGTAAAACATTGTTCCCCATACTGCCAATTATGAAACAAAGTATGTCAAATCTGGAAATTGTTAAAGTTGATTTGTACTGAATTATTAAATATTCAAAACACATTTAATTCACTTAAAATAAACAAAACATTCATTAGATTAGGTCATACAATTTTATTTAATAAAAGATAAATTATACATAAATAATTATTTTTATGGATGCTTTGTGAGTTTCAGATCATGTAACCCAGTTCCAATAATCTCCGTCTCCTCATATCTGCCCTTCTCCCTTGAAATCCCTCCCAAAAATAACACAGACACAGACACACAGACACAGACACAGACACACACACACACACACACACACACACACACACACACACACACAGCATAGAAAAACATATTGTCGAAGCTGTAGTATATCACAATGTGTCCCATAATATATCCTTTTGTCCAGTCCATCTTATTTGTAAATGGTCATTCCAATGAATCATTGATCTCCTTTGAGGTCTCTGGCTTCTGTGACACCATAAATATTGAGTTTTCACCAAGATTTCTACTTGTTATTACCCTTTGTGGTGGAGATCATGTTTGTCTTCTCTCATTCCCTTGGGTTGGCTTACCCCCATTGGAGCCTCCATAGCTTGTGCTGCCCAATCAACTTATGGGGCTCACTTTCCCAAGTACTGTAGCTTGTGAGGGGCTGGTACTAAACTCCCTCTCTTCCTCTCTTAGGGGTAGCACAGCCTGGCTTTTGCAGTCAGGGCAAACACAATGCCTGCAGGTAGAAAAAGGGGAAGGATGGAGAGCATCCCCTATACCCATGTCACCACATAGGCAGGCCAACCAAGCAGAGGGACCAGTTCTCCTTTGCCCTTGTCCTTAGGCCTGACTCACCTGCATTCCCTCCAGCAGTTCCAGCTCTACTCTGCTGCCTGGGCAACTTGTAGAACCTGCTCTCCTGCATGTAAGAGATTAGATTAGGCTTGATTTAATTTTTATGAATCTTAGGCACCAAACAACTTCGGTAAAGAAGCCAAGCATTAATCTTGGATGAACAAAGGACTGGCCTGCTCTTGACTGATATAAGAACGCCACCTCTAAGTAGGCATCTCTTTGCCTATTGCAGAGGTTAGGGGGAAAAAATTAAAATGAATATTTATATGAGCTATAAATGTTTGTCTTATTAGCTTATAAATGTAAATATCTGACTTACATAAATGTTTCTTAGTCAAAAGCCTATAATGAGCGAAAAGTTGAAGAAGGCTTATACTGTAGCAAAAATTCAGTAAATTTCTAATCTCTTCCATGATAGCCTTTATGATAGATACTTTCTTCTTGGGTGACAGCCTTGCTCTATTAACCCCACTCTGGAGAGAACTTACTATATCACAATAAGTTATTATAGATCAACAGTCACATGTTTATACCACATGTTTATAAAAAGCACTTGCATTATATTAGATTGAGTCCTATTCTGAAGGCCCCTCCCACACTCAAAGTTGCCTACAAAGCAGGCTGCTAACTTAGGTGACTATGTATCAACTTCTTTCTAATTTTGTTTTATTTTTCTATGGAGCCCACCATAACATATTTGTACTTGATCTTTCCATCTGCATGTGTATTTTTAAGAAGTCATTCAAAGACATTTTTATGTGTGAAGATAAAAAATGATCATCATTTTCATTAATCCTGCATACCCATATCCTCTGTGAATTTCCCATAAAGTGCAATTTGACCTGCAGCCACATGGCAAGATATTCTGTGATACTGTTGATGCCCTGCCCTTTATCCTACTTGCCTCCAGTAATAACAATGACTGTCATTTATAGAAAGGTTTATATACATTAATGTATTTAATCTCCACAAGAAAGTGATTAGTAATTATGACTAAAATGACCCTAATTTTATACAATTTAACTTTCATGTTTTTTATTATTTTTAGTCATACTTGATTCTGCAATTCACCACCATTTTTAATCCTTCTCTGACAAGCAGAAAATGCTGTATTAGAAAGTGTTCTTTGTTATATAGAAATTTAAGAGCTTCATATTTATTAGTACTTATTAATGTCTATGATACTGGTATTTTGTTGAGAAAATCATTTCTTGATCCCATGAGATAAAGTCTGTTTTGTACTTTTCATTCAATCATATTTAGGCAATATGGTCTTCTGTTGATGTGTTTGATCCATTGGGAATTGAATTTTATGCAGGATTTCATTCTTCTACAGGCAGCTATCAAATATGATTAGAACCATTTGTTGAAATGTTTTCTATTATCTAGAGTATTTGTTTCACTTTGCTGTTGTTTACTGTTAAAAAATCAGGCACCTATAGGTGTGTGGAGTTATTTCTGTGTCTTCAATTATACTCCAGTTATCAACCATTTTGTTTAATAATATAAATGACACAATATCCTAGTAAAGAGGTGGGAAAGGGTAACATTAATTCATTGTTATTAGAGGAAAAAACAGATATAGAGACACTATGAAAAGAATTGTATGATTTACTCAAAATGCTGAAAATCCATCTGCCACAACGTACTGATTTATATATATATATATTGCATATACATATGTATATGTATACACACACATATTCTTCAGAAGGTGTTCTCTATCTTAATGCAGAGTGACTTGTTCTTCCTTGCTAATTGCTGCTCTTTTCAAAATAAGAATAACTTGAATCAGTGGAGATTTCAAGCAAATGAAGATAGGATAGTGAATATGTGATACATTTACACAATGAAATCTCATTTAAAAATAAAATTATTAAATTTACAGGTAAAAATATGGAGCTATAAATAACCATCCTTAGTGCGGCAATCTAGACACAAAAAGATAAAATATTTAAATATGTGGATTCTATTATATAAGCTTTATATATGTACATTTCACTATAAATATAAGTACAGAGATTTGATAGCTGTTAAGGCACAGGGAGGGGGAGATTTTTTAAGGTATGGTAAATAATGTGAATCATGTGGAAACTAAATTAAGTAAATCAAATGGAATGAAAGATGGGAGTATAGAATAAAGGACAGAATATTAAAGCAGGCTGGAAAGATGGCTCAGTGGTTAAGAGCACTGAGTGCTCTTCTGAAAGTCCTGAGTTCAAATTCCAGCAACCACATGGTGACACACAACTATCTGTAAAGAGATCTGATGCCCTCTTCTGGGGTGTATGAATACAGCTACAGTGTATTTACATATAATAAATAAAAAGTAAATCAAACTCTAAATCCTTCTTAAATTCAACTTGGACAGCTCCAGTGTAGAATATACACATGTATGAAAGGAATGTAAATAGATTCACCATATAATGAGAGAGACTATTCTTTCTCATTAGATATTTTATACCATCAAGTAAAACTCCCAGTTTCAGGATCATTATATCTTGCTGAGTCTTTGACCAATGAGGACCCACAGCCTCTCCTAAACATCAGAGGGTATTTCCAAGGCTAGTAATTACTCTTCATTAACTTATGGTGATGACTTATTGTTGAAGACACAACTTACATATGTCATTTATTTACCAATACTGACTAGCATTCATAGTACTGGAAGGTAATTTGCATGTTACCAGTGGAGGAAAATAATCATCAATAACACAAATTTGTAAACTTAAAACCTACTACTATGACAGATCTGGAAGATACACTGTTGATATAATAGAATAAATACTATTGGCATAAACAACAACTCTCTGATTGGATTAAAGACAGAGCCTATAAAACCCATACCTGATATTGCTAAAATGGAAAAGAATCTGAGAATAGATAGAACCTAAGGGGGAAAATCTACTCTTAATATTCTGGTAAAGGATTATAACAATTAAATGACTCCTATGAAATATTAGTATAACAATAGATCACTGCTTCACTCCACCCTTATCACTGAAGTTTCTTCTTTCAGTTTTTGGCAATTTACACAGAAACTTATAATTGAGGAATATAAAGTAGGTGAGAAATTGGACCTTCCATCATAATTTGGATGCATTTATCTACTTGTTCTCTTAAAACTCTAGAACCTATATGAAAAAAGGACATAAGAAGACAGGGAGAGTTAGCATTTCCAAGAAATACTACCTTACAAGCACAGCAAGGCTGATAAGCATACAATATCTCAGAGATTGTCATAGAATTCATATGACATGAACTGGTTGAAAATGCAAAGTGTCACATCTAGCAAAGACAGTATGTGCAACTGATGCTACATAGTAAAATAAAAAAAATAACATAACTTTTCAACAATAGATTGTTACTGTATATATCCATCATACTAAATGCTAAAACCTATGCCCATGAAGAGATAAACGATACAAATCAGAATCAAGAATTTGTATGTTTGTGTGCACCTTTTATTTCATTGTGATATTTCTGTTTTACTGATTTTTTTCTTGTTCGTTTGTATTTTTTATTTTATTTTTTATTTTTGACTTTGTTTCTAGAGAGAGAGTTAGAAAGGGAACGTGATAGAGGGACAGAGAGACAGAGACACAGAGACAGAATCAAATGTTAGGTGAGTCGAAAAGGGGGAATTTTATTGGGGGACATAGGCAGGAGAAAGAACGTGATAAAATGTATTGCATGAAGAAAATTACATGAAAAATAAATTTTTAAAAATGATTGAAAAGCAACTATGCATTTTACATGTATTTTAAATTTTTACTGAATACTTTTTGCTATGCCTGTATAAAACAGGTTTTTTTGCATGTTTTATTAGATATATTCTTTATTTACATTACATTTCAAGTAATCCCTTTCCTGGATTCTCCCTCCCCAAAAGTCCCATACAGGTCTTTTCTCATTCTCATCATTTAATATTGATGTCAAATATCAGATGGAACATATTTCTTAGAATTATATGTTGACTTGTTTTCTATTGGCTCAAGGAACTCATTATAAATATAAATTAAATTCCAGGGAGTTAAAGTCAAGATTTTAGAATCTTTAAATATACTGCAGGGGATTCACTGAATACAATTTTCTTTCTTTCTTTTTTTTATTTTGTAATGAGAGATTAGTCATTTTATGTGAGCGAGCTTTTCAGTTATGACAATATGAACATTATTTATTTAAGTAGAATCATCAGTCACACTAATGTGCTGTGCTAGTCAGAAATGACAGAAATAATAAACTCACTAAAACTTCCACTGATTTACTACTGACAAAAAGTTTCCAATATTCCATAATAGGAGCCAGAGAACTCTCATGTGTCAGGCAAGAAAGTTGGAAACTGAATGAAAATGTGTAATGCTAAGGAGAGGAGAGTAGAAGAGTTGTAGGTCATTTATCATTGTAATACTATCCTTTACACTAAGAGACAAAAGGTTCTGTTCAGCCAAGACATTTTCAGTTTGTGAAAAGCTGTATTATCCTCTTCTATTATGATGTTTTTGAAACACAGGAAATGCTTAGAGATATGAGCAACAGAGTTATGATTTTCTATGAGACAGTCCTGCAATTACCACACTGAATTTTGGCTTCTGATGATGAGTGGTGGAGTACAATATTGTTTTTTAAATATCAACAAATATCGAGCCTCAATCTGATAATGTCAAACCACAGAAAACTGGATAAACAACCATGAAATAATGTAACCTATATTGCTGGTAAGCTGATAAAGTTCACATCATGTACTTATTTAATTTTGTCTTTATCAGTCCTATTTCATGCATATATATTTAATTTTAATATTTAACTCATATTTCTCTTTTCACTGGATTGCATTTGCTGAAGTATTTTATATTTCAAAAACAAATAATCAAATATAAATTTTATCCTTCACAATATTAATTTTTCACTCACTTAAAATTTTTATTTTTATTATATAGTCATTGTACATATTTCTGTTCTTGTAAGGATATTTTCATACAGGTGTGCTGTATAATGGGCATTGACAATCTTATCCTAGCCCCTCAGCCTTATCTTACTTTTGCTACTAATTCACACACACACACACACACACACACATACAAACACACACACACATATATGTGTATATATCAAAGATGAAATAAATAATATTGTCTTTAGGATTCTAGCTTAATTTGCTCAAATGACAATTTCCAATTGCATCCATTTTCCAGTAAGTCATTTAATTTTACTTGTAAAATGTCATAATGCATGATATATGACATGCTTTCTTTATTTGCTCCTCTATTTTGGACAAAGTACTCATTTCCACAGATAAGTTGCTGTAAATATTCCATTCATAAACATTTATTATATCAATTTCTCATTAATAAAACACATCTGACATTCTTTGGGCAGGTACCTGAGAGTAATATAGCCAGGTCATACAGAAAATGTATTTTTAATATTTCAAGAAAAGATTATGTAAATTTATATAATGGCTAAACTAATTTACATTCCCACCATGGGAATATAACTATTCCCATTTGTCTGAATTTTCCCTAGTAGTAGTTTTTATCTTCTTTATATATATAATTTTTTGATATTTTATGTATTTACATTTCAAATGTTATCCCCTTTCCTGGTTTCCACCTCTGGAAACCCCCTATTCTATACCCTCTCCCCTGCTTCTATGGCAGTACTAACCCTTTCTCTCACCCACACCCACCTCACCACCCTGGCATTCCCCTACACTGGGGAATCAAGTCTTCACAGGACCTAGGATCCCTCCTCCCATTGATGCCCTACAAGGCCATCTTTTGCTGCATATGTGACTGCAACCATGGGCACCTCCATGGTTAATGGTGTAGTCACTGTTATTTATTTTATTAATGGGCACTTTTCTGTTTGGCTTGAGATAAAATCTTTTCTATGTACCTATCTATGATAAATTATGGATATTCATAACTCTTTTCTGTAGCTGAAAATTTAGACTTCTTTTAATGTTATTAACTGAGGCTTTACACTAATTAATAAACATATAGTACAGCTAGTACACAAAATAATAGATTTTAAAATAAATGTGCATGATTTTTATTTTTAATTTTAGTTCTCATCTAATAGTAAAAAGAAATGATAACTTGAGGATACCTTTGCTTGGAGGCATCATATACATTATATATCTGATTAAGTGATTTTCCTACTTATTTACTGTGGGGGGAAATGTCATAATTTGCATGTGGAAGTAACAGGACAATGTGCAAGAATCATTCCCCTCTTTCTACCATGTGATTCTTGAAGAAGAAACACAGATTTTCAAGTTTGCCAGCACATCCCTCTACTCAGTAAACCATTATACAGTGTTCTCATGTCTTAGTGACTATTATTTGGAACTGGAATGTCCACATAGGCTCATGCTTTAAAGACTTGATCCAGAAATATGGGCAATATTAGGACATGGTAGAATTTTAGTCTTGCATAAGAGATGGAGGAAGTTAGTCTGTAAGGGGGTGTAACTTTGAAGCATACTTTGGGATTCTGGTCTTCCACTTTTCTCCTGTTTGCTACCTTGGTCACGTGCTTCTACTCTTTTTGAGAATATTTCAGCCCAAAGAATTATTGACTAAGGCTCAAAACTTTTATCTACAACATACCTTTCTTTTTAGATAACTGTTCTCAAACTCTTTGTAACAATAATAGAAAGCTGAAGATACACTTAAAAATATAAGATATAGTGGATAATTTCTTAAATTGGTCATGATTTATTGAAAGTTGGCTAAAATATTGGATTTTGTTGAATTTTAATGTTTAATTCTATTTGAAGGAAATTTTCTTTGTAATTTAAATCTTAAGTAAAAATCAAGATATTAATTTCTCTTTATTACTTTTAAAATCATTATTAGAGTTGCTCAATATAATATGTTTGGATTATGAACATGGTTTCCCATAACCCAGATTCTTTGAGATCCTCCTTATTTCCACAACCATCCAAATTCATATCCTTTCTTTCCCTCTCTCATTAGTATGTTAATCTAAAAATGAATAATAATTATTAATAATTAATCATGTAAATTAGATAAAAAATCAAACAAATCAAAATAGAATAAAACAAACAGAAGAAAAAGCACCAAAGAAAAAGTTCAACACATATAGATGCAGGGACACACATTAGCACACACAGAAATCACATAAAAACACATATCTGGAAACTCCAATATACACACAAAGGTCTATAAGGGAAACAAATGATTGAATCGCTAATAATTCCGGCAACTTCATTTTACTTTTGCTATCTAGAGCAAGGCATGGGGCCTGGATTTAAGAATAGTTTGTTTACCCAGTGAGACTCAGTTGGTGAAAACTAATTATTCATTTGAAGATGGTTATCAATTGGAGATAGCTTCTGTATTACAGATATGGTCATATGTTCACTTTCATTCTTAGATCTAGGAACCCGTCATGGCTCAGACATGTGCCATTCCTTACTGGATTGGAAGAAGAATGTGGGATCAATTGGGAAAGGAAAGAAAGAGTGTATGAGAAAGGGAATACACAAAGTAATAGGCAAAGTTAAGGGTCCTTTGAGAAGTTGAATGCTAACCTAATACAGTTGAAGCTTACTAAAATATATATACATAGTTGAAGGTTCTAAATGTAATTATCAAACTGAAAGACAGGGTACCATCTGAATAACTTTTATCACCAAATGAACCTCCGGTTCTATCAATGGCTTACATTTAATATACTTGTTGGCCAAAGATGGTCCAGGGGAATACACAAACCAGCCATACTGTTACCAAGCCTAGGTTTATCTTCACACACTGTTGGTAAAGTGTTATTGCTGAAGATAACACTTACATAACTCACAGAACGTAGAAAAGTAGACGAAGGCCTTATCTATAGCTTTTTCCCTTACTAACTAGTGTACCTATTAAAAGAATAGTACTTTGCATCTTACTAAAGGAGAAATGAAAGCAGCAACCTAGATACAAACTCTCAAGTCCACAATGGAGAGCTACCTGAGAGACTTACTAGTGCTATGGTGATGCAAAGCTTATGGGAATGGCCAACCAATACCTGAAGGGAACTAAGGTATATTCCATGAGAGGGAACCCATTCCTGATGCTGAACCTTAGATGAGATAAACACGGAAGAGAGGGGGAATTGAATCACTACTATTCTGCTAAAGGAATATATTAATAAAATGATTTCTAATGATATTTGGCTATATCTATAGCTCAGAGTGTTCTTCAGCCATCATCAAAAATATTAAATTCATTTAGAAGTTGAAGAATGAAATAAAACAAGACTTTGAGATAAGACCAAAATTTATTCAGCTCACCAATTCACATTCTGCCTAGACCTTCCATTATTCCATCAATCATCCCTTGCTTTTCTTTTATTTATTCCAACGGGCCTCCTTTAGATATTAAAAAAAAAAAAAGGAAAACTGTTCATATATACTGAGTATACACTCTAGTACAGTGTTCTGCAGTATTGTCACTAAATCAAATCACCAAAATGACATCTAGAGCCGGGCAGTGGTGGCACACACCTTTAATCCCAGCACTTGGGAGGCAGAGGCAGGCAGATTTCTGAGTTCAAGGCCAGCCTGGTCTACAGAGTAAGTTTCAGGATAGCCAGGGCTACAAAGAGAAACCCTGTCTCAAAACAAAACAAAACAAAACAAAACAAAACAAAACAAAACAAAACAAAAATGACATGTAGTAGAATTAACAGTAAAATTCAGAATGTATATGTTCACTTTTTCACAGGCATTAAAAAAGAAATATGATGATATTGATAGTATTTCATTAAAATAAACATGACTAGGTCATGAAATATTGCCAATCTCACCTCCTTCCCTTGATGTTCACTTGTCTTCTTTCCTCTCTTCTTCACTCTTTTCTCCTATTATATCCAAATCGGTTATGTTTGGTTGACAAATCACTGAAATCTTGGATGAAATCTCATTTTAAAGTTTGATATTGATTGAATTATATAATTAATGAGTAGCCCCACTAAGGATAAGGAATTTCCTCAACACTCCCCTCTTCCTATTCCCTCATCTCATCTCCTGCATCTTTTTCATCCCTTTCTCTCTCTAACTCCTTCCCAATTAAAGCAAGAAAACCAGTAGAAAAATACCAGTACTATAAATATGTATTTGAAATTTGTTTATGTGCTTAAATATTTCTTTGCACTAAAATGACTTTTGACTAACCTTAAATTAAGTGGAACTTCATTTTTAAGATCAGGAGTGGATATGGACCTGAGAGATGAAGGCACAATGATTAGAACTTCAAGGTTATTTATTCACGGCTATATAGTACTTTCTTTAAAGAAAAAAAAAATCAAATTGTAACATGAAAATTTGTAACATGAAAATTTGTAAGGATAATTGTAGCATAAATAAAATTGAATTAGGAGAAGGAATGTATATATATATATATATATATATATATATATGTGCTATGTCATATAATCACAATACATCATGATGACTAAGATAAAGTTGAAGATGATGATGACAATGATGATGATAACGATGATGATGATAATGATAGTATTTCTAGAATGATGATTTTGGAAGAAAATAGTTCATATTTTTCTTTTGTAAATTTATTTTTCTTCTTGTTCCATGGAATTACTGATGATATTTATAAACTCCATTAAAATATCTTTTAAATTACACTATAATTTCTGGTAATATATTAGATTATTATCTGGTAAATTAAGGCTTACTGTTGAACAGTTAGCACACCTGCAAAAATGACAAGAATAGAAGGAAAATGTATCTGACTTTTCAAAGGGAGAAACACTATGGAGCCGTGGAAATGAGTTAATGAGTAAAAATGCTCCTGGCCTGAAGACCTAAGTCTGAAGGCCTAACATCCTGTAAAAAGTCAGGTGTGTGTGAAGGCTCATTGCCCCAGTGTAGGGGAATGCCAGGTGAGGGAAGCAGGAGTGGGTAGGGTAGTGATCAAGGGCACAGGGGATGGAAAAGGAGGTTTGTGGAGTGGAAACATGGAAAGCGGACAACATTTGAAATGTAAATAAAGAAAGTATCTAATAAAGCAAAGGAAAAATGTCAGGTGCAACAGTGGAGATAGGATGGAAATAGGACTATTGGGTTGCACAGATTCAGCACTATATAAGAAATATAGGGCAATTACTTTCATAGTTTCATGTATTAATTTTAATTATGAAAGAACAGATGTATTAATATCTGTAGAAGTTAAGAAGCTTCCTCTCTATAAATCCTGGTAATTCAATTTAATTTTCTGCTGTGATCTGTTCTTAATGCTTCAAAGTATAAAGAGTGATGAGAATTACTTAGCCCGTTTGTGATTGGCATTTCAATTTGCAATAAGCAATAAAAAAATAACACTGCAACTGGGGATTCTGGAGAGACATTTCAGAGGTACAACTCACAAAGAGATAATAGATAAAGTTAGAACTAGTGAAAATGTATTAATTACGGGAAATTTTATATTATAACATAAATATCCTTTATAGACTTTAAATCCATAAAAATTCACCATATAAAGGAGACCATTTCCTTCACTTTCTTTTATAAAGAAAATGCAGTCTTTGAATAATAATGGAATGATCTTTAAAAACAACTTTATTTCATTGAAACAAAACTTTAGAATGTAATTTAAATGAATTGTCCTCCTACCATTCATAAACTACTTATACTGAACACACAGAGCTTATGATGTCAGCAGAGATTAAATTATAGCCTTGTGTTAAGCTGGAAACCAGTTATTAAGAATAATCTGACATCACTGCAAGAAACCTTTTTATTTTGGATAATTATAGTTCATTATGAAAATGGAACAAACTGTGTCACTCCCATTATAGATGGAAAAAAAAACAATATGAGAGAGTCCAGATGATTTTACAGAGTAACATGTTTGAATAAGAAAATTCCAATGATCTTGTTAAAAATTCTACAGTAAAATCATAACACAGAGTCAAAAATAAATTTTAGCATTTGACCTATTTCTATACCTAAAAACATCCAAAGTTACAGTAAACTCTAACAAAACTGAATTTTCTTTGAAAATCTATAGCAAGCTTTATTTTAAATTTCAGTAATTTTAAATTTTATCCAATGATCCCAAAGGAAGCATAAACCAGTTGCTATCAAGCTTGACTGAATTTATATCCTGTTCTTTCAAATGGCTCAAGATATTTATGGAATTGTTAATGTGAAATAAGTCTGACATAAATCTGTCTCTGTACTTAAGTGATGAAGTTTGACTCACAGCAGTCTCCTTATATAGTGAACTGCCCTTGACATGTAAATAAATTGAAACCCAAGAATAATTCCTTGTAACTAAGCAACCAAGTCTCAGCCAACTGCAACAATTGAGATTCAGTCAGTGACAGGCTGCAATAGCACAGACCTCATATATACATATAAGCTTACCATCTCATTAGTCCATTCGCATATAATGCAACTGCTAGCAAGACCCAATCACAACTTTCCTTGTCATTTCCTTCTCCCTGGCTGTAAGTAAAAATTATGTGGTAGGATGAAACATTCTGAACCTATTTTCATATGTAATGCTGCCTTGTTAGAGAAACTATATCTAGTGAAGCAATCTGGTTTAAACTCAATTGTCATTGGCTTAAACAGATAGATGCCCTTTTGCCAGTTAAAAATTATCAACATAACAGTGTCATCATTATAACAAAAGATACTACATTGGCTTTAAATAGAAGACAATGACTGCACCCATTTTATCAGTAGGGACATTACAGAGAAAAATTTAGTGTTGGTGTACTGAATAAAAGTCATGTTTCTTTCATACAGCATAACACAAAGTGTATTATGAATATGTGCCTATTGTCTTATATCTAGTTGGAAGCTACACCACTATTACATAGCCATTTTTCATCTCCCAGGATTTTGAGTAACGCTGATAAATTCTGTTTACTGAGCTAAAGATGGAAAGATATCATTAAAGATATTTATAAAAAGATCATTTTTTTAATTTTTTAAAATTTTATTCGATATATTTTTTATTTACATTTCAAATGATTTCCCCTTTTCTGGTCCCCCACTCCCCGAAAGTCACATAAGCCCCCTTCCCTCCCTCTGTTCTCCCACCCATCCCTTCCCACTTCCCTGTTCTGGTTTTGCCCTATACTGCTTCACTGAGTCTTTCCAGAACTAGGTGCCATTCCTCCGTTCTTCTTGTACCTCATTTGATGTGTGGATTATGTTTTGGGTATTTCAGTTTTCCAGGCTAATATCCACTTATTAGTGAGTGCATACCATGGTTGATCTTTTGAGACTGGGTTACCTCACTTAGTATGATGTTCTCTAGCTCCATCCATTTGCCTAAGAATTTCATGAATTCATTGTTTCTGATGGCTGAATATACTCCATTGTGTATATATACCACATTTTTTGCATCCATTCTTCTGTTGAGGGATACCTGTGTTCTTTCCAGCTTCTGGCTATTATAAATAGGGCTGCTATGAACATAGTTGAGCATATATCGGCAACCAACAAATTGGGAAAAGATCTTCACCAACCCTACATCAGATAGAGGGCTAATATCCAATATATACAAAGAACTCAAGAAGTTAGACCCCAGAAAACCAAATAACCCTATTAAAAATGGGGTACATTGGGTATTCAGGGCTTCTGGGTTAATTAATATCCATTTATCAGAGATTGCATTCCATGTGTATTCTTTTGTGATTGGGTTACCTCACTACAAATCACATAACAAATGACTCCCATGAAGAAGTATGGAGAGGGTCCTGATCCTGGAAAGGATTGACCTAGCATTGGAGGGGAATATAAGGACAGAGAAAAAGGAGGGAGGTGATCGGAGAATGGATGGAGAAAAGAAGGTTTATGGGACATATGGGGAGGGGAGATCCGGGAAAGGGGAAATCATTTGGAATGTAAACAAAGAATATAGAAAATAAAAATATTTTAAAAAATGGGGTACAGAGTTAAACAAAGAATTCTCACCTGAAGAACTTCGGATGGCAGAGAAACATCTTTAAAAATGCTCAACTTCACTAGTCATCAGGGAAATGCAAATCAAAACAACCCTGAGATTTCGCCTTACACAAGTCAGAATGACTAAGATTAAAAATTCAGGAGACAGCAGGTGTTGGCGAGGATGTGGAGAAAGGAAAACTCCTCCACTGCTGGTGGGGTCGCAAATTAGTACAACCACTCTGGAAATTAGTCTGGCAGTTTCTCAAAAAACTGGGCATGTCACTTCTGAAAGATCCTGCTATACCACTCCTGGGCATATACCCAGAGGATTCCCCAAGATCAATATTTTTAAATCAAATTATATCATATGTCTCTTAATTAGGTTATTATGGTAAGATTTCTCACGTAAAATTAAACCTAAATTTTATGATTATATCATATAATAAATATTGAATATTCATAATACATTTAAAATTCAATTATTTAGTTACATGTTATTTTCTTCTTTAAATATTATTTTTAGTAACAATATATTCTTTATGTTTTATATAATAATAGAACAATTGCAGAAAAATAGTATGTGTTAATAGCTTGGAAAGTGGTACTATCTTAAAAGTATAGATATAAGCATGTAGGTAGTACACATCAGAAATCGAAGCACTGCAGTGAGAAATTCAAGAGTTCTGCAAGTGTGAAACCAATCTGAACTACACAACTGGTTTCAAGGCAGTTGAGGAAGCTTAATTAGCAAGACTGTCCCATAACAACATCAAAGATAAAGCATGACAACCTGCTCCTTCGGGAAGCTTCATAATATAGTATTAAGGAAAACATATAGTCAGTAAGTATGGTTTCTTTTGATTTCACTTTATACAATATTAAACATGACTGTGTTAGCAAAGAGATTTATTAAATCATGTGTTTCCTTTGAGTTAATGAAGCATGTATGCATGTATAAAAGACAAGTTTGTGATAAATATTTTGAACAATTATATAAAAGTATTTCTTCAATAAATGACTATGAAAAGGAGATATAGAAAGGGATGCACAGCTGAAAGTTTAAGATATGGTGATGAGGGTTCATGGTAGAAGAAAAACTTCTTGTTTCACCAGAGCCTGTTAAGCCAAATGCTAGCAAGCCCCAGTGAACCATTTGCCTGATTTCACATTGAAAAGGTTAATGTCTGCTTAATCAATATTGCAGTAAATTCAAAGAATTTGTTTTATGACAAATTATGAGATGAAATTAGAAACATTTATAATATTTTAATGATGTACATGTGGATTAAATAAATGAATCCTACAAAATCCTGACAGCACAAAAGAAATTAGAGCCTATCCTGTGCCAAATTTAAAGTGATAATATAGTATATGGATCACTAATAGGTTATCCTAGAAATAAATCATATCTAAGGAAGATTTTTTTCTCTCACTATTGGAAAAGTAAAACAATGCAAAGTTAGAAAAATAATCAGATATTACATCATATCATCTTTGTAATTCTTAAAAGACTTCCACTAGTGAATTACCCTATGAAGAAATAGAATCTTCTGTATTGCACCACTGATGAATATTACTATGAAAAGTATTTTGACATATACTAAATGACCATTTAATGGCCTGTAATTTCTTTGCTTCAAATATTACCTTCCATAACAGGTTCCATAATCCTGAGATTGTTGAAAACTTTAGCAGAGCACACCCAGTCCTAAACACATACAAACTTGTAAATGAACATACATACAAGCTTTCAGAAATGTTACTTGCCTACACTCACTAATAAGTGGATATTAACCTAGAAAACTGGAATACCTAAAACATAATCCACACATCAAATGAGGTACAAGAAGAACGGAGGAGTGGCCCCTTGTTCTGAAAAGACTCAGTGAAGCAGTATAGAGCAAAATCAGAACAGGGAAGTGGGAAGGGTTGGGTGGGAAAACAGGGGGAGGGAAGGGGACTGATGGGACTCTTGGGGAGTGGGGGTCCAGAAAAGGGGAAATCATTTGAAATGTAAATAAATATATCAATAAATTTAAAAAAAAGAACTCAAAAAAATTTACAAACTAAGTAAAAAGGCTGGATAGGATTCAATCAACATATCTGCCCTGCCTATTAAGTTGGATCCTGTATACAGTAGCTTCCTTTAAACAAAGATGTTCACTTCATTCACATGTGATACCTGGAATCCCTCAGTGTTCATGGCCATAAGCCAAAGAACAATAGAAATCCTGACAGCAGAGAAATTTCCTTTAATGTTAATTTGGAAACCAAATTCCAACCAATCAGAAAAATTTTAATCCTTCAAGTAGAATAAAAACTAATATCATAGTGTTTAGTATATTTCTTTGTTTTCACTTGAAGATGAAGCGATTTCCTAAGAATTTTAATGTTTCCAGCTTTACTGGATGAAAACTGCAGAAACAGATTTTTCTATTTTTATCCTACTCAGTGTATATTAAGATCAATGATTATGTATTCTAGTCCATTCCTTATCTTTGTGCCACAAATGCTCCTATATCAATCACTAATGATGTTTCAAGCCTACTCTTCCTCTTCTTCCTTTCCTTGTTAGTTACCAGCTGTAGACTCAGCTAAATATTATACCGATTCTTCAGTTAAGATCCATTCAATGATTTTGCTGGTTCCAGGCTCCCATGTGCTGATCAGAATAAGGAAAATGCAGTAAATTAATCACAAAACGCAATCAACAAATCACACTATGCTATATATCAGTGGATAGTAATGCATTATGCATTGTTTAAATAGCAGTAAATAACTGAAAAAATACTCAACAAAAATGCCAGTTGTAGTTATTATTGCCTGTATGGTTGCCTGTTGGTAAATGTGCATGTGGTTAAATATAGAGCTGTCTATGCAAAAGTTTGAAAATTAAAGGGATTTAATGTCTATCACTTTCCACTTTTTATTTTGACCTAAGATTTCTCAATGAATTTAAAGTTCATCTATTCAGGAAGACTAGTTAAGCCACCAAGCAACTAGCTTGCTCCTGTCTTCTAGTTTATAGATTATAAACAGAAATCAATATGGCTGGTTTTTAATGTAGATGCTAGGTTCTAAACTCAAGTCTTTATGTTTGTCAGGTAAATAATTTATTAATTAGGACATCTCAGCTTCTCAGCAATTACAACTTAAAAAAATCAGGTGTTAAAGGAAGTTACCACTATATGTTTAATCTTTTATGAAAAATGTGTGAGAACACTGAATTGAAGAACTTATGCTAACTGAGATTACCAAAAGATGAAGGCAAGGATAGCAAATGTAAAGCTACTGGATTACTAGGGAAAATTATGTTTTATGTAATTTACTTTGTGAAATAATTTTCATTTTATATTGTTTTTTTCATTATGAGAAAAAGTTATGGTGTTTTATTTTTGTTTTATACTTTTAGATGTTAGAAAATTATATTATGTGTTTTACGTGATGCTATTTTTTACTGGAATACTCTGTCTTTAATCTAAAGTCTATTTCCCCTACAATTTTTCTTCCTCCTTAGACTATGACTTATCATAAAGCCAAACTGAGCCATGTGTATTCATTTTACCTAATCCACACTACAACTTCCATTAATCTACACAAATTTATCATAGTTGTGATTACTTTTCATCCCAGTGTCACTTCAATAGATACAAAATCATTCTTGATAAATTTACTGTTCTAAGCAAATAAATCTCTGTGGTTATATTATAGAAGAAATCACACCATCACACTCTTTTTGTTTGTTTGTTTGTTTGTTTTGTTCAAATGCTCAGTGTTTTTAATTTGTGGTCCCTGGAAGTACACTCAGAGTCAAGAATTAAGTTTGTCAGCAAAACCCGCACAAAGAGTATGAGAGTGATTTAAGGAAGCCAAGAAATTGTATATAAATATTGAGGGCACCCAAAGCAGAAGAGTGGAGTTCAGTCCTTCAATCCTGATAAAATCTAATCTGTCACATGCACTGGGAGAAACATGGAAAAAATGACACTACTTGAATCTGTACAAAACAGAAAGAAATTTAAAAGGAACCAAGAGCGTATCAAGAGGAGGTATGTTAGTATTTTAAGTAAAATTTGATTTCTACTGAATCATTTTTAGTGAGATTGTAGACAAATTACATTAGGCCAATATTCACTGACATTTTTGAAAGAGGAGTGGGAGGGAGAATGAGGTGAGGAGTGCAGATAAGAGAGGAGTTAAATCTGTGCTGCCGAACACTGACAGACTCTAGAAGTTACTAAATACGGAAATATTTGTCTTCTTCTGACAGGGTAGAGCACTAAGAAACAATGGAAAATATTTTAACATGCTTCTGAATTACCTCCCTTAAGAGATAGGTAAATTTGATTTGTAGGTCACCCCAGAGAGTCATTTTTGCAGACAGTAATCAATAGAAAGTACTGTTCATACAGTGTAGGAATGTGTGGCTAAACTCCATGCAGCCATAATCACAATCTCCATACTTACACAGGCTTAAGAGATAAAATATAGATACAGTTGGAAGTATGCAAGTACAGTTAATGCCAGTGATATACTGACAGAACCTACGAGATGATTGTACTCACAAATGTGTGTGAGCACACTGACAGGAGCTCTGGAAATGGTTAGGTCCAAACTGAAAATGTGTATCAGCTGATATGCTATTTTCCAAAGTTGTTCAAAACATGTCCCAGTTTCACCTTTGTCCTAGGGTTAAGAAATCAATAGCCATGTGAACAAAAACATGGAACTTTTCCAACAGCACTATTATCAACAACAAAAGGTAGAACAATCATAAAAGTGATTAAAATATATTAAAGTAGTCAATTTTCAGAACAATATACTTCAATACAAATATACTACTGCATTATTAAAATATGTCTGTATTTTAAAAACAATATTAAATGAAAACTGAAATATGTGCAGAATGATTTCATTTCTTTAGTGTTCAAGAAAATGCAATACTTATGAGCAGCAACAGCCCTCAGAATGGAAAAATGAGAAGTGAACAGGATATATTCTGGAGAACCTTTCCTTTCTATATCTGACTGTGCCCATTAGGTGTCAAAGCATCAAGGTCCACCATTATATTTTGTGTTTTACCTGTAGAAATGCCAAAAAGAGCTTTAAACAATGAGTGCATAACATTGATTCATCTCTGTTCTTTATTTAAAACAATCTAATTAATCACACATATATAAAATCTAGAGCTTTAACACATGTGTCTATACTCAACCTATCACTGCTAGGTTAAATCAGGGAAAAATACACCTTTTCTCTGATGCAAGACATTCTTTGTGAAATCCATTCACACCTCAAAATTAACAGAAAGACATAGGACAATTTTCCGACCTATTTTCAACAGTGCTACAGTTTTGATATTTTCATTTACTGTTGATTTGGATTAATTTCCTAAATCCCATTTTCTCTGAATTTTGAAAAAAAATAAGCGCCTTTCAAACATTAATGTTAAAGTTTATCACTTCTTAGATGTCCTTCAAACAATATGGGAAACAGTGGGCTAAGGCTTGTATATTCACGTAAAATGGAAAAATAACCTCTCTTATTGAAGTTATAAATGGGTATGGATAAAGTAAATGGTTAAATACTTCCAATATTAATTTTTTCCATCTTTATTTGAACAAGGACTCTGATCTTTGAGTAAACATTCTGCTTTCTGTGAAAGTATCTTGTACACTAGTAAATCTTCTGTGATGAGAAAAGCCAGTGCAGTCAGATTTTGACAGATGCAAAAGGATTGGGTAATGGGAAGAGAACTACCCATGCAGTATGATATTGAAAAATGCAAAAGGATTGTGTAAGATCCTGCAAAACAAACTGCTGCTCCTGTGTGAACTAATATACTTTTATTAAATAGCAGCCCGACTAAAATACGGGAAATGTTTGTTAGTTTATGTAGTATATTATTTTTAAATTGCCCAAATTAAAGAGAACTCCCAAAATTATGTTGCATTTTAAATTCATTTTATAGTTTAAGATCATATAAGATTCTCTTTATTAATAACTCTTATGTATGAAATAATAGGTTTAATTATGACATCACATACATACATACTGGCATGTATACATACACACATTGTATTAGTCAGGATTCTCTAGATGAATAGCACTTATACAATGAATCATTATCTAGACATGTGTACTATATTAAGCATATATTAATATATACTGAATGTTTTATTCATTATTGTATAGATTATATATAATACATATATATGTATATTATAGGTGGTTCATTAGATTGGTTGGATTAGGCTGTGGTCTTGCTAATCCAACAATGGCTGCTTATAAATAAAATGTTCAAGAATTCAATAGTTGTTCAATATATAAGTTGGTCTTCAGAATTCTGAAGATATATAGTACCAGAGAAGAAATGGACTTTTTAGTAAGCACAAGAGCTACCAGGCAAAGAGACCTTCTTTCCCACATTTCTCTACTCAATTATTTTTCTAGAAAAAAATCCCTCTCATGATAGAGAGTAATTGGGTTGAAAAATCTGGGTAGATATTATCATATTTAATTGCATATAATCATGACATCATGATATTCTCAGAAGTGGAGAAAAATATCTCCTTTCTGATTTCATTACACAGGAGAGGAAGATAGGTAAGGAAGAAGGGAGAGGGAGGAAAAGAAGGAGAGAGAAAATCTAAATTCTGTACTCAGATTTATTAAAATTATAACCTAAAAGACAGAGCAAGAAATGTTAATTTATATTTCATTTTTGTATGCTTAGACATATGTCATATATTAAAAAAACAAAGATATCTTTGTTTCTGGGCTGAGTTTACTGGAAATTTTATAATTGAGGCCTATCAAAAGAATAACCACAAATATATGTTGTTACTGAGTCTCACACACATGATGGCACTTTTTCTGAAGAATCATATATAAGTTTATTAATATATTATAAGTCAGTTTATAAAATGTGCAGTGGGTATGATGCTGTACTCCAAATTATGAACAATAATCTTCAGAGGTTGAACCAGTGTAAAAAAGACACAGCACCCAATTAACTTCTGCCCTGCATTGGTTTGATCCACATTATTTTCCAGTTCTGATGTCTTAGTGATGAGCTCTGTACCTTTGTTTTTTGATTTCTATTAAACATAGTTTTAGCAATAAATTTTATCAGTTTATTTTTTGTCAGTGCATGCTTCCAATATGTAATGCCAAATTACTGTCTATGGCTGTGTGGTGTAACTATTTCATCTCCCTAAATTCAATCACCCAAAACTGTGTTCTCTTTGATCCTTTAGTAATGTAGCTGTATTTTTTCTATGCGATGAATTTTCTCCTTATGTTATATTGTGAGTATGAAGATTTAAAGCCTTTCTAAAATGAGGAATGAATTGAAATTGGATTTTCTCACAGCAAAGAATTTCTGTGTCATACCTTTTCATGAGTATTAGAAGCCACCCTAGAGGAATAGCTCAGGCTTTGCTGTTTAAATGCAGCATGCCTACAATTGTATGTGAGTTGTGCTGCATGCATTATCTTAATAAAGATGTTACTCATTGTAGAGATCAAGATGACAACTTTGAGGCAATTCTTTTCTAGACTCATGCACTCCAAAAAAAAAAAAAAAAAATCCAGCTAGTTCATTGATCCTCGGTCTTTTTATCTAGTTTAACAACTCTAACACTAGTCTAATTTACTTCCCAGAAATTTATCTTCTCTGTTTTAATGAAAATAATAGATGAGAAAAATTGAAATGGTGATAAAATCTGGCAATACACTCCCGTGTCTATATTTAATTTGGCAAAATTATAGCAAATAATTTATAATCCTATACAATCTAAAGATAAATGTCAAATTAAGGTTTTTTTAATATTTTTATTTTCTATATTCTTTGTTTACATTCCAAATGATTTCCCCTTTCCCGGATCCCCCTTCCCCATATATCCCATAAACCTTCTTCTCTCCATCCCTTCTCCAATCACCTCCCTCCTTTTTCTCTATCCTTGTATTCCCTTCCAATGCTAGATCAATCCTTTCCAGGATCAGGACCCTCTCCCTACATCTTCATGGGAGTCATTTGTTATGCGATTTGTGCCTTGGGTATTCAGAGCTTCTGAGCTAATTAATATCCACTTATCAGAGATGACTGCTAAAAAATAGACCCGTTATATTCTGTGTCCAATTTTATACTTGAGTCCATAATAGTTTTAAACATTTACTCTTTTTTCATACAAAACATCCCTCCACTGCTCTTCCTGCACTCCACCCAGTTCTTCCCCACCTCTTCACTCTTGCAGATCCACAGCTTCTCAGTTTCCCTTCAGAAAATAGCAGGCTTCCTGTGGTAGCAACCAAACATGTCCTATTAAGCTGCCATAAGTCTAGCCAAAAGCAAGGCTGGACTAGTACACCCACAGGAGGAAAAGGGGACCGAGAGCAGACAGAGTCAGAGACAAGCCCTATCCCACTATTAGGAATTCCAGAGGATAACAAAGCTACATAACCACATCAAGTATGCAGAGGACTTGTCCATATTTGTATTGGCATTATGATGGTTGTTTCAGCCTCTGTGGACCCCTGTAACCACTCGTTGCCATCTAAAGTCTCCCTGATGAGGATGGGGTTGGGCACTGAACACACATAACAGGCATCATCGATAGCAGAATGCTATTAGAAATAATTTCATTGACAATTTTTGTATGTTTTTGTGTTGCTTTATTTTGTTTATCAGGTGTTTGGTTCTATTCTAGGTCTCTGAGCCATTTAGCTTCAAGCTCCTCACCATTCAGGCACGGTCAAACACTGACTCCCTCTTGTAGCTTGGATCTCAATTAAGACCAGTCATTAGTTGGCCATGCTTACTAGCTCTCAGCCCCAATTGGTCAGTACATCTTGAAGACAGGACAGGTGCAGGTCAAAGGTTCTATGGCTGAGTTGATGTCCTGGTCTCACTAGAAAAATGGACATACTACCAAAAGCAATCTATGAATTCAATGTAAGCACCCATGATTATTCCAAAACATTTTTACAGATCTTGAGAGGACAGTACTCAATTTCATATGGAGTATATACTTTAAATAAAATTCAAAATTCTAAAAATATTGAGAATTTCTATAATCATGTTGCATGAAATGCATTGTAATTTAATTATGGAATTCAGACATTATAAAGCATGATATTATAAGATTCTGGGAACTTTTTTGGAAATGATTTCATTCAGAAATCATCAATTTCACCAAGCTGTGAGCCCGACAATTTACAATAATCATTAGTCTGACAAGATATGTCATTAGTACAATAGCAGAACATGTCATGGGATTAATCAAATATTTCTAATTGGACTTAAAGAAGTCTTCAAGAGAATGAACCCATAATGGCCACTGCTAACAGGGCCAATAAGTTGTTTTAATATAAGTCATAGTTTGTAAGCAAGAACACAATATTATTCTACTAAATTGACACAGTTATAAAAATAACTTCTAATGACATATCTATACCCAGAGATCATTGCAACTTCTTCTTCTTCAGATAAACTTCTTAAAGTAGGTGAAAAAACACAGGAACATTGAATTGGTAAACACAAGAAATTTGAGCGTTCAACTGTAAATTGGGATATACATCTCATGTTCACACATGACAAGCCACAAATTTTTTTGTGGAAAAAGTAGAGAAAAACTATAAGAGTGAGTAGTGGTGAATAAAAGCCAGTGACAGTATTCTGGACACAGTTAGACGGTTATATAGATGAACTCACAGCAATTATGGCCTCATGTCTAAGTACTTCATTCTCAATACAGGGTTTAGGGTATACAGCATAAAAGATGAGAGGTGGGCATACATTTTAGCCAAACCTGAGGATTGGGCTTTTTGGAAAAGTTTCCAAAATTAATATGTGATGACTTCCAGGAGAGATTTAATACATCTTCTTGTATGATGAATCTCCTGATAACACTCCTGAGTAGGTCTCACATCCAAGAGTAGTTGGACAATAAAAAATAGGATTAGATGGGTTTAGTAACAATAAGAGAAAATGTTGAAACAATAGAGATGAGAGTGGAGAGGATGATTCTGGAAAGAACTGAGGAGTAGGTAAATATGATAAAAATAGTATGAAATTTACAAAGAATTAAATGATTATTAATGAAATGCAATATATAAGATACAACTAAATTTTCTTAACGTGATTTCATTCAAGGCTTTGTAATTCACAACACACACACACACACACACACACACACACACACAAATCTTCTCATTTATCGAGATGCAATATCATTTAGGGTGAAATAAACCTGATGCTGAATTTCCAGCTAATGAACACAGTGATCTCACAAAAAAGGACAATTTAGAGCCCACCTTAAATCTTTGCACATCAATACCAATTTGTACTATTGCTGACATTACAGTGTACAATTGGAATTAAACTTCACAGTAATGAAGTAACAGAGTCTCCTGTGACAAACAGTCTCGAGGCTCTGCATTCTTCTCTCTGATGTGCTCTGATATACCCTTTCTTACAGCTACTTCTGTTTGATTTCAAGGACAAGAAAACATTTTCAAAAGTAGAAATCTCATAAGGTATTAGTGGATTCTAGCATGAGCAGGAGTGCAATTACTAAAGTTTAGCTTTGCCATGCCCATAAACCATACTGAGCACTCTACTTCAAAGAGAATAGACTTTTAAATCTCTCTTAGTGATAGAAAAAGATGGACTCTGTTTTACAAAAACCCAGCCAGCAGGGAAGCAGAAGAACTCTGCTTTACACTTTGGTCACTTAGCTTTTTCTGAGCTTAGCCTAAAGCACCTGGGTGGATAAAGCAGAACATAAATCAAACATGATGTTTCCAAACCGTATGAAATTTAGTGCCCTTCCTCATGCTAGTGACCCAATAGCAAAATTATAGTCCCATGGCCACATGCAAAAGAAATGGAAGGTGTGAAATGTAGTCCCTAACCTAACCAACTGTGTGTATAAAGGACAGAAATAAATTTTCATTAAAGAAATCAAAGAGTGGCTTTTCTTAAAAAGAAAAATGTGCAGAACATATTTTCTATTATCTTAGTTGCCTTTCATTGTCACCTTGGTTCAGCCAAGTGTCAACTGAAAAGGGAGGGCCAAAGGTGAGTGATTGCACTATCACCATATTTGTGAATATTTGCATTAAATGTTAATGAATATAGCATGGTCTATCCTGTGTTGGGATGTGATTGTGGGCTGTATAAAGATAGTTAATCATGAATTGCAAGTGGGAAAGATCCCTTCAGCATTTCTGCTGTCTTTCACTGACTACTTTGGATACAGATTATTTTTTCTGATATAACAAGCAGAACTGTCTTCAGATTTCTACCTTAAGTTCTGCATTTGATTTCCTTTAATGATTAGCTATAACATGGAAATATAAACTCAATAAACCATTTTTGTCTTTAAGTTGTGTTCGATCATGATATTTATCACAGCTAGAAAGGAAACATGAACACATACATTACAAACTACAGTGATAAATTGAATGAGAATATTTGATATCTATATACTAATATAAGATGATAATGTAAATTGAATAACATAATTGATAATTATAGCTATCCAATTATCAGTTACAAGATATGTATAAACATTGACTATCACTACATACTATTAAAGGGGATGAACCTGTGAGCCAAACTATCAAGCACTTAAAACTAAAAGACTAACAGTATGACAATGACATACTTGCCTTCTCTGTCTTTGTTAGTTTTCAGTCATCTGAACATATTAGATATTCAAACAACTTAAAATTACAGAGAAACTATGGCATAAAATGGAGTATAGAAGGTTAAGCAAATACACTTAAAGAAGAATTAAAATATTTTAAAAATTAAGTAATAATACAAACCCAACAATAGAATATGTTACATAAATTAAAAATAATATGATTATATTTGTCCTAATAAAATATCTGGGGTAGTATATAAAAGTCTTATTACATCAAGGAAAATATCTTAAATCAGATTAAACATAAATTATAACTATCAGAACAAAAGTAGGTTAGTGTGACAGAACAGTATAATGATCAAAAACACAATGAATTTTCTTTGAAAATATAAATCATGACAAATCTCTTTCCAGGAAGTCAGAGACTGAGAGACAGATATAGGAAAAAATCATGAAAATTAGAGAAAATGCCATTAAAATTAATACCTCTGGAACCCAAAATATAAGTAGAAAACAAATTGAATTGACATGATGAGAAAAATCTATATAGATCAACATGAAGCAGATAGATTGATGCATTAACAAAATGTCCTCCCAAAAGGAATTTTGTACCTATCTATTTATTACAAAATTATGCCTTACTTTTAAATAACTAAGAGCAGTTTCTCAATGTGTTCTACAAAATAAAAAATATAAATCACTCTTCAAACCCTCAGTTACCTCTGGGGGAAAAAGCAGGGTGGGCCATAGCGGGTCAACGTGCTCAAAAAACTGGTGGCAGGGCCAGCATAGGAGATAACTGGCTGGGGCTGCACACTGCACTGTTTTAGGGACAGTGGGCACCCAGAGTATATATATATCGAGAGAGACAGAGGAGAGAGAGAGAGAGAGAGAGGCTGTCTGGTTAGTGGGGAGAGTGATCCTTGCTCAGAAGGCCCTGTGGTTCTGGCATGGGCCTCACGGGTACCTGTAGAGGAAGCTTGGCTGAGAAGAGGCTGGATCCTTTCCTGGTGGCTGGAAACAGTGAGGCCTCATCCATGTTCCTACTCAGTGGGTTTTGATAAGAATAGTTTCAATGCTTTCTTATAGAAAGTAGGAAGAGAAAAGGAAATAGAGAAGTAAAGAGGAAAAGAGAAGATAGAGGGATGAGAACTGGCCATGACCACGTGGAAAGAGGGGAAAGAATGGGGAGAGAGGGGGAACAGGGAGACAAGAGCAAGAATGAGAGAAAAAAGGAGAAAGGGAGAGGATGGGCAAGAAACCTCCTTTTATAGTGAGCTGGGCTACCTGGCTGGGTTACCTGTTCTGTACAGCCAGAACACTAGGGGCCTGGGACGTGGCCATACATGACTGATGGCCACAGCATTATGGAGTTGAGGAGTTAGGAGTCCGAGAGCATGACTCACTGGTTCCATCCCTTTTAGAATGTTCTATTGGGTCTCTGGAGTAAACCATGTTCCACCAGGCCATGGTCCTATAGCTACCCTTTAAATCAGAATGAGCAAAGAAAATAAATATGCGATAATGTTCTTGATAAAGATGGGTGCAGTACTGCTTAATGAAATACTTGCAAATTGAAACTGAGAACGCATTACAAAGGACCTATGGCACAATCAAGTCAGATTCATTTTTATGATTATGATACCCTCAAAATACATAAGCCAAAAATGTAACACAGCACATTAACTTCATGAATTAAAATTAAGTAACCATCCCCATAGATTTTGAAAAAGACTGAAAAAATTCCACAAAAATCTAATGATAAAAACCCTCAGACAAACTAAATTTAACTGATCATACATCAATAAAATAAAGGATAGATAGATATAGATATGTATATACATATATATATATATGTACAATCTTACAATCAACATATTATTGAATAGGGAAATTTTTCAAAGGAGTTTATCTGAAGCAAAAGAAAATTTCTTTTTTTTTCTCTTTTTTTCTTTATTAGATATTTTCTTAATTTACATTTCAAATGTTACCCCAGTTCCTTGTTCCCATCCAACAACCCCCTATCCCATCCCCCCTCCCCGTGCTCACCCACTCCCCTGTCCCTGTCCTGGCATTCCCCTACACTGGGGCATCCAGCCTTCACATGACCAAGAGCCTCTGATCTCACTGATGTCTGACAAAGCCATCTTCTGCTACATTTGTGCCTGGAGCTATGGGTTTTTCCATGTGTACTCTTTTGTTGATGGTTTAGTCCCTGGGAATTCTGGGGGTGCTGGTTGGTTCATATTGTTTTTCCTCCTATGGGGCTGCAGTCCCCTTGAAGTCCTTAGGTTCTTTCTCTAGCTCCTCCATTGGGGACCCCTCGCTCAGTCAAATGGTTGGCTGTGAGCATCCACTTCTGTATTTGTCAGGAACTGGCAGAGCCTCTCAGGAGTCAGCTATATCAGGCTGCTGTCAGCAAGCACTTGTTGGCATCCACAATAGTTTCTGGGTATCTCCACCCATGGGTATTATGATCTCCCATCAAAACGGACTGAAGTATCTACACTTTGGTCTTCCTTCTTCTTGAGCTTCTTGTGGTCTGTGAATGGTATCTTGAGTATTCTGAGCTTCTGGGCTAATATCCACTTATCAGTGAGTGCATACCATGTGTGTTCTTTCATGATTGTGTTACCTCACTCAGAATGATACTTTTTTATAAATTTTTTTCTTTATTGATATATTTTTTATTTACATTTCAAATGACTTCCTTTTTTCTGGGTCCCCACTCCTCGCGAGTCTCATAAGCCCTCTTCCCTCCCCCTGTTCTTCCATCTACCCCTTCCCACTTCCCTGTTCTGGTATTCCCCTATACTGTTTCACTGAGTCTTTCCAGAACCAGGGGACACTCTTCCATTCTTTTTGGACATCATTTAATTTGTGGATTATGTCTTGGGTATTCAAAGTTTCTAGGCTAATATCCACTTATCAGTGAGTGCATACCATGATTGATCTTTTGAGACTGGGTTACCTCACTTAGTATGATGTTCTCCAGCTCCATCCATTTGTCTAAGAATTTCATAAATTCATTGTTTCTAATGGCTGAATAGTACTCCATTGTTAAATATACCACATTATTTTATACATTCCTCCGTTGAGGGACACCTGGGTTCTTTCCAGCTTCTGGCTTCTACAAATAGGGCTGCTATGAACATAGTGGAGCATGTGTCCTTATTGCATGCTGAAGAATCCTCTGGGTATATGCCCAGGAGTGGTATAGCACGGTCCTCAGTAATTGTCATACCCAGTTTTCTGAGGAACTGCCAGACTGATTTCCAAAGTGGTTGCACCATCTTGCAATCCCACCAGCAGTGGAGGAGTGTTCCTCTTTCTCCACATCCTCGCCAACACCTGCTGTCTCCTGACTTTTTGATCTTAGCCATTCTGACTGGTGTGTGGTGAAATTTAAGGGTTGTTTTGATTTGCATTTCCCTGATGACTAAGGATGTTGACCATTTCTTTAAGTGCTTCTCAGCCATTCGATATTCCTCAGGTGAAAATTCTTTGTTTAGCTCTGTACCCCATTTTTAAGGGGGATATTTGGATCTCTGCAATCTACGTTCTTGAGTTCTTTGTATATCTTGTATATAAGCTCTCTGTCAGATGTAGTGTTGGGAAAGATCTTTTCCCAATTTGTTGGTTACTGTTTTGTCCTTTTGACAATGTACTTTGCTTTACAGAAACTTTGCAGTTTTATGAGGTCCCATTTGTCAATTCTTGATCTTAGAGCATAAGCTATTGGTATTCTGTTGAGGAAATTTTCCTGTGCCCATGTCCTCAAGGGTCTTCCCCAGTTTCTTTTCTATTAGTTTCAGGGTGTCTGTACTCATATTAAGGTTCTTGATCCACTTGGACTTGAGCTTAGTACAAGGAGATATGAATGGATCATTTTGCATTCTTTTGCATGCTGACCTACACTTGAACCAGGACCATTTGTTGAAGAGGTTATCTTTTTTTCCATTGGACGTTTTCCTCTCCTTTAACAAAAATCAAGTGACCACAATTCTGTGGGTTCACTTCCGGATCTTTAATTCTATTCCATTGATCTACTTGCCTGTCACTGTACAAATACCATGCAGTTTTCAACACAATTTCTCTGTAGTACTGCTTGAGGATGGGGATACTGATTCCCCCAGAAGTTCTTTTACTGTTGAGAACAGTTTTAGCTATCCTGGGTTTTTTGTTATTCCAGATGAATTTGAGAATTGCTCTTTCTAAGTCTATGAAGAATTGAGTTAGGATTTTTATGGAGATTGCATTGAATCTGTAGATTGCTTTTGGCAAATGGCCATTTTTACTCTATTAATCCTGCCTATCCAAGAGCAAGGAAGATTTTTCCATCTTCTGAGGTCTTCTTCTATTTCTTTCTTCAAAAACTTGAAGTTCCTGTCATTCAGATCTTTCACTTGTTTGGTTAGAGTCACACCAAGATACTTTATATTGTTTGTGGCTATTGTGAAGGGGTGTCATTTCCCTAATTTCTTTCTCAGCCTGTTTATCCTTTGAGTATAGGAAAGCTACTGACTTGCTCCAGTTAATTTTATAACCAGACACCTTGCTGAAGTTGTTCATCAGCTGTAGGAATTCTCTGGTGAAGTTTTTTAGGTCACTTAAGTATACTGTCATATCATCTGCAAATAGTGATAGTTTGACTACTTCCTTTCCAATTTGTATACCTTTGACCTCCTTGTGTTATCTAATTGCTCTAGCTAGAACTTCAAGTACCATTTTGATTAAATATGGAGAGAGAGGGCAGTCTTATCTAGTTCCTGATTTTAGTGGGATTGCTTCAAGTTTCTCTTCATTTAGTTTGATGTTGGCTACTGGTTTGCTGTATCTTTCTTTGATTATGTTTAGGTATGGGCCTTGAATTCCTGTTCTTTTTTTTATCTTAGCCATTCTGCATGGGGATAGATGAAATCTCAATTTTGTTTATAATTTTCATTTCTCCAATTGCTAAAGGTGATAATTATTTTGAGTTTCTTCTTCGCTAAAATTCCAAAGTTAGAGTTGTTGTGAGTGACTCCCCCCTGCCTGGTCTTGGGACAATTTTCTCCTTTCTGGCTGGCTTCACTCAGCCTTGATAATAGGGTTTGTTCCTAGTTTGATTGTATATTGTTAAGATATATTCAGTTAATATCCCTCAGAGGCATGCTCTTTTCTCAAAGGAAGTGGAGGAGCAATAGATTTGGGTAAGAGGCTGGATGTTGAAGAGTCTGAGTAGTGGAGAATGGGCAGACTGCAGTCAAGGTATACTATAAGAAAAAAACATAATTTTAAAACTCCAATATTCTGCATTTATATCTCTAGGAAACGTTTTAATTGGGTTATTTGTTACATTTTCTCCTTTTTAAAAGTTTTTTCCATATTCTAAATGTTAATATGTGGTCAGATATATTATTGGTAAAGATTTTATCTTTCTCTTTGTCTCTCTCTCCCCCCTCTGTATTTCTCTCTTTATCTCTTTCTGTATCGCTTAACTTCTCTCCTTCTGTGCCTGATTATTCACTTGATTGATTTGTTCACTTGATACCAATTAGTTTTCTTTTTATGAGGTCTGTGTTGTCAATTTTTGGTCTTCCTGAGCAAATGCAGCCCTGTTCAAACAATCCTTTCCTTTAAGACCTCCTTCTTGAAAAGGACTTACCTATGTATTTTTCTAGTAGTATTATTCATTTGGGTTTCAAATTGATTATATTGCAGATTACATATACTATTTTATATTATATATGATTATATGCATATATATATATAATGTATAAAATTTTGAATAAAGTTATGCCAATCAAGGCAACAATATTGCACACAAACACCACATAGTGACAAACCCCCAGTTTGTACCAGGTTCAAAGTCTTCCTTTGAATAGTGGGTGAGCATAGTTAAATGATTCTCTAAATTAGATAAAATATTGATTTAAGCCATAGTTGCCTCTCACCAGTTTATAGTAGACCTCTTTTGATTAAAGGTACCACATAGTATTGAGAGTTTGGTTTATTCAAGCTGATCTGACATGAAAACTCCCCTGCAGTTGTCTAACTTCCTTAGTTACATAAAATACTAGGCAAGATGCCAAGAGAGAAAAACAAACAGTACTACCCATGTGTAGACTTATGATTTATGCCATTCTATACATGTTAATGATTTCAGACATCTCTCAAATATTAATCTAAACAATCAATACAATTAATCTAGTATTACTTCTCTGTAAGATCCCTGGTATTGAAAAACCTTTGCTGGAGCTTCCCAGGGCTAATTATGTCATGAGATTTAGAAAATAATCTATTACCTTCATTTTGACAGAGAAGTCTAATACCTTACTACATTACAAATATTATCTTTATAATTAAAGTTAAGTATAGCTACAACCTCTCATTAAAGAAGCCTCCTTTTGAAGAAAATTGAGACCAAGAGAAAAAGACACATCTGAAAACAATATAAAGATCAAAGTATTATCAGAAGCCCAACTACATCTATGGCTTTGGAATAGGGCCAGGCAAAACATTTTGTTTTTTTATTGCAAGAATGTGGAATATCTTCTATGATGTATTTTTTTTATAAATGGCTATATAAACACAATCACAACAATATCTATATCAATGGACATACTAACATGGAAAGCGAAATATTCATGGAGTCTAATACTAATGATGAAAAATCTACAGCCAATTTATCAGTTTGGGAAATGAAAAAGCCTTTATCAAAAAGGTGACTCCTTATTAGCTGCCCAATGCAGAGTGTTCTGTGAAGCAATCATATACAGACAACAAAAACTGACTCAGCTGGTTCTATTTATATATTTATTCACATACGCAAACACACACGTACAGACATACAAATATATAAGCATAATAAATAAAAAAGGCTATCCACTTGAGACTAGTAAGGGAAATAAAACAGGAAGGTAGAAGGGTACCTACTGGGAGGTGCTTGTAGGAGGAAACCGAGTGCGAAAAATAAGGTAATTTTGTTTCAATTAAATTTATTTTTAAAATTATATAAAATTTAGCTGTTCCCATTTGCACCAGGGAGCTGGGAGACTCCACAGCCTTCTGTGCATAGCCTTCCAGGAGGGAGTGGTCTCCCAGCAGGCTCTCACTTTTGAGCACAGAGGTGAGCTTTCCACCTTCTCTCTGGAGGGGACACAGCTAGGAGCTCACTGAGCCTAAGATCAGTGGAGCAGCTGGGATGGAAGTCTTCCTGCCCTCTCCCATTTGCACCAAGGATCCTGGAAAGTCCACAGTCTTCTGTGCATAGCCCACCAGGAGAGAGAGATCTCCCAGCAGTGCTTTCACTTTTGAGCTCAGAGGAGTAAGGACACAGGCTTACCGGCCCACAGGAGGAGCGAACTTCTGCCACAGACAAGAATACCAACTAGTAATCAATGGTGAAAGGCAAGTACAAGAACCCTACCAACAGAACCAAGTCTACATGGCAATATCCTAACCCAGTTCTCCCATAATAGCAAGTCCAGATACCCCAAAGCACCAGAAAAGCAAGAGTTGGATTTAAAATTGTCTCTCATAATGCTGATAGAGGGCTTCAAGAATGACTTAAATAACTCCCTTAAAGATTAAAGGAGAACATTGGTCAACAGGTAAAAGCCCTTAAAGAGGAAACACAAAAATCCCTTAAAGAAATACAAGAGACCATGGGTCAATAGAAAGAAGCCTTTAAAGAAGAAATACAAAAATCCCTTAAAGAATTACAGGAAAACACAATCAAGTGAAGGAACTGAACAAAACTATCCAGGATCTAAAAGTGGAAATAGAAACAATAAATAAATCACAAAATGAGACACCTCTGGAGATAGACAACCTTGGAAAAAATCCAGGAGTCATAGATACAAAGCATCCACAACAGAATACAAGAGAAGAAAGAACGTGAAGTGCTCACTATTCTTTAATATCTCTTAACAACAATGGACTCAAATCCCCAATAAAAAGACATAGACTAATGAAATATTTCTCATGTAAATCTTCAATTTTATCAGAAAATGTTTGTAATTCCCTTTTTAAATAATTTAGTAATTTCTTTTCTACCACTTTATCTGCATTATTTTTCATGATAATCTTCAATTTTAATGTCTTTCTATATACTTCCTCCATTTTATCAGAAATGTTTCAAATGTAAATCATTGATTTTATCACAAATGTTTCTAATTCCACCTTCAATTAATTTAGAGTTTTTACACCAACCATTTTTTTTCTTTTTTTTTATTCGATATAATTTATTTACATTTCAAATGATTTCCCCTTTTCTAGCCCCCAATTTTCCATGAAATAGTCAGTTTTAGTGTGTTTGTTTATTTATTTCTTGAATTTTACCAGAAATACTTTCCATGTAAATCTTCAATGTTATCTGAAAATGTTTATAATTCCACCTTCAATCAACCTAGAATAATCTTTACGTCTAATGATAAACTATATACTTTCCATGATATATAAATGGATATATATATATATATATATTTTAATCAATATACTTTCCATGATAATATTTAATGTTATCATGTTTTCTATATATTTCTACAATTTTGTCAGAAATACTTTCCATGTAAATCTTAAAGTTTATCATAAAATGTTTATAATTCCACTTTTAATCAACTTAGGAATATTTTATGCCTATCATTATATGTATATAAAATTTTCCACAATAATAATCAATTCTAATATGTTTTTCTACATTTTCTACAATTTTATCAGAAATATTTCCATGTAATCTTCAGTTCTATCATAAAATGTTTCTATTTCATATTTCAATTAATTTAACAATGTTTTTATGTGTACCACTTTACTCTTTAACTTTCCATGAAAATTGTCAATTTTTATGTAATTATCTGAAATATTTTCCATGTAAATATTTAATTTTATCATAAAGTGTTTTTATTTCCCTTTACTTTCCTTTTCAATAAATAAAAAATAATTTAAAAATATATATAAAATTTAAACAGGAAAAAAAGTTCACTTGTTGTCCTGAGAACAGGATTTCAGGTTCCATAATCTGTGTCATGTGTGTCAGGAAGCCGATATATAGCAGTAACTCTAGTACCAAACATCTGATATCTTTTATGGCCTCTTATGGTTACTCCAAACACTCATGAGTATACTCAGAATCACACAAAGACAGAAGTATATGCACACAGAAATAAACTAAAATTAAAATACTTTCAAATAAAAAGGACAAAATGTTTTCTAAGCATTAATATCTAGAAATCCAGTATTCTTGAATTTCTTGAAGAAGACTACAGAAATACAGAATAAAGACATGTCGAACTGATATTTATATGAAGAGGGTTAATATACAATCATTGAAAATGCAAATAAAATTTTCATTATAATTTTATCTCAGTCAAGTCAGAATAGCCAACCCGTAAACATTCTTAAAAGACTATGAAGAAAACTGAACACTAAGGGTTGCTTATACTTGCTTAATATGGCAGCATTAACTGTATCAAAATTATGGATTCTTCATAGATGCAAATCAAGTGGTTAATATATACAAACATGGCCCATAGAAAATGTAGACTTCTTTAGCAATAAATGAAACCACACTCTGAGTATGGTGTTTTTGACCAGGCCAATCAGCTACCTGGGAGTCTAAGTGTAGAGAACCATATAGTCAAGGAGTTTCTATTTCACAGAGCAAATTATCCTAGAAAATTTAGAAGATTCTGTTTTTAAAATGGCAGGTAAAATTGTAGATGATACACCTTAGTGTTTCTTTATCTGGGATGCATATGACCCTAAGAAAAATATCCACACCTGAACTGGAAATAGGGTATGAAATTTGCAGTAAGCATACACAGGTACTGAATGTCTTATCTCATATTAAAATTAAATTTAAAAATTAAGGAGAATAATAAACAGATTACTGACATTGTGAGAAAAATGGGAGTGGATGACAGATTTGGGAAACTATAAGAAATGAAGAAAATTCACAAATCATTAAGTAAAGAAAAATCACTCATATACATATGCATATATCTGTCTACTATGGTAAGCAATGTGCTAGCAAGGAGGAAAAATATAACCAAAGTATAGCATATATAGAGAACTACCATAACAAACCTGTTGTTTCATTTGGTTACCTTAAAGGATTATGATCGAGAAATTATACCTATGCAATGTCAGCACTACATTCTCCGCCGTTGTAGAATGAAGGCAGACACTGCAACTGTGTAGAGAGACATGAGGAATAAGTGCTAGTGTTTGACAACACAGGGAAATAATTATATCAAGTATATAAAGAACTAGGATCTATGATCTTGAGATTTTCGCATCCTGGCATTGATAAATAGTTAAGGAAAAAGAAAGGTAAAAAATCTTGGCTTAATAATAATACCTTGCAGGTGTATTTCAGACTTTAAAATTATATGCCATGAATACACACAATTTAAAAGGCAAACGAATTTCAATGAAAATAAACTCTTATTTATGAGAAAGTGAAATAAACTCTTCTACACAGAGTTTGAAACAAATTCAGATTTCAATAGTACAATAAATGCCAACCTATTTGGGTATAAAATTAAGAAAATATTAAAAGCTTTGCATATTAAACTTTGAAATATTGATAAAGTAATTAGGATAAGTTAAACAATTTAAATTATAGCCACTTAATATATCAGAATAGCTAATGCCTTTCAAGCTTTGTTTCTCATAATGGTGGACTATAACCTGTAAGATATAAGAGACCATTTCCTCCAGAGTGCTTTTGATTAAGGTGTTTTTAGAGAAATAGAAAATAAAGTGTATGACAGTATATAAGCCTAAATAGTATAGATCAATTAGAAGACTTGCATTCACATATCAAAATCACTTATTCTCATTATTAAATGTCAAATTTTTTACATATCTGGTACTGCTTTTGTGTGACTGGCTGTCAAACAGGTTTCTTTATACTTGACATCTACCCACATGTGAAAATATGAATTCTATAAGAACTACATTGTCACTTGTAACTTTTTAGCTCTCTTTGAAGCCTACAGAGGCACTCCCCTGTGTATGTGGTCTATCACTGTCTCAAATATTGTGTAGCTCATAGATTTGTGTAGATGTTCACTCCTGAAAAATTTATAAACAAAATACCTTTTCAATTGATTTCCAGTAGCAGCAAAGTATTTTGTTTAAACATCCCTGCATGTTAACTGTAATTCTTAAAAAAAAAAAAAAATGTCAGTGATGGTGAGCATTTTAATTTGTAGTTTGGATAGAAAAAATTGATTGTGAAACAAAAGTCTTAGAAATAACTTGAAAATTAGCAAATTACAAAAAAGCATTTATTTGTGTGAAAATAGTATGTTTGTATTCTAATAATAAGTGCTAGTGTTTGACAACACAGGGAAATAATTATATCAAGTATATAAAGAACTAGGATCTATGATCTTGAGATTTTCGCATCCTGGCATTGATAAATAGTTAAGGAAAAAGAAAGGTAAAAAATCTTGGCTTAATAATAATACCTTGCAGGTGTATTTCAAACTATCAATATTCATGTCACATAAACATGAATATTGATAATGAATGTCAAATGTATTCTTTTATGTGTATCTATTTTTATTATGTATTTTTCTTAGTTTTAAAGACAAGATAGTTGCCTTTTTCTGATTATATCTGAAGTCTGATTCTAAGAGAAAATTGTCTTAAATATGTATTTAATGCTTTATAGCAATATTTAACTATATAGAGAAAAACTTTTATTTTAGAAAAACTTCAGTCATTGCTGTCGAAATGTAATGAAGGGGAAACTGTGGTCTATTTATTCTGTATATTTCTCATTTTCTAGAATAGCCTGTCATTATATATTCAGCTATAAAATGCAGTCATTCTAGAATATTCTACATTGATCTTTTCAGTAAGGTAATTATATGGCTATAATACTTATATTAATATTTTCTCAGTAATCAATGTCATTAACTACCCCTGTTTCTTATCATGTAATTGAGATTTCTTATAACAATTTTTCATAGAATTATCATACTATATTTCTTCTAATACATTTAAAAATTTTGCATGTAAATTAAACTCCAAATATTTATAAAAAGAGATTGAATATTGGCAAAAGGCAGCATAAAAGTCTTAGAAGGCTTTTGTCTGTGAGTTTGTATGCTTTCCAAGTTTTGTTTGAGTTGCCAGGAACTTTAAACATGTTTTTGGAATTTGGCTAGAAAAACAATGACATAGACTTTATTGTTGGAATGAAAAAGAAGAGAGGGTATTTTTGTCTGTTTTCGTGTTTTGCTTTTGTTTTGTTTTAAGAATATTATTTTATCTACATTTATAAATTTTTATTTTCTAGTATGAAAATGCTGAGGAAAATTATCTTTATATTTATATCAGGAAATTTTTATATTAACTATACTATTATTTTCCAAGGGTCTTTTTTTGTAGAGTAACTATCAGTTATTACTGGAATTTTCTTGTCTTTGATATTAATGTAGTTCCAGTTACTCTTTTAAAATATTATTGGGTGGCTATTTACAAAGAAAATAGATCTGCATTACTATAGTTCTAAAATCTCTTAAAACAAAACAAAACAAAAAGCTACCATCATCTTCTGAGTCACCTTGATTGAGCAGTGGAAAAGAAGAAAATGGAAGCATATAAATGAGAAAAAGGGTGATGAGACAGAATGTGGCAAAAATGCAACTTCATAATATAGCAGCCTACATTTGTTTACAACCCGTCTGTCCTCTAAAAAATAAAATTTTTCATTGACTAAAAATTCTGTATTCTGTCTTATAATAAATATGACTCATTTTTATTATAATACTTTTAATTTTGTTTTTGAGATTATAATTACATTTTCCAATTCTATTTCCTCCCTCTAAACACTCCCACACATCCCTCCCTAATTTCCTCCTGAAAGTTGACTGAACACCCCAAAACCATCCTGCAGCAGAAATTCAACACGAGTTTTGTTAAAAAGCCACTGTGCTGAACTTAAATATATTTAAATTAGTACTTAGTAAACCATATTTCAAAATCACACTTTAAAAAATAGAGATATGATAGACAAAGTAGTTTCATACTGAAATTATTAAGAACTCTGAGAAATTAAGAAAATTAGAATTAGGAATATTATATTATTGTCAATATGTTCTTCTGATTATGAGTAAACTTAGGAAACACAAATTGTGTTCAGTATATCGAATCACATGAAGTATCTAATTAAAAATTCCTGAAATGAATGTTATAGTTTAGGACTATAAAATTAGCCACTCAATAACTTTGTCTGTCTCTATTGAATTATAAAGTAAACTATATATGAGACAAAGATCTATGATTCTTGAGTGTTAAAGTGTGTCTGATATTCTTTTATTAAAGATAAAATAAATTGCATATGGGAACTGTGAAAAAGGTCAAAAGCATACAGTTTGAAGAGCTAAAACTAATTTTAACATACAGTGATAATATCACCAACTGGATATTCAAGTTCATACTTCACATACACATTTAAATTTTCATTCCACTTAAGCTTTGATATCAGCCCATCACCTTGAGTAAGAATTGCCAAAGCCATTAACTTGGCTAGCCCACACAGAACCAATCACATAAAACTTACTAAGAAAATTTTGTACTATACAACTACTAGATAAGTAAAAGAATAATATGGTGAACTGAGATATACTATAGGTCTATTAAGTCTTATCACTATAAATACATTTTATAATGTGGTACAGTTAGTAAAATGGACAAATAATCTGTGCACTAGCAATTTATTAGGAATGTGTCTATTTCTGTAACACTTTATTACCTATTGTCATTTAACCAAATGTTCCTGCTTAAGGTCTTGTTGATTAATCACTGGCCTTTGAGAACTGCCTTTGTTGGAAAGAGTATCCTCCTTCACCAGACAGTGTGTACCTTTCTCTGGGAAACATGATTCTAAGAGCTGATATATTAGAGTGAAAATATTGGCTTCTTTTTACTCATTTAAGAAAACTTTAGTTTGTCTCTACTGTAGGATCCCTGAAATGGTTGATAAACTTTTGCTAGAAACTCCGCATAGTTCTCAAAGAGTTAGGCTGAAATTTATATACACAACTATTTAATAAACACTCAAAGTAATAAGTTAAAGCATATGACCTCAGTCACCCTGTTCGTGTCTTCAATTAAGCATATCTATATATCTAAGGCAACCTCACCCATTTCTGTCTATTTCTGCATCTGTTTCTCTGTGTGTGTCACCCTGTGTTTCTCTGTTTCTCTCATATATATATATATATATATATATATATATATATATATATATATATATATATATACATAGGCTGAAGGATGAGAATTTCCTCTCTATGCTCATTAGGTTTTTGTTTTTGTTGGTTTTGTATTTTGTTTCTTGGTTTTGTTTTGTTTTGTTTGTGTGACCCTACTATAAGTCATCTAAAAAGAGGCAACTCCACTTAAGTAAATGTTCCCATTAAATAGGCTTATACTTTAGCTCCTAGCTCATTTTCCTCAATGATGATTGATGTGGAAGAGACAACCCACTATGGGTAGTAATATTACTGCTCTTATGATCTTAGATTATGAAATTGAGCAAGCAATAGGGAACAAGCCAATAAGCAGAACTCCATTATAAGCACTGTTTCAGTTCTTATGGCTAGGTTCCTGTCTTTTGTTCCTTCCACGACTTCTCTTCATTCTGGATATATATATATATATATATATATATATACTTTTTCTCATGAGGTTTTATCACTGCTATATAAAAAACTAATATATTTCCAAACAAAAATTAGATTGACTTAGAGATATTTCAATATTTTGAATCATTTTTATCTGATTTGAAATTATGTTTTTTACCTACCACATGCTGTCATAATCAGATTTCTCTTTTTCATGTACTCTTGAGTAATAACAGAGAGATTATCAAATTTAGGTAAATATAATTTTTGCAACTTTATTATTATAACTTTATTTGAGCACTCAATATAGTGCCTGCCTGAAATATTAAAATGATGACAGATGTTTATTATTATAACAATAAGATCTTTGTTTTAGAAATACAAAACATTTGCAAATTATAATACACACTTTTTTTTTGACAAACAGTGGTTTTCATGACTATGCAAAGTTGCTTCAGAATAAATTATGTCATTTTTTTGGTAATAAATATTGTAGATTTTATTCTATTCTCAGTTTTAAATCCAACTTGTTTTGAACTTATTAACTATATAATACATATAAATAAGTAATAAAAACATACTATTTACTTAATAAATTTATACATTGACTTAATGGTTTTTATATCTTACTAGGAATATAAAAACAAATAAAACACAGCACCTGTGTACCTCATATTCCTACTTGGTAAAATTCCATTGATGGCCTATTGACATTGATTATCTTCCAGTCCTTCTCTACCCATCAATTGATTAGCTAGCTCAAAGAAAGGTGTATAACTTTATTTTTTTAAGATTTTTTTCTATGAGTGACCACTCATACACTTGCATGCCAGAAGAGGGTACCAGACCACATCATAGATGATTTTGAGCTACCATGTGGTTGCAAGGAATTGAAATCAGGATATCTGAGCAGCCAGTGCCCTTAACTACTGGGCTATCTCTCCAGTCCCCAGTGTAGAATACTTTTAAGCATTAATGTCATACTAAAGAAGGTTATGTGATTTTTAAATCAAGAATATCATGAAAATACAGTTATCTTGATGACAACATACATTGCAGGTTTAAATATGCATATTGTGATCCGTTTTTAAAGATTTTTGTCTCTCTCATCTTTTATTTATTAATTATATTTTTATTATTATTGTATTATTAATTAATAATTATTTATTTATTAATCTTATTCTTAAAAAATGTTTATTGGAATGATACCAGAAGAACAGGAAAATGGCAGTTGGAAGACATGGAAGTAAGTAGAATAAGCACAGAGGGCAATGCATGCTTCCCAACAGGAACTTTTTGTTATAAGGGAGTGTGGTTATACCCAAGGAGAAAAACCCTAGGGACTTATGTTGATAGTAAAGAATAGAAAAGCCAGTACTGTCCATAAGAAATAAACTTAGCAATGTCCCTCCAGAACCTGGTGGCTTTAATGTAGCCAGAATGAACTGTTTGGGATCCTGTAGGTGCTATATCCAGTTCATCCCCAATATTTGATGGCTTGTGTTCATCATCAATTGTGTAAGTTTCCTCCATCTCCTAATGTATCATAATAAAAGAAGACGTGCAAAATGCATTCGCCATAAAGGTTTTCAACACAACATTGGGAAGAAGAAAAGTCAAAGTTGTGATATCATGGTGCTGTAATTTGATAAGTTGAGAAACTGATTTATCATAGCCTATGGCTATAGGGAAGCAAGGTCACCCGGAAGGAAAGCTGGGGCTGAAATAGAATGGTCAGGGGAGAGAAATAAGGAGACAAGACAATGCATCTCATATCAAGGCTTGGTCTTTAAAGGGGAACTCCAAATTTGAAAGTGGGAGAAAACCCTTCTCCCAAAGACTGGGAATTCCACAGAACCAGTTTAGTTTCTCTGCAGGCCTCTGGTTCATCAAAGGAAACTGCATATCCTTGAAGAACAATGGACTTCACCTTGGTCCCAGAGCTCCACCCTAGGTGGGGGAGGCTATGGCTAGCACTGAAATTCTGGGGGGTCACAATCAGGCATTATATCTCAAATATAAATGGAGGCCAGAAAGTGCTTCCCAGAAATGACAATTATGGGAACTGTAAAAAAAAATTGTTATTGTAGGCATGGAAAATAAATGATCCTTTGTGACATTTATTCAATTCTTATTGGTGTATTTGTCAGAATCCAGACCAAGGACTTCCTGTGCTATTTTAGTGCCCATGCTGTGGCTGAGTCATAGCAGACCTGGGCAAAAATCATCCGAGATAAGCACTTGGAATAAAAATCAACAGTTATCAATATTTATACAGCAGTGTATATATTCCTATTTCCTCCCTCCCCTTTATACCACTATTCATCTCTTCCTTCTGATCTTACCCCTTCCACCCTTTTCTTCATCAATACCTCATTTTTTTCTTGTTCATTCAAATCTCCACAAACCTCATACATGACTCTTGGATATTTCAGTTTCCTAGTTGATGTTGCTGAATTTTAGTTGGTTGTTTTACTGCTTTAGGTAGCTAAGGGAAGTTTACACCTATTTTATATAAATGTTAACAGAATACTCCTATATCTCTTACTAAAACCCTGGAGAACAGCAATCTTTTGAACTATTGTTTATAATCCTCAGTTATCATTCTACTTTGAGTTTGATATCCCAACAATTGTTAAAGTCTTACCTAGTTACATAGATGCTCAAAAATTATTATAAGTTAATATAGCTGTCACCACAGATCATTGGGGATTATTACACATAGTAGATAATGGAAATATATACTTCAGATATATCTAGAATGTTGTTCTTTTCATAAACACAGTTGTTCTAGTTCATTTTGGGAAAAACATGACAGGATAGATGCTTTACAAATTCCCCCAAACTTAAGACAATGTACACTATACCTTGATAATACTTTTTCTGAATGATATATACCCATTAATGACAAGTATAGAATAGGACCATATAAATAAATTGTATATTAGGAAATATAATGAAGCAATGTAGCATATAATTTTTCTGTGGAGACTAGTCACCTAATATTGAACAATATCAAAGGCCCTTATAAATACCTCTTATCACTGAGCAATAAACTATGACCTATCACAATAAACTATGACCTATCACAATAAACTGTGATCTATCATAATAAACTGTGACCTATCACAATTCATCAAACACTCAATTAAGTATGACCCTGCCCAAATCCTTAGTGAAGAAATTGAAATAATTGTTAATACAGAACAACAAAAATGAGGTCAAAGGGAAAAATTGAAAAGGCAAAGCTGTGGTATAACCAGTATAACTTAGAATTAAATTCTGGTTTGGATGTATAATGTGGACCTGTGATTTACAGTTCATTTTACCACGGATCTATGCAACTTGAGCAGAAGGAAGAGCCAATATCAAATGTCATCCATCTCTAAGTGGGTTCAGATAGTAAATATAAACTCCAATGAAAATCAGTTTATGTACTCTAATGAGACCTGACCCATTGACATTACAACTTTGTGTTTTATAATACAGATTAGCATCTACTTTCTCTACAATAATAGGTAGAAAATTCACACATATAAACTAATTCTTTATATTTGTAATAATGCACTCTTTATTGTTCAGGTAGAATTTTACTTCGAATATCTAAATACCAGGACAGGTCCCTGTGTAAGAAGATTGACTGCAAGAGTGGATTAAAAGCTTTCAGAGAAATCCTCCACTCATTTATATTAGAGTCAGAGAATTTGATTTTCCTTCCAACGGAAATTGCTGCTTTATCCAGTTTGTGTTTCTAAAGGGCATCCTAAAAATACCATTGACTTTAGGCCATACAAATGTTATGTAGCACATACCAATGAATTTTACAGCCAACTTCCTTATAATTTCAAGTAAAAAATTGATTTAAAATCATGCGAAAAATGTTACAAGAAAATTGATTTGCAAATGTTAAAGTGTAGACCATGATCTCTTCTACAAATTTGATCTATTGTTTCTCTTTTTTTTTAAAAAAATACTCCTACATTACATTTCAAAGAACTTCATGTTCCTTAGTCTTTTATTCACAAGTTGTCACCATCCAAAAATCTTCACTATGCAAAGGCAATAGCCTGTCTTGATATTTATAACATTAAAAACACAGATCCTCTCAAGATCTTTAAATGCCAGAAAGAAAATCGAGACATAAGACCTTGGTATAGGTTTAGTCAGTTAATGTGGCATAAGGAAAATTTGTAAGTAAATTGTGAATAGTAAATATCCATGAATTATGTACAAATATAAGATGCATTTTTTTAATGCACTTCTGAAAACTACCTAGGTTTTGACAATGCAATATATTATGTGATCCTGTTTAGGATTTCTTAGCTTTTTTTTTTTTTTTCAATTGAAGTGTGTTAGAATTCTGTCTAAGCTCTACCCCCACAGTTACCTGGCAACAGCCAGGAAGGCCTGGCCCACTATAAAAGGGCTTCTGGCCCCTCTTCTCTCTTGCCTCTCTTACTCTCTTAGCTTCTCTCTTGCCCTCTTAGACTCTTCTCTTCCCCCATTCCCCACTCTCTCCATGTGGTCATGGCCTGCCTCTACTTCTCTACTCCCTCCTTTCTGCCTTTCTCTGTCTCTACTACTGCCTTAACTCCCCTCCCCATGCCCTGAGTAAACTCTATACTATACCATCCTGTGTCTAGTCCCTCAGGGGGAAAGGGATGCCTCCCTTGGCGTGGACTCACTGAGGCACTGCCTTCCCCCACATGCCCACAGAACATATTCTTATGCCTCTCTCTTTTTAAGATCACAACAAAGTGGGTTAGAAGAAGCTGGATAGTAAAAGCATGGGTGACATACTAAATACATACAGCATAACATCCTTGTGCTTCATATCAAATTAACCCTGTTAGAAAATTTAGCTGCACTCTGGGGGAACTACAGATCTAGATGTTACCCTAGAAACTGCTAAATTGGAAACAACTTAGTTCCACTCATGTACCCCCATTCTTTCTCAGTGGGATAACTCTATGTTACAGAGAAGAATCTCAGTGAATTGCTACAATATTGACTGGTTACCTAATCTCTTCATTTTAAACACTCTGAAAGACACCACTCAGCAACAGCAATCTGGAGGAGCTACCCTGGGGTAGAAAGGAATAAGGCACAATTTGAGGTCAAGAAGTAAATCTCATTAAAGGGATGGATAATCCTTCTGCCTGTTGGTTAAACATGTCTTCAAGTATAACAGATTCTTGAAGGTCACCTTAGGTCTAGATGTTTGGAAGTCCTATTTAGCTTAGTTATCAAAGGAAAGGACAATGACATCAATTTTATCTCATAATCTTTGGGAAGTTTAGATTGTCATGTTTCTGTGGAGGACCAGAGGTTTTACTCAGATCCTACCTATTCTTTTGACCAAAAGTCACATAGCAGCACAGATCACAAAGAATTTAAGACAAATAAAACATTTATCTGCTACAATAACCACCTTTTATCACAAGGAGGCCTTCAATGGGCCCCACCCATTCTGCTAACCCATCTTCACTCGTGTAACAGCTCAAAGCATCAGTACACATGTGATGTTTTCTGTCTGCTTTAACATGACATTTAAGTCTTTCCCAAAAATAATTGTGCTTGTGTCCTTGTCTTCAGTTTAGTGTCTGGACAGGGAAAATGAGATAGGGTCCAGTGCTGATCTGGATGTAAGTACTCCTCAATGTTCTCTAAGTCAGACAATGTCTGGCTAGTTCTCTGTGTGAATGATTTAGCACAATGCAAATCTTGTCAAAATCAAAACAACAATCACAAAAATAAACTAAAACAAAACCACAAAGACAAGCATGATGGAAAAGTTCCAGGAAGTCTTTGTGAAAGGAGAAAATGTAGAAATACGTATTCCCATATACATTATATTTAAAAAATAGTGTTTTTGCATCTTTCTGTATTCTTTTTTATTCTTGTTCTGACAAAGTTGGTAATGCTCTGCTGAAAACACAAAGGGGAACGTAGAAGTGATGAGTATCTTTCAAGTGCCAATTCATTTTATCTGCACTTCTACTGCATCAATCTGATAGTGAAGAGACAGTGGAGAAAAGCATAACCAAAGGATGAAATGATAACTGATGTAATAAATGATGGAGCCATTTTAGTGCAGACTGCAGTGTGAAGCTATCTGATATCCAAATCTTCATTTCTTTGCTCTGCATGTTTCTCTACTTGTGTTTTATTATGAATGTCAATTAACTCATCTCTACTTTACTAAATCTTTTCTCCCCTGCACTCCATATGCTATATGTACAGAAAACAAGTCAAAGCATGTTTTTGGCATTTTGTTTTATTTTAAACAATTTTAATTTATTCGGGAGAATGTATACAGTTATGAACATTTTATTTTTTGTTGTCTTTATACTGAACTTAATAGTTATTCTGTGAAATAAATTGATTACTCCAAATTTAACAAATATTTATTAATTTGGAGGACAGACCAGGCTAATTTGATGTCCAAGATAGCTCTACTACTTTGTTGATTTGACAAGTGTATTGGAAAAAGAAAAAAAAAAAGCCTTAAAACCAGAAAAAAAATGTGCTGAGAATAATTCCTAAGATTTAAATGAACTCTTTTTTTAAAAAATTAATTGCTTATTATATGTAAGTATACTGTAGTTGTCTTCAGACATACCACAAGAGGGCTTCAGATCACATTATAGATGGTTGTGAGCCACCATGTGCTTGGTGGGATTTGAACTGAGGACCTTCGGAAGAGCAGTCAGTACTCTGCTGAACCATCTCTCCAGTCTGAGCTCTTAAATCTTAATCTTAGCCTTAATTCACTATACCTTTTTAATGTTGTGTAACAAAAGGAAGATGGGGTGAAGGGATCCATTAAGTTTACTGTATTTTTTTAACTAGCTTTCTAAACAGAAATTTTTCTCCTTTACCCAGTGATTTCAATCCCACAAATCTTGTAAGTAAAACAAATAAGAAGAGGTGTTTTAAAAGACAAAACTCTGCCTATGGTAATTGAGAAATTTTCTGGGTGTAGTAGCATGGGCTGGCATTTATGTTCTCTTAAGGTCTATATGACATCTGCCCAGGGTCTTCTACACAAATGCAAATCACAGTTTCTGGTGAGAAGTCTTGTGTAATTCTGATAGGTTGGCCTTTATATTACTTGACCTTTTTCCCTTACTGCTTTTAATATTCTTGCTCTGTTTAGTGAATTTGGTGTTTTGACTATTATGCGACAGGAGGAATTTCTGTTCTGGTCCAGTCTCTTTGGCATTCTGTAGGCTTATTGTATGTTCCTAGGCATCTCTTTCTTTAGGTTAGAGAAGTTTTCTTCTATAATTTTGTTGAAGATATTTACTGGCCCTTTAAGCTAGGAATCTTTGCTGTTGTCTATATCTATCATCCTTAGATTTGGCCTTCTCTTTGGCCTGGATTTCTGGGATGTTTTAGGTTAGAAGTTTTTTGCATTTTGCATTTTCTTTGACTGTTGTGTCAGTTTTCTATGGTATCTTCTGCATCTGAGATTCTCTTTTCTCTCTCTTATATTCTGTTAGTTATGCTTACATCTAAGGCTCCTGATCCTTTTCCTGAGTTTTCTGACTCTAGGGTTGTCTCCCTTTGTGATCTTTATTGTTTCTATTTCCATTTTTAAATCTTGGATGGTTTTGTTCATTTCTTTCATCTGTTTGATTGTGTTTTCCTGTAAATCTTTAAGGGATTTTTGTGTTTCCTCTTTAAGGGCTTCTACCTGTTTACCTGTGCTTGCCTGTATTTCTTTAAGGGAGTTATTTATGACATTCTTAAAGTCCTCTATCATCATCCTGAGAAGTGATCTGAATCTTGCTTTTACGGTGTGATGGTGTTTCCAGGACTTGCTATGGTGGGAGAATTGGGTTCTGATGATATCCTGTTGCCTTGGTTTCTGTTGCTTATGTTCTTATGCTTGCCTCCCACCATCTGGTTATCTCTAGTGCTTCCTGCCTTTGCAATATGTGACTGTACCCTATCCTTTCTGTGATTCTGGTTGTGTTAGAACTCTTCAGAATCCAGCTGTCTCTGTGGTTCTGTGATTCCAGGATCCTGTGATCCTAAGATCCTGGGTGTGTTAGAGCTCCTGAGAGTCAAGCTGCCTCTGGGGCCCTGGGATCTTGGTGTGGCCAAGCTCCTGGGATCTCCATCTTTTTCCACTTCTTTTCAGATAAGGGATACATTCAGTCATGTAAACCTCCAATATATAAAGTTTGTCTCGTTATTTTAACTTTTTCATTTTCAGCCCAAAAACAAACCATAGCAAACCTTTAAAATTTCTAAGTAACAAAATCAGGTAGCTTCGTCATCCTTGTGTCTTCTAAAAATCTTATGTTGACCCTTTGTTCCTGCCGTTCATACTGTAGGTGTAATTGAGTGTGGTAGATAAACACGAACACTTTACTAGAACACTTTTGCTGAATAAATAGTAATTCTTACCAGTTGAAAAAAAAAAACTTGACAATTTTACAAAACCAAACAAACAAGCAATCTTTTCTCTCATTATCAAAGTACCTAGAGTCACAGGAAGAATCTACCAAGCAAACATCAAAAAGTTTCCAAAGGCTCCAACATCACAGCATATGTATTAAGAACTGCATAGATTCAAACCATGCTACCAATAATTTATATGGTATCTTGAATTGCCAACATTTTTTCACTTATTGAATATGGAAAGTAATTTAATCTCATAATCTCATGCTTTAAAGACATTTCAGCTGTTTCTTTAACTTCTCAAAAGATATGTAAGTATTTTTCCATTCACTACAAACTTTTGCAAAATGAAACATTTTGTATGCTGCATTAAACTGACTTATGCAAAGTGTCCCAGAGCTTAACGGATATATTTGTAGCATTTCCCCTCAAATCCCATTGTCTTGATTTTAGTCTTTGGAAAAGTATTGCAGTTCCACCTAAAGGCCTGTAGTATCTTATAGGGATTTACCTCTCTTGTCAATTGTGAAAGAAAGTTTCTAGAAAGAAGGCATATCTTCCACTGAAATTTCTGCAAGTCCTATTAGAAGAGAACTTGGGAGACTAGAGACATAGGGATACTTTGTGTCCAGAGCAAAATTAAAATTTGTCTTAGTACTCCTAATTTATTATTCCTTTTACATTTCTGTGTCTGACCTAACATCCTTGTGATTATTAAGGATTTGAAAACCATTAACTTATCACACCATGGGGTTCCACCATTCAAAGACCTAAAAGTTATCAGATAATGTCTGATCATATGAATGTTCCTCCTGCTTTGCTGCAACCCACCTATATGTTCCTTCTAGGCATGTGTTTTGATTTATAACCTTTGTTCTGATTCTATTAAAAGTTCAAGAAATTCCTACCTCAGTGGAAGATGGAATTTGGAGAAAATTAAATCTGAATTCCTAGGCAATTGTCACTCGTATTTTCCTGCAGAATAAACAACTTCTTTGTCCCTTGAAGTAAATGTTATTTCTTTCATTCACATAATTCTGCTGTGTCAAACTTCTTAAAGAATAACTACAATATGCAGATTTTTTAAGACTTCTGAAAGCTTTTCAGGGAACAGTGATTGGAATTTAGAGAAGAATCTTGTGCTCCAGGTGAAACTAATTATACTCTCCTGTGTTGCTGGCCTTTGATTTTTTTTCTATGTGTGGTGAAAATACACAGAAAAGAATTTTTGGGTGAAATTAGATACAATATGGGGCTAGGCATATGAAGATTAATCACAATTCCAGGATTAATGATACTGATAAAACTCAATGTAAATCACCATATTTTTAACCATTATTTTTTACTTTTTATTCTCTTTATTAATATTTCAAATGATTTCCCCTTTTCAGCACCCCCCCTGAAAATTCCAGAAGTCATCTCCCCTCCACCTGCTCCCCAATCAACCCTCTCCTGCTTCCCTGTCCTTATATTCCCCTACACTGCAGCATTGAGCCTTTCCAGGACCAAGGGCCTGTCCTCCCTTTAATGTCCAACAAGGCCATCCTCTGCTATCTATGTGTCTGGAGCCATGGGTAACATCATGTGTACTCTCTGGTTTTGTCCCTGGGAGCTCTGTGAGTACTGTGTGGCTCATATTGTTATTCCTTCTATGGCGCTGCAGTCTTAGATTAAGTGGAGGTTAAGGCTACATGGTCTTTTCCCTCTCTATTTTGGCATGTCAATTGCTGTTTCCTAGTTCAGTCCATGCTTGAGCAGTCTTGTTGGTGAGACTCTATGAGTATAGCTTTCAACGTTACTTGGAGATAGAGTTTCACAGAATTCCTCTGGCTTTTAGAATCTTTCTGCCTGCTATTTTGCAATGTATCCTGAGCCTTAAGTATGATAGTGTTTTCGTAGGTATACCTATTGGGACTGGTTTCCATATATCTGCATTTTGATTGATTTTGAGTTTTGATAAAGGCCCTCTACTGTTGTAAAGAGTTTCCTTAACATGGTCAAGTTTTATACTTATTTGTGAATATAGCGATAAATATTTAGAATATTGGTATAGATTATATTCTTTGAGTTCAGTGATTGTAAATTCTTCTCTATGATTCATGACTTATTTCTGCCTCTGATGTTCTTTCTTCACTATTATTCTACTATGTGTGAATGCAGACATGGTCCTTTCTATTGTGGGTGGATCATATTTACTTTCAATTTAGTTTATGTCTTTGGGTTCTGGTGGTCTTAAAATTAAAAAAAATTGTAGCTTATATAATATTTTTCCTTGTTTTGTTTCAGACATGGTCTCTCTGTGCATCCTGAACAGCCTTGATACTCTTTTCATAATCTTTATTATATGAATGAGAACATACATTATAAAAGCAAATGGAGATATTATATTATCTTCAAGGTCCAATAACATTTAAATTGAAATCAAAATTATCACACCCAAGAACAAATATAAAAAATGAGATTCTTTACTCCTTAAACCAGTAAATAAAGCCTTCTATAATTGTAATAGGTATCTCCAGTATTCAGATAAAGAAAGTAGCTTCCAAAACTTTTCAGAGAAATCTGAAACATAATTACTTAAAGGGTATTAAGAGCTGATACGATAAAACAGGTTTATTATTTATTGGAAGATATTTCAAGCAAGCAAAGCAAATATTCATTTTGCAGCTGAGCAAAGTTGACAAGATAGGCTGATGACACATTGGAACTAAGCACACACTGAGATTTACAAATTTCATTCCACATTACCTTTCCTAGGTGCTTGGCTAATATTGTTGCATGCTTTAACATCTGCTACTGTGTAGTCCCTGTCCTTGCTCATTAAATGAGATATTGTTCTAACTTCTAATAACATGGTTAATTCCTTTTATAATCCTACTAATTTGTTAAATCTTACTCTGTATCTTTTGTTTTGATTTATTTATTTATTCTTCAGTACTTAGCAATAATAGTTTGGGTAGTTTTAGGATACATAAAATGAAAATATTATCTATAGAAATTACATAATTTTCAAGAAAAAATAATAGTCATGAACTCAAAATATAAACCAATTTTCCTTGCCTTCACTACTAAAATAAAGTTTTTTTTAATTCTCTGTTGTTTCTTTTTATGGAAGCTTCAAATTAATGTGATCATGTCTTTATATAACTGCATTATTTTTACATAAGTTCTCTTCACTCGATGTCCTCTTATAAACAAGCTTGCATGTCATTATTTTTTACACATTTTTGTGGCTACTTAATGTCTCTTTATAATTGGATAGACATAATTGTTTTGTATATGATGTTGATAAAAGCACATTTAAAATGAAATTAATCTAACAAAAAGATTTTCATAGAAAAACAAATGGCTGCATCTTTATTATTGCCTTGGTAAAATACCACTGTAAGTAAAGTTATCAAGTCAAAGCCAGTTTGGAAGGATTAACATTTGCATTATTTATGAATACATTATAGTAGTTACTTACATGATACAACAAGTATTTTTTGTCATCATATTCTCACTATTTTTTGGCATTACTTTTTTTTGGTTTTTTTTTTTTGTTTTTGTTTTGTTTTGTTTTGTTTTTTTCTGGGAGGGTATTTAGAAATATAACTAAGCGGAGTTCCAAGCAAGCTTGGAATGTTCTTTCAATTAGTTGTGTGTCATCTATCTTGTAATCACTATTTAATATTTCACTGTTTGATTCAGAAAATATGTTTTTGTTGTTTTCACATTTTGAAAACTGGGTTTTCAAAGCATAACTCTTCTTTGCCAAAATTTGTGTTGAAATCTTTCATTAGCCTTGCTATTGTTGTGATAACTTTTATGGAACATCACGTTCCATTAAAAAGTAACTGGTGTAAGGAATTGGGGCAGTAGAAGAGTAAATTTAGAGAGAGATAAACATCTAAAAATACTTTAAAAACTATGAAAACCTGCTACTATGGAAGATTCACAAAATATGTACATGGGCTCATTACCCTAACACAAAGAAAAATATTCCATCTATACAGAAATAAACAAGAAAATTCCCAGTCCTAGGAAAGCCTTGACCAACAGGTTCTCATTAAGTTTTTTTGCCCCTCAGCATTAGAGCTTATTGTCAATACTCTCAGCTACCTTCCAGAACATGGTGGTAAGACACTATCGTTGAGACACTAAATATTTGACACAGAGTACATGGAGAAATCAAGTTGACACTAGGCTGTAATGTTATTCCCACTGGCTATTCATGATGCTGGAAGACAGAAGATGCATGCATCCTACTATGGGATTAAAGTAACCAGCCATCAATCTTCTTCAGCAATAAAATGTGTAAGGAATTACAATGGTTGGTCTGACAAGATATTGGTGCTAGAGTTTGAAGAGTGTATGTGAGTCAGCAACATCTTTATGATTGGATTTATGGCCTACTCTAGACGACTGCACACATATCTGTAATTATCAATTGGGCCAAGAACTTGTGGGTAAATAGGTCACAGACTCTGAGGGAAAATACAATACTACTACTTTGCTAACTGGACATAAAATTAAAATGATTTTTAATAACTTGTTGTTATAAGTGGAGTCATCTCTCAACTCTCATCAGAGAAGCTTCTCCTTGCAGTATCTGACAGTTAATACAAAGATCCACAAATGGTTAAAATGCAGAAAATAAAAAGATGTCAGTTATCAAACCTAAATGTGACGTTCCTTTCATACTCTTCCCAACAAATCATGGGAATATTTGAAGCATATGGGGTGGAAAGATTGTAAGAAAAAGAGTCAGCAGAGAATATTAAAAAAAAAAAAAAACCCAATGCTATGAAAACAGTAGAGAATATATTAAAAAAAAACCAGACACAGTGGGAAAGGCACATATATGAACTCACAGCAATTGTGAAATTACAAGACATATTCAGGTTTCAGCCACATAACTTCCTGTCATAAAGAGGAAAGGCAGATATGAAATTCCACCAGTAAGTTAAGAACTATGATTGCAGGGAGATGGACAGTTACTTTTGTTCAATGATGTATCCTCTGCTATGTTGACTACACAAATAGACAAGCCTATTCTCAAGACTATCTGGGCAAAGAAATTGGTCTAAATAGCAAAAGAAGGGGGCAAAGAGTTGCAATGTTTGGTGGGAAATGATATAGAAATGGTACAGATGGCAAGAGGAAGACGACTTAAGAAAAAGAATGAAGAATATGTTTAAAGTACATTGTTGAAATTATCAAAGACGCAAAATTTTCTAAAATTATATATTATCAGTTTATTATTATTAAAATGTTAATTATTTATTTTTTGTTTCTTAATACTATCTACCTTTTTGTTCAAGTTCCTGAATTGTTCAAATAAAGTCAACATAGCTCTCAATATTTCAATTTCTTTTCTACAGAAAAACAATTAAAATCTGTATTACAAAGTACTCTAGAGAAAAATCCCTGATAATATAAAATAAATTTAGCATATCATAATAATAAATTAATTTGTTAGAGTGACTTATAGGCTGTATAGATGGGACTTTCGGGGAGTGGGGGTCCAGAAAAGGGGAAATCATTTGAAATATAAATAAATATATCAATAAATTTTAAAAAAATTGTTAGAGTGACTTATAGGCTGTGATGCAGGTAGTCCAGGAATGGATATCTACCTACAGAGGATCCAATGATTCAATAGTTTCTTATTTAGTCTAAAAATTGGATGTCTCAGCTGGTCTTACATACGTTCAGGAATTCTGCAGAAGTATACTTTCATGCAAGTTAGGCAAGCAAGCAAAGAAAAAAATCTTTCTTATTTTTTATTAATATTTTTATTTGCTTACATTTCAAATGATACCCCCTTTCTGGTTTCCCATCCAGAAACACTCCGTTCCAAACCCCTTCTCCCCCATCTGTTATGCCTCTATGAGGGTACCTCTCCACCCACTCACCTACTCCTGCCTCACTGCTCTAGCATCCCCTTGTGCTGGGGCATCAAGCCTCTACAGGACTAAGGGCATTCCCTCACATTGATATCAGATAAGGCCATCCTCTGCAATATATGTATCTGGAGCCATGGATAAGTCTATGTATATTTTTTTGTTGGTGGTTAATCTCTGAGAATTCTGGGTGTTCCACTTAGTTGATAGTATTCTTCCTATGGGGTTACTATCTCCTTCAGTTCATTTAGTCTTTCCCCTAGCTCTTCCATTCAAGTCTCTGAGCTCAGTCTGATGGTTGGCTGTGGATGTCTGCATCTGTATTGGTCACGTGTTCATAAATCTTCTCAGGAAACAGCCATATCAGGCTCCTGTCAACAAGTGCTTCTTGACATTATCAATAGTGTCAGTATTGGTGTTTGCAGATGATGAATACCTACATAGAGCAGTCTCTGTATTGCCTTTATTTCAGTCTCTGTTCCATCTTTGTCCCTGTCTTTCCTTTGGACAGGAACATTTCTGGTGTAACAATTTTGAGGTGGATGGGTGGCCCCATCTCTCAAATGGGGCAAGGTGTTCTCTATAGGTTCTATCATCCTTTTGTTGGGTATTTCAGCCAAAGTTACCCCATTGGGTACTGAGAACCTCTCAATTCCCTGGCGTTTGTCCTTTATCCAAGATGCCATACAAAGTTGTAATCCAGAATTATAGTAGGTCTTCTGACATGAAATTATCTGTATATGGATTGGTTTTTCTACATCAGATTTTCCAGTTTACTAAAAATCCCTCTTAAATGTGTCCTCCCCCACTTGGAATTTAATTAATTTCGGAGGTATTCAAGTTGATAACAAAGTATAACCATAACAGACTCTACTTATTTATTGTTCTCATGACTTTGGTTTTAAAACAGAAATAGTTGGTTCACATGATAAATGAAAGTATTCTAATAGAGTGAAAATTTTGTAGGTTTTAGTCATCCAAAAGAGGAGTTTATGTACTACAGAGAAGCGGTACTTCTAAGTCTATCATAAGAAGCAATTTAGCTCTTTTCTTTCCCTGGGTATTTTACTTTCTAAGTCTCAAATAAGCACTGGAAACTCTTTTCTTCTGAAGCATTTATATGCAATATCTGATCTGCTTCTATAAGAATATGTTCTAGAATAATAACTAATAAGGACAACAGACGTAATAAAATTGAAAACACAAAAATTCTGTGAGTATATTCCACTTCATTTTATTATTCCAGTTTAGTTATTCCAGAATACCCCATATTCCACTCTCAGATCATAGGGAATATATAGCTCTGAGGGAAGTCATAGACTCAGGAACTCATAGTCATCATAACATCAGAGTCATCATAAGCATGTCAACATTAGCTGTTACATTTTTATAAGTTTATTATTATACAATGCTGTTGGGAATGTAGTAAAGTGATCTTGCTGACGTTTAGTAAAATAGTAGCTATTATAAACATTTTTTTTAAATTAACCAAATCCTTTCCCCATAAACAATTCTGAACTGTATGTACATTTCTGAAGTATAGACTAAGGTCAAAATATTTCACTTATAGTGAACATGGACAATGAAACAGGTTCCCAGTGTTAATCAATGAATGACTATACTTTGTATTTCAAGGCAACCAATGCAAGTAATGTGAAAAAAATCCAGATACATCAATATACATGTTGGTTTAATCTAGGAAATGTTTGTGTTTTTTTCATTCAGTAAAACAATACTTTTACATGTGAGTGTGTGTGTGTATGTGTGTGTGTGTGTGTAACAAAATTTTGTTTATTCAGTCCTGAATTAAATTAAGGAAATTTCACCAGCTTTTGACTGGAGGAAGTTGAACTTTCAGATATTCTTGGGATTTATGCTCCTTCAAAGAAAGAAATGTATTATTTCTTCCTATTTCATTGTGTTGTTATGATGACACCCTCAGGATACTAAGTGGGGAAAGACTAATAATAAGACTGGTATGCTCTTACAGCATCCTGGAGGCAAGGGAACACCAGTAAATCTTCTAGTTTAAAATTTTAAGTACCAAGTAGCCCTTGTGCATTAAGGATAATAAAACCTTCAAATTTGCCTCCGAGCCCACCCTCCTCCTCATCTATTTAAATACCCCCCATTTCTATATGCTCAAAAAGAGAAGAAACCCAACCTCATGCTACACTAGAATGCCATTTTATCTAATAATTATTCATTGGAATACCAGGCACCAATAATAATAAAAAACTGGTTATACTCTATCATACTCAATAGTGTAATTGAACTCTAATATTTCTGAATATGTTTGTGTTTTGAAGAATGTCTGATCCAGAAATTAAAAAAATAATTAATGTGTTTCTCTTATACTACTTGTGACATGTTAGGTAAATCACTAACAACAATATTGATACAGAACCCATTGCTTGGCCCAGTTTCCACTGTGATCAAATATTTATTATTTCTTTATAATAACATCATAGACTCACACAGTGGTAATTAAATATAATGTTCTTTCTGAACACATAATGATGAAAAATAATCAGTATTATCATAAGGAATAGTAGGTGGCTAAAAACTAGATTCAATGCTCCTCTCTAAACAATATACTACTTTATAGTACTTAAGGAAGATTTATTTGTTAAGAAAATTAAAATTTTTAACCAGAAATATAATCCCTAATAATTTCACCTAATTATGTCTGTATTATTTAATGACTATTTTTGTAGCAATTGACAAACGTTGCTTACATTATTGAATGGCATTTGCTAATTAAAATATGAGAAATGAACTCATACTTTACAGGTTCCCTGAATGAACCAAATATTTAAAATGTATGTGTGAAATTATAAATACAGGGAGATATGGAAAACCCCCAAATTAAAATAACAAGGTAATTTGAGAGTCCAATAAGGTATTTGCTGTACTCAAATGTCATTTGGGATAATTCGGCTGCAGACTCTGAATTAAAGCACAGGGAGAGATACTGGGCCTCTAATACAGTGATCTTATCATTTTGAAGAGCAATCCCCCATTTCTATATTCTAAGAGAGACTGTGTTACTTCTAGCTACAGGTAATATATAGGATGGAAGGAGAGCTTCAGCACACAGACAGTTAATTCTCTCAAATGCTTCAGACTCTCATGATGTTACCAAATCAAACAAAACTGCAAGAAATACAAGTCCCACACAGAGCCCTCAGGACACAGGAGCCAAGGAGCAATCTGGGACAGAAGCCTTCTGGTTTCCATCTGCACCCCAGAGCTTACCCGGTGAAAGAGCTTTCCATAATCAAATTCTTCCTGGAGAGAACTGGTCTCCCAGAAATACTGACACACAGGCTTACAGGCCGGGGAGGGGGGAACAAGCCACAGTTAGAGACAGCAAGATGAGCTAACAACATAGATAACCAGAAGGAGAGAAGCAAAGGCAAGAACATAAGCAACAGAAACCAAGGCTACTTGACATCATCAGAATCCAGTTCTCCCACCACCTGGGAGAATATGAGCCTTAGATATTCCAACACACCAGAAAAAGAGGACTCTGATTTAAAATCAAATCTCATGGTGATGATAGAGGATTTTAAGAAGGTTATAAATATTTCCCTTAAATAAATATAGAAGAACACAGGTACACAGCTGAAAACCCTTAAAGAGGAACCACAAAAATCCCTTAAAGAATTACAGGAAAACACAAAAAACAGGTGAAGAAAATGAATAAAATCATCCAAAATCTAAAAATGGAAACAGAAACAATAAAGGGAGACAACATTTGAGATAGAAAACCTAGGAGAGAGATCAGGAGACATAGATGCAAGCATTACCAACAGAATACAAGAGATAGAAGAGAGAATCTCAGGTGGACAAGATACCATAGAAAACATCCACACAACAGTCAAAGAGGACAGGGGGAGAGAAGGGGACTTGCGGGTCTTTCGGGGATTAGGGGGCTAGAAAAGGGGAAATCATTTGAAATGTAAATAAAAATATATCGAATAATAATAATAATAAAAAAGAAAATGCAAAATGTAAAAAGCTTCTATCCCAAAACATCCAAAAAATCCAGGACACAATGAGAAGATCAAACTTACAGATAATAGGTATAAAAGAGGGCAAAGATCCCAAACTTAAAGGGCCAATATCTTGAACAAAATTATAGAAGAAAACTTCAAGAATGAGTTGCCCATGAACATATAAGAAGCCTACAGAACTCTAAATAGACTTCTCCTGTCACATAATAGCCAAAACACCAAATGTACAAAACAAAGATAGAATATTAAAAGCAGTAAGGGAAAACAGTCAAGTAACACATAAAGGCAGAGCTATCAGAATTACACCAGAATTCCCACCAGAGACTATGAAATCCAGAAGATCCTGGGCAGATCGCATACAGACCCTAAGATAACACAAATGCCAGTCCAGGCTATTATACCCAGCAACACTCTCAATTATCATAGATGGAGAAACAAAGATATTCCACAACAAAAACAAATTTACACAATATTTCTCCACAAATCTAGCACTAAAAAGGATGATAGTTGGAAATCGCCAACACAGGGAGGGAAACTATACCCTAGAAAAAGCAAGAAAGTAATCTTCTTTCAACAAACCCAAAAGAAGTTATTCACACAAACATAAAAATAACATCAAAAATATCAGGACGTAACCATCACTCTTCGTTAATAGTTCTTAACATCAGTGGACTCAATTCTCCACTAAAAAGACATAGTCCAATAGACTGGACACATAAATAGGACCTAATATTTTGCTCCATTCAGGAATCGCACCTCAGTGTCAAAGACAGACCCTATTCCAAAGTAAAGAACAGGAAGACAATTTTCCAAACAAGAGGAGTAGATGGCAGGATATAATCAAACTCAAAACTGAATTTTCCAAACAAATGGTCTCAAGAAACAAGCTGGAGTAGCCATTCTAATATTGAATAAAAACAACTTTCCACCAAAAGTTATCACAATGGATAAAAAAGGACACTTCATACTCATCAAGGGAAAAATTTACCAAGATGAGTTCTCAATTCTGAACATCTATGCTCCAAATGCAAGGGCACCCACATTCATGAAAGAAACTTTTCTAAAGTTCAAAGCACACATTGCATCTCACACAAAATTAGCAGGAGACTTCAATAACACACTCTCATCAATGGACAAATAAAAAAAAACCCACAAACTAAACAGAGACCCATTGAAACTAACAAGTTATGAATCAAATGGATTTAACTGATATCTATATAACATTTCATCCTAAAGCAAAAGAATATACCTTCTTGTCAGCACCTTAAGTTACCTTCTCCAAAACTGACCATATAAGCCATCACAAAACAGGCTTCAACAGATAAATGAAGATTGAATTAATCCCATGCATCCTATCAGATCACCATGGACAAAAGCTGGTCTTCAATAAAAAAAAAAAAGAGGGAGAGAGAGAAAGCACCCAAACACATGGAAGCTGAACAATGTCCCACTCAATGATAACTTGGTCAAGGCAGAAATAAAGAAAAAAATTAAAAACTTTAGAATTTAATAAAAATGAAGGCACAAAACTTAAACTTAATGCCACACAATGAAAGCAGTGCTAAGATTAAAACTCATAGCTCTGAGTGCCTCCAAAGAGAAACTGGCGAGAACAAATACTCGCAGTTTGACATCACATCTGAAAGTTCTAGAACAAAAAGAAGCAGATACGCCCAAGAGGAGTAGATGGCAGTATATAATCAAACTCAAAACTGAAATCAACCAAGTAGAAACAAACAAGAACTTTACAAAGAGTCAACAAAACCAGGAACTGGTTCTTTGAGAAAATAAACAAGTTAGATAAACCCTTAGCCAGATTAACTAGAGGGCACAGAGACAATGTCCAAATGAACAAAATCAGAAATGAAAAAGAAGAAGAAACAATAGAAACTGAGGAAATTAAAAAAAAATCATCATATCCTACTATAAAAGCCTTCATTCTCATCGAGGAAAAAATTGATGAGTATGTATCAATTCAACTGCATTCAACAAAATGGGAATATCAGGATGAAACGGACAATTTTCTAGATACCAGATACTAAAGTTACATCCAGATCAGAAAAATGATCTAAACAGTCCCATAACCCCTAAAGAAATAAAAGTATTCATTAAAAGTCACCCAATCCAAAAAAAAAAAAAAACCATACCTGATGGACTTAGTGCAGAATTCTATCATAACTTCACAGAAGACCTAATACCAATACTCTTCAAACTATTCTACAAAATGGAAACAGAAAAAAAAAATAACACTACTCAGTTCAATCTATTAAGCAACACTTACAGTGCATATTCTCTCTTGGAGATAGAACTGTTTCTGTCTAAACAGGAACTTGTCACAACTTTCATAGAGGACTTCGTATGAGATTTTTTATTCTCATTCTGTCATGTTTAATGTTACAAATAGATTTTAAAAACCTGATTAAGTGTAGATTACTTTTAACTTCAGAAGTTATGTATATTACAAATTATTTTGGTGACTTAAAAATATGTCAATACTGAGTTGTATATTTTTAAATAAATTATATTCATATAATAATAATATATATATGTGAAAAAAATAAAAAGAGTTGTAGCTCATGTCCTTAACCATTTGCACTTTAAAACATTTTAGCCAGCATCACTCCCTAATCAGAAACTTATCTTCCCAGTGCCTTGGTTTAACTCCTTGCCAGATACGAAAGGTGAGAGAAAGTTTAGTTTGATTTTATAGATTACTTAGCCTGTAGTGTTCACACAACCTACTGCTCATTGCAGTAGTTTAATGGAGCTGTTACAACAAGTTATATTGACTCCAATCAATGCTTCTTATTGAGAGTAGCAGTGGAACAGTCTTCTTATTTGGTCTCATTAAGATATATAATGTTTTTCATCACAGAAAGCACATGTCACTCAGAATTGCCATTCACCAGTTAAGTCTCTCACATTACAGTCTTATTGAAAATACTGCCTTAAAACTTTTTCAGGGCCAGTCAATTCTTTGATATCACTCCCAAAAAAGACTAAATACATTCTAAATATATCTTCTAATGATATATTAGCCAAAATTTCCTTTAGGAATTGGAGATTGAGGTCTTTGGGAATGCAAGAATTGCAAAATCACCATGTATTCCATTTGAAGTTCAAAAATTGTGGTTATAAGAAGTGAATGAAGCAGGGTGGTGGCGGTGCATGCCTTTAATACCAGCACTAGGGAGGCAGAGGCAGGTGGATTTCTGAGTTCAAGGCCAGCCAGAGTGAGTTCCAGGACAGCCAGGATTACATAGAGAAATCCTGTCTGGAAAAAAAAACAAAAACAAAAACAAAACAACAAAAAGAAGAAGAAGGAGGAGGAGGAGGAGGAGGAGGAGGAGGAGGAGGAGGAGGAGGAGGGGAGGAGGAGGAGGGGAGGAGGAGGAGGAGGAGGAGGAAGGAGAAGAAGAAGAAGAAGAAGAAGAAGAAGAAGAAGAAGAAGAAGAAGAAGAAGAAGAAGAAGAAGAAGAAGAAGAAGAAGAAGAAGAAGAAGAAATGAATGAACCTTATTCTCAATCCAAGTTTTTGCTTTTGTTTTTGTTTTTGTTTTAACCTCAAAAAAGCAATAATTGTTCTCCTTCTGTGAAAAGGCACTAAATTCTCAGGGCTGAATCTATGGAAGCACAGAGTGGACTAATGTAAGTCAGCATTTTAGCTCAACATTTTATGAGGTATGTTCCTTAAATTATAACTTATCTGCCCTGAATACTGAGGAGGCTAGCACCCTTCCCAAAATGTAGGATGGTGACATTCATGTTTATACCACTAGAGCTTCTTTTTACATTGTAGTATGATCCTTTCTGATAATTGTGTCCATTGTTGATTTAGTCAATTACTTTACTTTCTATTCTTTTGATATACTTATTTTCCCCAATATACTGAGGTTCTGTTCCTGGACTCAAACCATGGCTCTTGTTCCTCCTTACTTTATTCTTTCTCACTTCTCTAAAATTATATTGAAATTTCTACATTATGTCACATCCGAACGATTAAAAGTTGATGTTTAACTGTTCTTTACTGATATTTAATTTTATAACAAAATATACATACTCAATACCATTGTATACATGAATGCATCCACACATAAACACACACACACACACACACACACATACACACAGTCATTTATATTCAATTTATTGTTATAACAACTAAATCAAACAGAAGTGACAGAAGTGCTTCTATATAATGACCATTAAACAAATGAATAAAAAAATTTCAGCAATGTGTAAAATGACATGTAATTTGAATTCTACTGAATGATAGTTTAATAGATCTTATCATGTAAAATATTTTGAAAAATCATGAGCTTAATATTATAAGGTAAAAAAAGATGTGCCAATGTCCCATCATTATTAATAGTACTTTCCCATTTTAAACCACTAGCAACAAATATTGGGATAATTTGATTCATATTATAATTTGTTTGTGAGAGATATTTCCCCTCAACAAAAAACTCATTTTTTCCTAAAATCACATGTATCAAAAACCTTTAGAACAATATTCCCTGATTCATCACTCAACAGTTTTCTTTTACTACAAAGCACTACTTATTCAAAATAATTAACACAATTTGTAAATTTCATATTTTCTTTTATGTTTTAATAAAATGTATAGCATCCTATGACTCAAGAGATAGAAAGAAAATTAGATATAATCCCTTAAGCAAAATTTCTACTACTGGGGATACAGCAGCTAATTTTAAATATTTATATGAAAGACAGATAATACCACTGCTCTTAAAGTATTATAAATTTTCAGAGCTCTGTGGATTAGCTTGTTTTCCAGCCAAGATATTTTGCAATCTGTGACTAATGAACAAGAAAGACATGACCAATTATCTAACACTCAGAGGTTAAGTTAGAGATGTCCTCATAAACAGTGTGAAGATAAAAAAAATCACAGAGAAAAGCACAATATTATTATAAGATATATATTATTCCTTAAATGTGTCAGAGGAAGAAGGGAAGAATTGGTTTCAATAGAAACCCTTTAAATGAAAACATGCACTTATTTTTAGACCAGACAATGACACAGAAAAGTGACTTCATCAAGTGTCCCAGCTGGGAACACCTATGAGTCAGACTTTCAGTTCTGGCTCATAGTTTTAAAATCCTCAGGATCATTAATGATGCTCTAAATATTTAAGTGAAGGAATTGAACTTTAAAGGCATTCTTAATTGCTTTATTGTAATCCTGAAGGATGAAGACAATTTGGATTTGATGCTCTAGCCTGCTGCCCTCTAACTTATTAAAAGAGCACTATCTCTATCAAATATTGATTGCTTGAACAGAAAGATGAGTCCTCAGGGATAGTAGACAATGCCATGAAACCTTAAATTCTGGAACTCTTCTCTCCAAAGGCACTGTGATTCCTCCATATACCTGGGAATGATGGGCATGTTTGGGATGAAGAGTTTATTTTCAGCATTGATAAAATTCTTAGGTGGAGAATTAGGAGAACTGGGAGAGAAGTACTAGGAAATATTCACAGGGGTCCATATTTCTTAGTTTTCATGTCTATCTCACTTAATTTTTTTCATATTTGATTGTTAAGAGATGAGCTATATAAAATATATCATGGACATATTATATATTTGCATTATCAACATTTCAATTTCATGGTCAACCAAATTAAGGAATTTGCTCCAAGTTATAGAATGAGAAAAAATTATGTGTGTGCTTGTGCATAAACACACATACATGCACTCACACAAACACATATATGCACACACACACACACTCACACACACACACACACACATGCACATAGACACACAATCCCCTAGCTAGTAATTTATTTCCATTGGCACCCCATAGAAACTGTGGTCAGACTCTAAAACACAGAAATTTCTTTTCTGTAACCATTGTACTATCATGTTCCTATTCTGTTCCATCTTTTACTCCTTCCCTCCCTCCTTCCCTTGACTTTTTCCTTCTATCCTTCCTCCCTCCCTCCCTTACTCCATCCACCTACCTTCTATCCTTTTGTTTGTCCCTTTCTATCACCCATCTTGTTTTTTTCACTTTGTATTGGCGTTGTTTAACTACATTTCATCTTTGTGCCAATTGCTCAAATACCTCTGGTTAATGTTTCCTATAAAAATGACTTTCTGCCTCCATATTACTACTCTACCCACCAGTAATACACAGAAATATGCCAGAGGAAGCAGAGGGAAAGCAAGACTTCAGAAGGTTGACTTCTCTAAAGCACTCTTCAGGGATATAATATTCCTCTGTATATGTCAAACCCCCTACACAAAACGACAGTTATGATAGAAAACATTTGCTAGTATTTCTCCAGGTCCTAGGATCTATATATCTATCAAAGTAATATTGTAAATTAGTTCATTCACCTTAGTTTTCAAAATGGCCAAAATGAATGAATGAGCAAATGAATGTTTTCATGGGCATATTATATATTCTACTAGTTATCTTCTACTTCAAAGAATAATAAGTAGGTACAAAAATATTCCACTTCTATTTCCTTGCTATCATTCAGAGATGTGTAGACTGATATCCCAGTCAAGTCTGGATTCTTTTTCCTGTCATTGAAATCACAAGTTACTTCCATCTTGGAGGTCTGAAACCCCAAATGTTTTGCTTAATCTTAAACTCCATAGACTAGGGATATGATATCACGCTCAAGCAACCATAGATCAAGATGCTGCCAAAACCTTGTTACCCCTAAGTACAAAACGTGAATGATTTCTATTTTCTTCTTTCTCCCTCCACAGAACTAGCCAGGCATTATGTTTGGGTATATAGTACCCCAATGTACATCTCCATGGCTATTTTGCCTTCTGTAGTTTTCAAATCCCTAGGAGCTCTCAAAAAGCTACTTTATTCTACAAATTTCATCACTCTTGCTCCCTTTGTCCCTCCCTCTTTCCCCCTTCCCTCTCTTCAATCTCTCTCTCTCTCTCTCTCTCTCTCTCTCTCTCTCTCTCTTTCTCTCTCTCCCCCTCCCTCTTTCTCTTTCTCTCTCTCCCCCTCCCTCCCTCCCTCCCTCTCCCTCTCCCTCTCCCTCCCTTTCCCTCTCCCTCCCTCTCCCTCCCTCTCTCTCTCTCTCTCTCTCTCTCTCCTCTCTCTCTCTCTCTCTCTCTCTCTCTCTCTCTCTCTCTCTCTCTCTCCCCTTAAGTCATTCCCAACTCCTTCTACATTATACTTATTACCCACTTACAAAGCCACTTTTACATATTCAGATACTGTTATAGTACCAGAAACGTTTTCACTGACATAATTCTGAACAAAGTGTATTTTACAAGTGATAGTTAATTAGCTTAGTGAAATTCTAAATCAGAAATCTTTAATAGTCTGAAAAGTATTTGCCTTTTTCCTTGTCAATAGTTTTTAATTTAATTTTGAAACCATTAATACTTTTAAAATTAAATTTAATTTAACTGTATTTTACAGGCTTTTTTTGATTTGTTTTTGTTCTCATACCATTATCTGTACCAGGTCTGTGTCTGGTGTTCCTGTAGGCCAGAAGAAGGCATGGGTTTCCTGGAAGAGGAATTGCAGATACTTGTGAGCTTCTATGTGGGCGTTCAGCAAAGGGTACCTCGATCTTCACAAAAAAGCAGCAAGTTTTCAAAACTGCTAAACCATATCTCCAGCCCCTAAACAGCATTACTTCTTATAAAGTATCACTGTTATGATACAATTGAGAATAAAAATTACAAATATCTGGAAAAGTGGACAGTACTTATCCATGTCCTCCCCAAAAGACTGGTGATGAAGAAAAAAGGTTCATGGTATATAGAGATTAAATTGCTGTAAGGAACTAGAAAGCAAAGGAAATGGTTAGCATCTGAATGAAATCCAGTAACAGAGAAATGTAAGAGAAGTATCAATATCTAACAGCAAGTGTCCGCTGCTCCAGTGAACCAGTAATTTTTAGTGGGACAGGGGGGCATAAAAGAGAATAGGGCCACACAATAAACAGAACCTTGAACTTTTCAAAATTATAGTTTCAAATAGAAATACTTGAGACATGTGTACCAAGCATTAGTAATAGCAGACAGCTTGCACATCATAATACTATCAAGTCACAATACTACGGAAGCAGAACTAGCCTTGAGTTCATAGTTTCAGACCAACTACATAAGGAAATGCCCTTATCAGGAAAAATATCAAGCAAAAACTACATTGTAGGTTTTCCTCATTTTAGTTAAAGTGGCAGCTAAAGAAGGTTAAATATACATGAATATCCCCCCCCCCCGGTAGCAGCAATATTAGGAGGTTTGACCTTGTTGGAACAGGTGGGGTCATTTTGGAAGAAGTGTGTCAAACTGTGGACATGGGCTTTAAGACCCTCTTCTTAGCTGCCTGGAAGCCAGTCTTCTGTTTGGATTCACAACAAGATGTAGAGTTCTAATATTTTCCAGTGTAATAACTGCCTTGATACTGGCAAGCTTTCTGCCTTTATAATAATGGACTGAACATCAGATTCTATAAGCTAGCCCCAATTAAATGATCTCCTTAAGCGTTTCCTTGGTGGTACATTTACACAATGGAGTACTACTCAGCTATTAAACACAATGAACTGATAAAATTCTTAGGGAAATGGATGGAACTAGAAAATGTCATCATGAGTGAGATAACCCAATCACAAAAGAACACACATGGTATGCATTCACTGATAAGTAGATACTAGCCTAGAAGCGCAGAATACCCAAGAAAAAATTTACAGACCACATGAAGCTCAAGAAGGAATAACGAAGTGTGGAGATTTTGGTTCTTAGAAGGGGGAACAAAATACCCATGGAAGGAGACACAGAGACAAAGTGTGGAGCAGATACTGAAGGAAAGGCCATCTAGAGACTGCCCCACCAGCAATCCATCCCATATACAGTTACCAAACCCAGAAAAAATTATGGATGCCAGTAAGTCCTTGCTAAAAGGAGCCTGATACAGCTGTCCCCTGAGAGGCTCTTCTAGTGTCTGGCAAATGCAGAAGGGGGGATGCTTGCAGTCAACCATGGACAGAGCACAGGGTCCCCAATGGAGGAGCTTAAGAAAGGACTCAAGGAGCTGAAGGGGTTTGCAGCTCCATAGGAGGAACAACAATGTAAACCAACCAGTACTGCCAGAGCTCCAAGGGGCTAAACCACCAACCAAAGAGTAAACATGGAGGGATCTCTGGCCCCAGCTGCATATGTAGCAGAGGACAGAGTTGTAGGGCATCAATGAGAGAAGAGGACCTTGGAAATTAGTTAATTAGTTAATCGATCAATCAATCAATTAGCTAGAAATTAGTTAATTGATTGATTAATTAATTAATAAGATAGAATGAATTTCCAGAATGTAGATTTGGCACATCCATTTACACAGAGACACTGCTTGTGCCTCTTGAAGGCCAGATGCCCCAGTGTAGGAGACTATCAGGACAGGGAAACTGGAGTGCGTGGGTTAGGAAACAGGGGGAGAGAGGATAGGATAGGGGGATTTTGAAGTGGAAATGAGGATAAGTGATAACATTTGTAATGTAACTAAAGAAATTATCTATTAACAAAAATAAAAATAGACTGGCCTTGGTTATAGAGTCTCCAAACAGCAATGGAAAACCTATCTAAAACCAGCTACTATTAAGAGAGGCAACAGTAGCAAATGTTGGCAAGGATGAAGTAGATAAATAGGGAAAGCAGCATTTATGAACTGTGTATTATATGTAATTTTTATTAGTCCTATAGCAATCAGTAAGAAGATACAGGAAAAGAGAAATGCTTATGAAAATGTATATGGTATAATTTAACAATCAAAAACAAATTGATGTTTTTAGAAAAGTAGATGGAAAAAAATATATATATAATGATATTAAGCAAAATAATCCAGAATTATCAATTCATCTTTTGTCATATATGTAATTTAAAACAAATTAAACATAGAAATACAATGGGTATTATTAGGTAATAAAAAATGGAACAATTAGAGGAAAAAAGTTAAAAGTTAGTGGATAAAGGATAAATATAGTCTAAAATATTTTTTCATAAGCAACATTTTGTGCAAAAAATGTATTAATATGATAAAAATAATAGTATAAACAAGTTTATATAAATAATACAGTTCTAAGAACAAATTCATACATTTAAACATGTTCTTGCTTTTTAAATGTTACTTTCTATTTAAATACTGGTTGAATTGGAATACCCTGAAAAATGGAAGATAAGACAACATTATATGTGTGAGAGAAATTAGTTAATTAATTAATTAATTAATTTTAGAATTTCCAGAATGTAGGTTTGGCACATCCATTTACACAGAGACACTGCTTGTTCCACTAGACATTGAAAATAACAATGAAAAGTCTCTACAATTAGTGCTCATGTAAACAGTTGCCTGGGACACGATCACTATTATGTCCCAAATATTCCATCTGCTAAGAATGCTTTCAAACAGAAGCAATCATCCCTGTTTGATTAGTATATGCCATATACTAGAAACTATAGTGGTGATGTACCATGTGAGTAATATTGTATGTTATATGAAGCAACTGAAATAGAAAAAAAAATTGTGAGGCAAGCTGAATCAGGCCTTTAATTAAGACAAATAAAAGAATAGATTTCATTTAATTGTCAAAAAGCAATCACACACATTAAAGATATATACCATTGTGATATTTTCTGATACTGGATTTGAAATCTATAACATGTAAACTCTCTTGTAAAACTAGGATTGTCTGGATTGTTTATTTGTATATAATAAAATATATTTGATTTATTTGTTTATTTCTACATGATGAAAATCTGCTATTGACATTTTCTAAATTTTATTGCCAAGTGGAAAATGTGGGATAGAAAATTTCCCAATTGATACTGGTACCTACACAGCCTCGGAGAAACAAAGGAAGATGAGGAAAAAATTGTTTTTCCACCCACCAGCTTTTGACTGTAATGAAAGGACAAATACGCTTTCTTATGCCAAAATGATTTCCCCACCAGGCTTGGACCAAGCAGAAGAGAGATTGAGCCTAAGCACCCTGTGAGTACTGTGATATCGCTTGGGTGACTTTGATGTACTTTAACCCTTAAGCTATGGAGTTCAGAAGCATCACTAATACAATCACATGGGAATGTTTGTGCTTTCTTGTTTTCTTGATTATTAGTAATTTTATAGTTACACACATAAAATATGGTCTAACTCATGTAAGAATGATGTAGGGAAAAATGCTTGACTTGTAGCGTAGTAACTGTCCTATTTAACCTTGAGAAGGCCGTCGCTGGTACTGTCTGCTTTTATCATTTAGGTCACATACACTCTTCCCACATGACTGGACCTAAGGATGATCGTGCCAACTCTAGCATCCCGACGTCCTTATAGACAGGCTTTCTTGACATTTGTCAGTTTGCTTAAGGCGTTTTAGAGTGAAATTATAGATTTAAAAAAAGAGGTCTCTCCGCAGCCACTTGCACATGGCCAGTGACAGTAGCATTTGATTTCTAAGTTCCACATTTTGCTCCTACACAGCTCTCCCAGGAAAGTGCTACAATGAAAAGAAATCAGATTAGTCACTGTAAATATGTATCAAACATAGTATGCTTCTAAAAATAAAACAATCTTCTGCAGCACTAGAGACTGTGAAAAAGAGGTAGCTATCTATTTTATCTCCAAGTAGAGTAGAACTGAGGCCTTAATACCAATTCTGTTTTAATGTTTATAGTAATTTAGTCCCTATTAAATTTGGAGCTGGGCGTGGTGGCGCATGCCTCTAATTCCAGCACTTGGGAGGCAGAGGCAGGAAGATTTCTCAGTTTGAGGCCAGCCTGGTCTACAGAGTGAGTTCCAGGACAGCCAGGGGTGCATAGAGAAACCCTGTCTCGAAAAAACAAAAAACAAAAAAAGTGAAAATAAAGTAGTCTCTTTGATATTCAAATAGGTATATGATTTCTATATAAACTAATGGTTTGACATACACATCCTAAAATCAATGTCTTTGAATATGCAATTACTATAATTGACAGTTATACATTTTTGATCAAAAAGCAAGTGCAATTGTTTAATTTACAACTCTACATGTATGATAAACTGAGTATACTTACTTGCATAGTGCATTCCTAATATGTACATAATCATTGAAACATGGATGTAATAAATTCTATTGTTTAAGACTGATTTTGCAGTTACAATGAAACTTATATGTAATGCAATCAACCAGTAACAAGAAATAAAAAATGAAGAACTTTTCTGTGCCTGACTCAGATTAATTTGCTTCTTATTGCTCTTTATGGATCTATAACTCATTTCTAAGTAAAGATACATAATTGTACAATATTTGCATATAAATTATACCTCCAAATATATCTGAGTCACTCTTTGCTTTACAAATATTTAATATACTTTGCATGTAAGTCTATATAAATTCCACAAAATATGAAATATAGTACTAGTATTATTGGTATATGTATTACCAAAATTGGATTATGATTTCTGCCATTTGTTTCTTTTAATATTTGCCATTATTACCTGATAAATATAAAATTAGACACTCAAGAGAACAGAAGACACCAGATCAAGTTCACCTCTTCCACTCACCTCCTCACCCCAGTCCACATTCCCTCCCATGTCCCTTCTTCCCTCTCTACTTGTCATTGCATTCTTCTCCCTCCCATATGGTACTTCTGCTTCCTCACTTGACCTCTTCAGCTTGTTGAACTTTTTGAGTTCTGTGGATTATATCTTGTATATTGTGTACTTTTTTTGCTAATATCAATTATGAGTGAGTACATACTATGCATGTATTTTTGGGTCTGAGTTACCTCACTCAGGATAATATTTTCTAGTTCCATCCATTTCCCAGAAAAACTTAGGAGGTCCTTGTCCTTCGTAGCTGAGCAGTATACCATTGTGTAAATGAACCAAATTTTCTCTATCCATTCTTCCATTGTGGAAGAATCTTTTGAGTATATTCCCAAGAGTGGTATTGCTGGATCTTCAGGCAGATCTATTTCCAATTTTCTGAGGACCTTCCAGATTAATTTCCAGAGTGGTTGTAGCAGCTTGCAATCCCACCAGCAATGGAGGTGTGTTCCTGTTTCTCCACATCATTGCTAACAAGTGTTTTCACCTGAAGTTTTCATTTTAGCCATTCTAATTGGTGTATCAGGCTTATTTTGATTTGCATTTCTCTGATTAGTAATATTTGAACTTTTCTTTTTTTTTTTTTTTTTTTTTTTTTTTTTTTTTTTTTTTTTTTAGGTGTTTCTCAGCCATTCAAGATTCTTCTGTGGTGAAATCTTTGTTTAGTTATACACACCATTTTTTGATTGGGTTGTTTGGTTTTAACATCTTGAGTTCTTTATATAATTTAGATATTAGCCTATCTAAATGTGGGATTTAGATATTAGCTCTATCAGATGTGGGATTAGTAAACATTTTTTTTCCAATCTGTACTTTGCCACTTTGTCTTATTGACTATGTCCTTTGACTTACAGAAGCTTCCCAGTTTTGTATTGGGGAAGGGAAAAGGACTGAAGCCCTGTGGGCCAGCAGAAAGAATGGAAACAGGCAAACTCAGGAGGTAGGAGGTTGGGGGGGACCCTCCAGAATGCACCAGAGTCCTGAGAGGTGAGAGACTCTCAGGACTGAAAGGGAGGGACTTTCTATGCAATGCTCAATAGTAGGGAAAGAGAACTATTAAAGCCCACCTCCAGCAGGAAGATTAGCAATCAAGTGAGGGAGGAGGTTGCAATCCCACAGTCAAAACTCTGACCCATAATTGTTCCTGTCTGAAAGAACTGCAGGGATGGAAATGGAGAGGACCCTGAGGAACAGAAGGTCCAGAGATAGTCCGATAGTGGGATTCAGCTCAAGGGGAGGCCCCAAGGCCTGACACTATTACTGAGGATATGGAGTACTCAGAAAAAGGGACCTATCATAATTGCACTCAGGAAGACCCAACAAGCAGTTGAAAGAGTCAGATGCAGATATTTACATCCAACCAATAAACAGAAGCTGCTGAGTCTTGTGGTTAAATTGGGCAGAGGCAGGAAGAATTTGAGAAGGAGGAGGGTGGCCCTGTGAGAAAACCAGTGGTCTCAATTAACCTGAACCCCTGAGATCTCTCAAACACTGGACCACCAACGAGGCAGCATACACCAGCTGATATGAGGCCCTCAACACATATACAGCAGAGGACTGTATGGATTCAGTCAGAGATCATATACCTAACACTCAAGAGACTGGAGGCCCAAGGGAGTTTAGAGGTCTGGTTGGGTTGGGAGTGGGGACATCCTCTTGGAGACAAGGAGTTGGGGAGGAGGTATGGGAGGTGGCACAGTCAGCAGGTGGATGGTCGTGATAAAATCTAGAGTGTAAAAATGTAAATAAATAAAAGACAAAAGGATACCAGAAGAATGTAGAAGCCACTAATCATGTATATTTGTGAACACTTTTTACTCTGTAATTTTCTTCCTGCTTCATACAACTGTTCACTTATATATATATCGGAATGATGCTAAATCACTAGTGATGCTAAATATCTGTTGTTTGTGAATGCATTCTTCTAAAATATAAGATTTTGTTCACAGAAAACAAAACATATGACCAGTACTCCTGAATTATGTAAATATATTCCATTCTTTCCTAAACAGAAAGAAATTATGAATTCCCTTTCCCCCTTTAAAATTAACTTATGATTTATACATACAAAATATTGCATTAACTAACACTATAGGTGTTTCAATAAAAGTCATATAGAAACCTAGTACTGTAGAATTGTTCAAACATACATATGCATACATAAAAATATGCTTAATGGAATTACTCTACAAGAGAAGAGTTCAAAACAGATATGACATGGTAGTAAATACAGGTTCCTGATATAGCTGACCCTGAGAGACTCTGACAGAGCCTGACCAATACATATGAGGAAGCTTAATGCCAACCATCTGACTGAGCACTGGAACCCCAGTAGAGAAGTCAAGGGAAGGACTCAAAGAGCTCAATGTGTTTGCAACCCAATAGGAAGAACAACAATATCAACCAAACAGAGCCCCCAGAAATACCAGAGACTAAACCACCAACCCAAGAGTACACATGCAGTGACCCATGACTCCAGGTGTGTATGTAGCAGAGGATGGCCTTATCTGGCATTAGTGGGAGGGGAGGTCTTTTGTCCTTTGCTGGCTTGATACTCTAGTATAGAGGAATGCTAGGGTCATGAGGGAGGGTCAGTGGGTGGGTAGGGGAGCAACTTCAAAGAAGGAGTAGATATATAGGATAAGATAGGAGACTTGCAAAGGAGAAACTGGGAAGAGGGATAACATTGGAAATGTAAATAAGTAACCAGTAAATAAAAAAGAACAACTAATAAAAAAGCAACACAGAGAATAGAATAACTCTTGTTGAGTTGCTAACCATTGGGTTACAGACTATCCCCCAACATTACAGTTGATTTTCAATACTTAGTTAATCTCCGGAATCGTACAATAAGTCTCTGTTGGTGAACATACTTGAGTCTTTTAGATCATGAATAAATAATGTTGGTACTCCCCTGAGAGCTTCATCTCCAGTAGTTATCTTTCATGATGATGCAAAGTGTTATGGACTATGTCAGAAGAGGAAGGTAATACTCGATCCCACCCAACAGTAAACTCTGCAACTTACAACAATGGCCTCACACGATATGGTCACAGATAAAACATTGTCATGGATATTATGGGAGTAAATAGCCACTATTTGATTGGATATCAAGCCCAAATCCTGAAACAGAACTCAATAATGGCACTGTAGGTGGGACCAAAAATACTTTGACTAGATGGGTCAGGGTCTTTAAGGAAGGATCCAATATTATTATTCTGCTAAATGAGTATAATATTTAGCCAATTCTTATTGACTTAATGACTTATTGATACAAACCACAGCATCTCTCAACCCACTTCTGAGAAGTTCTTTCTTACAGAAAATATTGATATAGATTCTATAACTTTCAACTTTTTAATTAATCATTTTATTCTTTTACATTTCAAATTATATCCCCCTTCCCAATATTCCATCTCCCCTAATCCCACTCCCTTTTGCCTCTGTGTGGGTGCTTCTCCTCCATTCACCCACTCCTGCCTCACACCTCTAACATCCCCATACACTGGGGCATCAAGCCTCCCTCCTCTTCCATTTATGTCAAATAAGGCCGTGCGCATCTGGAGTTCTGGCTCCCTCCATGCATACTGTTTGGTTGGTGGTTTAGTCCCTTGGAGATCAGGGTGGTCCATCAGATAACACCTCTACTTTCAAACCTCAGGGGTCATCATGGACAAAAAAGTGAAAAGAGATGGTGGAAAATTTCAAAGAAACTCTTTTCCAGACCTGAGACTGTATATGCTTATATGAACTCAGCACTTGGGATCACAAGCATGCTCAATTTACAGCAAGACAAAATTCTTACATTAAAGAAAGGACGATTCACAAACAATACCACCAGTAGTGGGGGTGCTGTCTATATTTGAAAGCTTCTATGGAAGGGGGATCTGTTTTGCTTAATGATGGTACACATGGCAGGTAGAACACACTTCAGAGCAACCACACTCCAAAGGCCAGGTGGACAACAAAAAGTGGAGGAAAAACTTGTTGTGGGGAGAAGGAAAGGAACAGGAAGAAATCTCTAAGTTTAATGGAAAAAGATAGGAGGACGGAGAAGGTAGTAATGAGGAGAAATAAGGGAGGAAATTGAATATATTCTAAATACAACATGAGAAATCTACACAGATTAAATAAAATACTGCTAAAATAATGGGTTTCTGAAGATATCAATGCTTGCATTGTTTCCTTTTATTCTTCCCCTTTAGAAACTTCTATTAATTTCTCCTGTATTTTGTTTACTTCTACAGTTTCCTGATCACTTCTTATCAATTAACATAAGCAAAATAAAGAACTTGTCATATTAAAAGTATTTTTTACTAACCTCGATTATGTACTAACTCAAGTTTATTTTTAAATAGAATAATATCTGCAGTCTGAATTGCACAAAATAATAACCATTCAGTAACTACAAACACTATGACACGTTCATATAAAATCCTATTTAGGGCTGGAGAGATGGCTCAGGGGCTAAGAGAACCGACTACTCTTCCAAAGGTCATGAGTTCAAATCCTAGCACCCATGTGGTGGCTCACAACCATCTGTAAAGGGATCTGACACCCTCTTCTGGTGTCTGAAGACAGCTACAGTGCACTTGCATATAATAAATAAAGAAATCTTTAAAAAATAACTATTTGGATGAATGGATGAATGTATTGAATATGTACACACATAATTGTATTCAGTAATAAAAATGAGTGAAATGTTGTCATTTTTATTAATGTGCATGGAATGCGAGCTGAATCTCACTGTGTTTGATAAAATGAGCCAGGAAGAGAAAGATGGCCTCTACATGATCATACTCACATGTGAACTAAAGAGTTAATGTCAAAGAATTTAAGAGGATAATTGATTGTTACAAGGGCTTCATAAAGTAAATGAGTGGGTAATGGAGAAACACAGATTAGTGTGTTCATGCCACATATAGGAGTAAGAAAATATAGTCTGCTATTGTAAAGTTTGCAACTGTTAGATACATGCCAAATCATGTAGAAAATGTGAGTCAGAATACTTTTTACCACTAAGAAAAGATATGTTTGACCAGATTTTAACTTTAAAAAAATATACATGTAGCAAAAATCATAAACTGCTCCATTGATATGCATATTCTCTGTTTTTTCCACTAATTCAAATAAATGTAATGTTATATTAAAATGTCAGTTCCACTTTACTCCTGCAAATGTACTACCCATGACATTTTTATTTAGAGTTCATCACTTTAATCTTTCCCTTCATTGAGGGATTCCAGATTGTAAACAGGAATGCAGCATAAATTATCTGAATGTTTCACATTAATTTCTAGTTCATTGCTCCTACATGCTAATGCAAGTGCCTTAAACCTGACTTTGTTCTTGTAATTAAGAGTTCCAGAAACTATTAAATAATTTTTTTGTTACAAATTTAGATTTAACTCCAATAATTGAGATATTCTACATTCTTTTCATTGTCAATTTTTCAAACACTTAAATGTCTTTGGCTTCTGATATAAAATGCAAATCTATTACTCTTTGAAGAGAATATTCTAATCCACTTCTTTCAACTTTTATGCCCTTAGGAAAGAAAAATACTCAAATGTGCAGTAAAAGTTCAAAGATAGTTTCAATAATAACTCTAGAATCAATAAACGGTGCAAATTTTGTAAATTATGTTGGAAGTTACACAGAATAAAAAAAATGTCAAGACATGCCTATTCATATGACTAAAATCACAAACCCTGTTTGTGGTACTTTCCAGAATTTCCCATACATACAAACATTTAAGTAAATTTACTTTTCTGTATGTCTAAAATGATTTATTTCCTAGTCCTTCATTCTCATTACCTCTTAACTCTTTTCAGTCAGGCTATGTCTTTATTACTACAGAAGAATGATTTGAATCACCTTCCTTAGTCATGACAGGATATACGGGTCCCTTTTGAAATAGAAGCCAGTCTTCCAATCCACCATGGTAATAATCATGGCATTTTGGAGTCTAGAAAAGTTAGTATTAGAATATTATATTTAATTTTATGCTTTTGATACTTCAGAACACCCATTGCCCTGTCTTCACATTGTGATATATTACACCTGAGAGCCTATTATAGGCGTTTCCTGATCAATGTGAGAGGGAGAGCTCAGACCATTGTGGGTGGTGCGATTTCTGGACTGTTGGTCCTGGATTCTAGAACAGAGCATGTTGAGCAAGCCATAGAGAATAAACCAGTAAGCAGAACACGTCCATGGCTTATAGATCAGCATATGCACCCACAACCTCTTGGATGCTGCCCTGTTTGTACTTTTGTCCTGCCACTAATGCTGAACAACTGCTGTGGAAGTACAAGTCAAATACAACTTTTTCTCACTAACATCCTTCTGGTCATATTGCTTCATTGCGGCAATAGCAACCTTAACTAAGAAGTTGTTTTTTTTTTTGTTTGTCTGTTTAGTTTTGTTTTTTGCTTATATTGATTTGCTTGTATACTTGTTTATCTTCTTTATTCTTTGCTTGTATGTTATTTTTTCCAATTTTGGATTTTCATGCTTTGTGTATGTATGTATGTATATCCCTATATGCGTGTTTCTTGTGCTTTAATTTTTATATAATTCTTTTTTAAAATTCTTAATTGTTTTAATTGACTCTTTCTAAAAAGAGAGATGTATAAGGAGTAACATTGAATGAAAGAAGAGACAGGGAAGATCTGGGAGGAGATGGGAAAGAGAAAATATGGTCAGAATATATGGTATGAATATTTGATTTTTATAAAAATACTTAAAATAATTTTAAAAATCATATATGCAACAATATTTTAAAAGTCCAGTTCCACTATGAAGGAGATAGTGGAACCTTATTTAGAAGTTTTTCTATAATAAATCCTGATGTAATCTGGGAAGCCGTGAGTACTGACAGTCTACAGAAAGAGGAGCAAAGTACATTTCCCCTGCCCCCAATGCATATCTATGTGACATTCAATCTTCTTCAACCCCTTAAATGGAATGTGTGTGTGTGTGGGGGGGAGGGGGTGTTGATTTTTCTTGCTATTATACTGGATATTCAAAAAATTTAAGATATATAAAATGCACTTTTATTTATATTTAGAAAATATTCTTTATTTTATAAAGTTGTGATTATTTGTTCAATAGTAAACTGTTATTTTTCATTAAATATATTAAAAATATTATTTTCAGTTTTAAGTTTCTAAACTATATGTAACCTGAAATGAAGCCATGTGTAATGAAAAGTTTTAAAGATCTTGAACATATTTGGTTATAAAAGTTTCAATATCATAAATTATTTAAATAATCACCTTTTAAAATAATTTCAGAGTTAAATAGGAAAAAAGTAGTTATTGTTCACTAAGTTAAAAAAATACCTTATAGCCCGATCTTATGCAAGTATTTTTTATTATTATTATTATTACTATTACTATTATTATTATTTGTATTTTTCAAGACAGCTTTTCCCCGGGTTGTCCTGGAACTCACTCTGCACACCAGTCTGGCCTTGAACTCAGAAATCTGCTTGCCTCTGCCTCCCAAGTGCTGGGAGTAAAGGTGTGCACCACCACCGTCTGGCATATATATTTATTTATTTATTTACACTCCAGACTTCATTTGCTCCCCCAGTCCTCCCTCCAACTGCCCCACATCCCATACCTCCTCCCCACCCTCTGTATCCAGGAGGATGTCCCCACAACCCACCCCCAACCCAACTATTTTCATTGAGGTTGTCTTCTTTCAAGACAAGATAGTTCTAGTATTGATTCTTCTCTCCTTCCTCTTTCCCACACAGGTACCCTCCGACATACACCTTCAATAGCTTTTTATTTTACCTTCTGAGAAGGATTCAATCATCCTTCCTTGGATTCTCTTTGTTATTTGGATTCTTTAGTTCTGTGGATTATAGTGTGATTCCCAAGGGCTAATATCAATGTATCAGTGAGTACAAACTGTGCACATCCTTTTGGGACTGGCTTAAATTATTCGGGTTATTTTCTAGTTCCATCCATTTGCCTGACAAATTCATTGTTTTTAATAGATGTTTTCAACACATCTATTTAAATACATTAATGCTAAAAATAATATTTCACTGTGCAAATGATCTACATTTAATGTATTATTTTTAAAAATCCAGGAAAACTGACCCCTTTTCAACTTGACATAAAAATGTATCACTGTTAAGACTTTTCCTTGCTTTGCATGCCCAAGATCACACACTTGCATCAATACCACAATTATAAGACATGTCACAAACTGTAAAATTCCCACAGTCTTTACAAATCCAAACACCTTAAAAATCAAACTATTTATATATATTGGATATTAGCCCTCTATCTGATGTAGGATTGGTGAAGATCTTTTCTCAATTTGTTGGTTGCCGATTTGTCCTCTTGATGGTGTCCTTTGCCTTACAGAAACTTTGTAATTTTATGAGGTCCCATTTGTCAATTCTTGCTCTTAGAGCATACGCTATTGGTGCTCTGTTCAGAAACTTTCTCCCTGTACCGATGTCCTCAAGGGTCTTCCCCAGTTTCTTTTCTATTTGCTTCAGAGTGTCTGGCTTTATGTGGAGGTCCTTGATCCATTTGGATTTGAGCTTAGTACAAGGAGACAAGGATGGATAAATTCGCATTCTTCTGCATGCTGACCTCCAGTTGAACCAGCACCATTTGTTGAAAAGGCTATCTTTTTTCCATTGGATGTTTTCAGCCTCTTTGTCGAGGATCAAGTGGCCATAGGTGTGTGGGTTCATTTCTGGATCTTCAATCCTGTTCCATTGATCCTCCTGCCTGTCACTGTACCAATACCATGCAGTTTTTAACACTATTGCTCTGTAGTATTGCTTGAGGTCAGGGATACTGATTCCCCCAGATTTTCTTTTGTTGCTGAGAATAGTTTTAGCTATCCTGGGTTTTTTGTTGTTCCAGATGAATTTGATAATTGCTTTTTCTAACTCTGTGAAGAATTGAGTTGGGATTTTGATGGGTATTGCATTGAATCTGTATAGTGCTTTAGGCAAAATGGCCATTTTAACTATATTGATTCTACCGATCCATGAGCATGGGAGGTTTTCCCATTTTTTGAGGTCTTCTTCCATTTCCTTCTTCAGAGTCTTGAAGTTCTTGTCATACAGATCTTTCACATGTTTGGTAAGAGTCACCCCAAAATACTTTATACTGTTTGTGGCTATTGTGAAGGGGGTCATTTCCCTAATTTCTTTCTCAGCCTGCTTATCCTTTGAGTATAGGAAGGCCACTGATTTGCTTGAGTTGATTTTATAACCTGCCACTTTGCTGAAGTTGTTTATCAGCTGTAGGAGGTCTCTAGTGGAGTTCTTTGGGTCACTTAGGTAGACGATCATGTCGTCTGCAAATAATGATAGTTTGACTTCTTCCTTTCCAATTTGTATCCCTTTGACCTCCTTATGTTGAACTCAAGAAGTTAGACTCCAGAAAACCAAACAACCCTATTAAAAATGGGGTACAGAGTTAAACAAAGAATTCACACCTGAAGAACTTCGGATGGCGGAGAAGCATCTTAAAAAATGTTCAACTTCATTAGTCATTAGGGAAATGCAAATCAAAACAACCCTAAGATTTCATCTTACACCAGTCAGAATGGCTAAGATTAAAAATTCAGGAGACAGCAGGTGTTGGAGAGGGTGTGGAGAAAGAGGAACACTCCTCCACTGCTGGTGGGGTTGCAAATTGGTACAACCACTCTGGAAAGCAGTCTGGCGGTTCCTCCGAAAACTGGGCACCTCACTTCCAGAAGATCCTGCTATACCACTCCTGGGCATATACCCAGAAGACTCCCCACCATGTAATAAGGATACATGTTCTACTATGTTCATAGCAGCCCTATTTATAATTGCCAGATGCTGGAAAGAACCCAGGTATCCCTCAACAGAAGAGTGGATGCAAAAAATGTGGTATATATACACAATGGAGTACTATTCAGCCATTAGAAACAATGAATTCATGAAATTCTTAGGCAAATGGATGGAGCTAGAGAATATCATACTAAGTGAGGTAACCCAGACTCAAAAGGTGAATCATGGTATGCACTCACTAATAAGTGGATATTAACCTAGAAAACTGGAATACCCAAAACATAATCCACACATCAAATGAGGTACAAGAAGAAAGGAGGAGTGGCCCCTGGTTCTGGAAAGACTCAGTGAAACAGTATTCAGCAAAACCGGAACGGGGAAGTGGGAAGGGGTGGGTGGGAGGACAGGGGAAGAGAAGGGGGCTTACGGGACTTTTGGGGAGTGGGGGGGCTAGAAAAGGGGAAATCATTTGAAATGTAAATAAATTATTTCGAATAAAAAAAAAGAAAAGGAAAAAAAAAGAGTTGACTGTTCAGGGATAGGCTGAGCATAGACACAGCATCCATGTTACTTCACTATGGCAAGGGACAGCTCAGCTGGGATGCTGAGCCTGGTTCAACACTTTCATCTGCTAAAATTTTACTTGTAAAGTTTGAATGCTTTGTTTTCTCTTAAACAAGGGCATCTTAATAATCTATTAAAAGCATAACCATAGATTCAAAAAAAAATCAAACTATTTTTAAAAAGTCCAAAGTCTCATTTAATACCTAAAATATCTTTAAAAGATTATGCTATCAACGGTGGGCTTCTGTAAAATAAAAAAAATAGTGAGTTAAATGCATTCTCAATTCAAGAGGGAAAAATCAGGACTCAGTTTCCATCAAAGAAATGCAAAAGCAAATTCCAAAGATGTAAATAACTCCGTGTCCAATGTCTGGCATTCACTCATAATTTTTGAGGTCTGGCTAGCTCCACTCTCTGCTGCTACTGCTGATTTTGTTGGTCACCCCGTGGTGTTTTCATCTCCAAAATACTAGGGTCTTCTGCTATACCTGGGCTACACTGTCACCAACAGCCTCTCATACTTTCTCTTCATGGTGCCAAGCCTCAACATTTCTGTATGACCCTATCAATTCTGGGCCTTGAACTGCCATGGTCTTCTTAACCACCAAGTATTCAGCTCCAGCAAACCAGCTTCAATTATGCCAGCAATGCAAAGGTCTCCTTTTAGTTCTGGTTTCTTGTTCATCACAAATGAATCTTCAGACCCCCTGACCAAAGGATAAAACCTTAATTAAAAATAACAAATAGTCCAATAAAGTATTTAAACTTCCCTCTGAAATGCCATAAACCAGGCCTCCATTTTCTGCATGGGCTTCAATATTTTTATCTTCCAGGCTCCAATAGAACAATTCACCAAACATTGAACGTCCAATGGCTGCTCTTCCACAATCCTCCACAAAACATGGTCAGGTCTGTTACCACCACACTGTACTCCTGATACCAACTTGTCTTAGCTATAGTTACTATTGTTCAGATAAAATAGCATGACTTGAAGAAAGTTTGAAGACAAAGAGATATTTGGCTTCTACTTTCACAGCATCTGTTTATCACTAGAGAAAATCAGGACAAGAACTCAAACAGGGCAGGCACCTAGATGCAGAGGCTGATAGAGAGGCCATGGAGGAGTGTTACTTACTGGCTTGCTCACAAAGACTTGCTCAACCTACTCTCTCATAAAACCTAGAAACAACCTTCCAGGAATGCCACTAACTACAGTGAACTGCCCCACCCTCAAGCATTGCTAGTTAACAAAATTCCTTATAGTTGATGAATATCTTTTCCCAATTTGCTGATTGCCATTTTGTCCTTTTGATAGTGTCCTTTGCCTTACAGAATCTTTGTAATTTTGTGAGGTCCCATTTGTTAATTCTTGATCTTAGAGCATAAGCTATTGGTGTTCGGTTCAGGAAACTTTCCCATGTGCCCATGTCCTCAAGGGTCTTCCCCAGTTTCTTTTCTATTAGTTTCAGTGTGTCTGGTTTTATGCGGAGGTCTTGATCCACTTGGTGTTGAGCTTAGCACATGGAGATAAGAATGGATCAATTCACATTCTTCTACATACTGACCTCCAGTTGAACCAGCACCATTTCTTGAAAAGGTTATCTTTTTTCCACTGGATGGTTTCAGCTCCTTTGTCAAAGATCAAGTGACCATAGGTGTGTGGGTTCATTTCTGGGTCTTCAATCCTATTCCATTGATATACCTGCCTGTCACTGTACCAATACCATGCAGTTTTTATCACTATTGCTCTGTAGTAATGTTTGAGGTCTGGGATACTGATTCCCCCAGAAGTTCTTTTACTGTTAAGAATAGTTTTAGATATCTTGGGTTTTTTGTTATTCCAGTTGAATTTGAGAATTGCTCTTTCTAACTCTATGAAGAACTGACTTGGGGTTTTGATGAGGATTGTGTTGAATCTGTATATTGCTTTTGGCAAGATGGCCATTTTAACTATATTAATCAGACAGAGGGCTAATATCCAATATATACAAAGATCTCAAGAAGTTAGACTCCAGAGAACCAAATAACCCTATTAAAAATGGGGTACAGAGCTAAACAAAGAATTTTCTCCTAAAGAACTTCGAATAGCTGAGAAGCACCGTAAGAAGTGTTCAACATCATTAGTCATTAGTGAAAGGAAAATCAAAACAATCCTGAGATTTTACCTTACACCAGTCAGAATGGCTAAGATTAGAAACTCAGGAGACAGTAGCTGTTGGCAAGGATGTGGAGAAAGAGGAATACTCCTCCACTGCTGGTGGGAATGCAAGTTGGTACAACCACTCTGGAAATCAGTCTGGTGGTTCCTCAGAAATCTGGACATGACACTTCCGGAGGACCTGCTATACCACTCCTGGGCATATACCCAGAGGATTGCCTGGCATGCAATAAGGACACATGCTCCACTATGTTCATAGCAGCCTTATTTATAATAGCCAGAATCAGGAAAGAATCCAGATGTTCCTCAATGGAGGAATGGACACAAAAAATGTGGTATATTTACAGAATGGAACACTACTTAGCAATTAAAAACAATGAATTCATGAAATTCTTAGGCAAATGGTTGGAACTGGAAAATATCATCCTAAGTGAGGTAACTCATTCACAAAAGAACACACATGGAATGCAGTCACTGAGAAGTGGATATTACCCGGAAGCGCTGAATACCCAAGACACAACTTACATATCAAATCATTCCCTAGAAGAAGGAAGGATAGAGCATTTGTCCTGGAAAGGCTTGATGTAGCACTGTAGGGGATTGCCAGGACAGAGAAGTGGGAGGGAGTTGATTGGGGAATGGGCAGAGGAAAGAGGGCTTATGAAACTTATGGGGAGGGGGGAACCAGGAAAGGGAAATTCATTTGGAATGTAAACAAATAATATAGAAGATAATAATTAATAAAAAAGAAAAGAAAATTCCTTATAGCCAGTTCTTAGTGGGGCATTATTTTCAATTGAGGTTTCATCCTTACAGATAACTATAACTTATGTCAAATTGACATAAAAATAGCCAGGACACTTCTGAACAGTTACAGTAGTCTTTTAGAAGAGAAGCTGCAGGATTTCATATTGGATTTTCTACTTTCCTTATCAAGTCCATTTTTATTGACCTATATATAATCAAAATTAAAGAAAAATATCTAAGCAGAATTAGAACTAGATTTTATTTCTTTAATTACTTGGGTTTTTATTTTACACAAAGAAAAGGGACTTTTTAATATGATCCAGAAACTATAAGCTTTCACTATATATTGAAAGGTTTTGTTAAGATCATGATCTGTTATTGTGGTGTGTGTGTGTGTGTGTGTGTGTGTGTGTGTGTGTATGTGTGTGTTTTTGTGTCTCTGTGTGTGTATATATGTGTGTGTGAGTGAGAAAGACAGAGACAGAAACAGATACTGAGACAGAGACAGAGATATTCCCCAATGACAATAACTATAGCTTGTGTTATGTTGACATTAAAAACTACTCAACATACAACTAGGTCAAATAAGCAAGATGCTATTCATTATCCAAAGACATAAATACCACTATTAGACCCTTGGTGTTATCTTGTAATGCTAATCTTTGTGTTGGCTTGTAGAGTTTCCTTCTGAGTATTACTATAGATTGCTTTTCCCTTTTGGCAGGTTTTAAACACCTTCAGGTACTGTGAGAACTAAACCTCAGCAAGGAGGCTTCCATGCCAGTTCCAGCTTGATTCCTTTCAGTCCTACATCTGAAGTGCTGTGGTATCTACAGCAATAGTGTATTACCTCCAGATTCTCAAAGTCATCAGGAACAGCCTGTATTATTTTGTGAGAATCTTTGAATACTCTGAAGAGCAACTTAAAGGACAGATTCTTTTATTTTGTTATTTTATTTATTTACATTTCAAATGCTATCCTCGCTCCTGGTTTTCCCTCTAGAAAGCCCCTATTCCATACTCCCTCCCCCTGCTTCTATGAGGGTGTTCAAGACCAAGGGCCTCTCTTCTCATTGATGTTCAACAAGGCCATCCTCTACAACAAATGTGGATGGAGCCATGGGTCCTTCCATCTGTACTCTTTGGTGGGTGGTTTAGTTTCTGGGAGCTCTGGGGTGTCTGTTTGGTTGATATTCTTGTTCTTCCAATGGGTTTCAAACCCCTTCAGCTCCTTCAGTCCTTTCTCTAACTCCTCCATTGGTGACCCCATCCTCAGTACAATGGTTGGCTGCAAGCATCCACAATGTATTTGCCAGTCTCTGAAAGAGCCTCTCAGGAGACAGCTATATCAGTCACCTGTCAGCAAGCACTTCTTGGCATCCTCACTAGTGTCTGGGTTTGGTGTCTGTATATGGGATAAAGCCCATATATAGATGGGGCAGTCTCTGGATGGCCTTTTCTTCAGTCTCTGCTCTATACTTTGTCTCAGTATTAGCTCCAGTGAGTATCTTGTTCCTTATTCTAAGAAGGGCAGAAGCATCTACACATTGGTCTTCCTTCTTCCTGAGCTTCACATGGTCTGTGACAGATTTTTATTATACTTGGAATTATTGAGTCAGATCATCAGGCTTGCTGTCAAGCACTTTAGCCTACCGAGCCATCTCATAGGCCAGTTTTCCTTAATATTTAATAAAATAATTTTTATAGTAGATCTCAGTTGCATTTTAGCTTGCAAAAATAAACAATTCATTCTTGCATTCATTTTATCATGTTTATTTAAACAAAGAAAAGGCAATTTGGTAATAGATTGTAATAACTTTATATTAAATATCTAATTAAAGAAGTATCACCAAATTTTGTGAAGTTGATTTTTCTATGTATTGTCTGAGATGAGTAGAATAAGGCTGCATCGATTCAATCTCATGCAAAAATATAAGAATATTTTTTGCCCATGAAAAGAATAATTTTATTGAAAGAATTTTTGTTCCCATGGTGATTTTGGTTTTCTGGTTCTATATTTTGGCCTTTGATGTAGGAGAAGAGTCAAATTTATCATTAATGTCTATTTTTTAATGTGGCAATTATAGAAAACCTGCACAAAGTTTTGTATGTTGATTTAAAAATAGTCCATGTGAAGTATATCTATGTAATATTGCTTTATGTAAATGATATTCTTTGAGACATTTTGAGAATTAACAATTTTGTCAAAACACTGTGTTTTATGGCTGTCAATTCATAAGGAATGTTGTTATAACACAAATAGGATTTCTAGAACAGAGATTTATAAGGAAAATAGCTATTTTATCTGAATGATAATAAATGGAATTTTTATTGTTGATCTATTAAGCCATTGTTTATAAATGTGATAGTTAAATAAAAATATGCCTAAAGGGCTCATACATTTGAATGATTAGGAACCATAGAGTGTCACTGTTTTAAAGGATTAGAATGATTTGGAGGACTGGCCTTTTTGGAGTAGTTGTGGTCTTGTTAGTGTAGATGTAGACTTGTTAGAGGACAAGTGTCACTGGTGGTGGGCTTTGATTTTAAAAGCCCACACAAGTCCACGTGTCTTTGCCTATGGATCAGGTATAGCTCTTAAATTATTTTCCAGTATTATGTCTGTCACACCTGTCGCCATGCTTTTTGCCTTGAAAATAATGGACTAAGACTCTGAAACTTTAAGAAGTCCCTACTTAAATGTTTTCTTTTATAAGTATTACCTTGCTCATAGAGTCTCTTTACCTTAGTAGAACAGTGACTAAGACACTATAAAATTCCAAACTCCTTTTATGTATGGCCTACCTTTGACTCTAAGTTATTCTTCACTTATTTCTGAAATGAATTGTAGATATTATATGTGAATATTGAAACATCATTCACAAATCTCCAATCCTGCCCTTTCATTTGATCATTTCATAACACTTAATCCTCTTAGCAATAATATCTTGACCTCATGTTATTATTATGTATATATAAACATATAAACAGGACTTATGCATGTAATAAAATTTTAATCATCCTTCCACATTTCTGGAAAAATATATAAAAACAAACATGATCAGTTAGGGTATGTATGTATTTGAAAAATTACATACTCTTAAAATTCTTCATATACTCTTAAAATTCAAGACTTATGAAGTTGAATTTCTTCACCATTCACTTACACTTTTCCATTTCTGTTAGAAAAATATATTTCACACCCAGAATGAAATAGCTTAAAAATAATAATGGAAGACAGAACACCCACTGGCGATTTCATCAATTGTCACTCTGAAGTTGTGCAACACCAAGAAAATATCCTGATTGTGTTGTCTCAAAAGTAGAAATAAAAAATTTCTTTCTAGTTTAGGATTACCCAGAAGAAACTTTAAAATCCTGAACTGCTACCAATGTACTTCAAAAGCACTGATATAATTTATTCAAATAAGTACATATTGCAGAGTATTCTCCACATATAATTTTAGAAACATGACAAAAGAGCAATGCTATTATCTGTTAAAACAAACCAAAACCAAAATAAAAACAAAAAAATATCTGATTACTAAAAGTCCAATGGGCATGTTCCCATTTTCTTTCTCTTTTCATTTTTAACTATAACATTTGTTGCAATAGTTCTGGCTTTCATTCTCTAAGCTTAGATTCATTTTGAAAATGATTAAAAATGGAAAAACCAAAGAAGAAAATGGAAGTTAAAAAGAATTATAGAGACAGGTATATTTGAGTCAATTGAAATTAAAGGATCCTGGTGTCCCATGTTCAAGAAAGTATGTGTCATCACAAACTCTGTAGGGATAACTAAGGAAGAATAAAAAGTCACACAATCGTATGAATTCAAAAGATGATTTAAACCAAAGATCAGACAGAGAGTAGGGATAGTCATTTGTATAGACCTGGGCTATCAAATAGATGGGGGAAAGGGGTTGAAGGATTTCAAAGACTTGCTTGTATTGATCTTCTTGGTAACTGGTAGATAAGAGCAGACACTATGCTCAAGGTGCCTGAGAGAAAATGAAGAACTAGAAAAGAGTTGAAAAGAATAATTGACACTGTAGAAAACGTGTGAAAGGAAGGCAATTAGTGGTAAATAATATGAATGTTGAATAAAACTAAATGCAAAAGCAACATCAGAAATTGTTGAGGCAATTATCATGGGTATTTGGCAAGGTTTTGAAAGCCCAGAAGTAGGGATATTGACCCTAAAAATTGGCAATTAGTCACAAACAAGATGGCAAAGGGTGCAGGAATGAAGAAGTATTCTAAAGTAACCTATTTTTAGTGAATCAAGTGATATTCTTCAGGCAGCCAATTTAACAGATTCTCATAGTGATAATAACTAAAAAGGTTTTACAGTCTGTAATACATAGTTGGCTTATTTTCTACATTTCAAATTATCTTTTCTTATCTTTCAGTAGTTCACAGAGGGGTATCATCCCCTTTAAAAATGGCCAGTCTGACCTTTTAAAGGTTAATCCATATCAGATGTCACATAGTTGCTAAGTGGCACATCATAGTGCAGTCCAAATTGCTGAATGTCACACTGCCTTGGATCAGACAGTGTGCTCTTTTGCTCTTCTGGAGGCTTTATAAGTTGACAGTCTTAAGACTTGACTTTTACCTGTGGCACATTCAATGGGATAAAAGTGTGCTTTTACACAGCTGTATCTAGGTTTAAAAAAATTTAACTAGATCTCTCCTCTACTAGTCAACTTTTCAGAATGTTTTTCAAGTTTTAGATAAATTAGAAATATAAGATATATAGTGTGCCAAAGAAATCTGAAAAGATTTAAGTGTCACTTCACAGTTCATATAACAAGTAACAGTGTTTACTCGTATTATCTCACCTTTTTACTAAGTCTCCTCTAAAATGAGGAGCTTAAAATTCTTGAATTCCAAGAATGTTTCAGCTTTATAATTTTACATAACATTTTTATTTTTCTACTACACACACTGCAACTCTGATACTGCATTTGGAAAGATTGGCTGTAAGAGTACTTGAGCTCTCAGAAGTGTGGAAGGATGATTAAAGTTGTTTTACATGCATAAGTCCTGGAAATGTATAATCATTCAATCACAGATATTAGCATACAGTAATTCAAGTTTTCAAAGATAGAATTTAGATCTTATGAGAAGCTTAAGTGAAGGTGTCAGGAATTATCAGTTTAAGTTAAATGTAAACAATTGAGTAATATCATAATTTTTAAATCACAAACTAAGAAAGCTTTAATTTAAAAAGTTACTACCATGTGGAAAAGATAAAGGCAGCAAATGTAATATGAGGAAAGATTGAGACTATATGAACTAGGAAGAAAGGGTATCTCAAGGGATGTTTTTACTCCATAACCAGCCTACTGTATATGTGAATTTAGGCAGGTTCAAGATATAGAAAGAATGAAAGTTCAGGATCTTAGAATGAGATTATTTTAATAATTTTCCTGATAAGTATACATTTAAGTGAACAAAGGGAAGAAGCAAGCAAGCTCACTATTTTCCAAAAGGCCACAGGGAAACACACACACACACACACACACACACACACACACACACGTACAAACACACACACACAGACACACACACACACAAAACATTGAGAAAGTAAATGAAAAATAGAACAAAACATCAGGAATAAACAAATATCTTTCAATAATAACTAAATATTCATGGTCCCCATTTCCCATTGTAAAAAGCCAGGACTAGCTTATTGAATAAGACAATCGAATTCATGGCTTTGCCTCAAAGAAAAGCACATTTTTATCAAAATAGACACCATAACAAGGTAATAAAATATATATTCTTAGTAAAAGGATGTAGGAAATTAGCATATGTAGCTTTTCTAACTTCTGGCAAAATTATATTACAATTCAAAAGATTTTAGTGGTGGAGGAAATACCCTGCAGCATAATACATGTTATACTCAACAAGGCTATACCCAACAATATATTAGGTAGAAAAAAAATCAAGAGTTTTGACTAATATCAAGATCAATGTCCACTGTCTTAAGTTGTAGTCATTATACTCATTATACTGCTTAAAGACTTAGCTCAAGGAATAAGAGGGAGAAAGAAAATGAAAGAATATAAATGAATGTGTAAAGAAGACATCAAAGTATCCCTAATGGCAGATGGTTTGATTCTTTATATGTAAGACTCTAAATGTTCCACCAAATCATTCTTAGAGCTGAAATAGTTTAGCATAGTAAAAGAATACAAAATGCACCTTGATAAACCAGCAGCTCTCCTCTTTACAATTGAGGAAAAAAATGAAAGCGAAGTAATAATATTTTCACAGAGAAAAAAAAAATACCTTAGGAAAAAACATAAAGAAAACAGAAATCTCTATAATAAAATTCAAAAATTTGAAGAAAGAAATTGAGGAAGATACTAGAAAATGAAAACACACTGCATGATTTTATATGGGAGAAATTAATATACTGAAAAGGACTGTCTTGGCTCCCAAAGCATAAAGATGCAGAACTCTTAACTCCTCTGCAGTACTATTTCTATCTGCACACTCTCATGCTTTCCACCATGATGATAATGAAATAATCCTCTCAAACTCTCAGCCTTTCTCAGTTAAATGTTTTCCTTTATAAGACTTGCTTTGAACATGGTGGCTGTTTACAACAATAAAAAATGAAACTAAATCAATTGTAAAGATCCAAACTATGAAATAGTATCAAGAATATTCAAACATTCATTAAAAACAAAGAATTCTGGAGGATATATTATAACATACAGTTTTAAGTTATGTTACTGTGCTATGGTAATTACAGGACTGTACTTTCATAAAAAGTGACACATTGGTCAGTTCTTATAATGGAGCAAATACTTCCTTAGAAGAAGGCTACCTGTTTCTCGATAAACTTACAAAAGATAAAGTAAAACCACCACCACAACAAAAAAGTGACCTTTTACTAAACAAAAATCTCAGTATTAAATAGGTCAATAACTTCAACATGAGGTTGATGCTCTGAACCTGGCAGAGGAGAAAGTGGGGGGCAGGCACTGAATTACAGGAAGAGGTGAGGGTTTGAATGGTAACACATGAATTAAGACAAATGGTCAACATACAGTATCTCAGGAAACTAAAATGATTCTGAACAGCAAGGAAAAATAAGATGAGTGAATATGAAGGAAAGACTGGGGAAATGTTTTCTGAGTTACTTATCTGAGACATTATTAGTGTCTAGAATCTAGAAATCCCCAAAACAACCAAATAATGATAAAATAATTAAATATATAACTTCAGCATTTCTTATTAATTAAGTAATTAAGTTAATTTAATAAATAACTTAAAAAGTGTTACAGAACTGAATAGAAAATTATCAAAAGAAGAAATATAATTGGATAACATATGTTTTAAAGGAATATTCAGCATCCTTAATCATCAGAGAAATTCAGATTAAAACCAAGATTCTACTTCATGCCCATCAAAAAAAATCATCAGGAATAGAAATTACAAATGAAACTCCTATGGAAATGATGAACGGGGAATATGCACTGTTGGTGGGAATGTAAACTGGTGAAAGCTACTTTAGAAATCTCTCTGGAGAGAACAGGAATTCAAGGCCCATACCTAAACATAGTAAAAGCAATATACAGCGAACCGGTAGCCAGCATCAAACTAAATGGAGAGAAACTTGAAGCAATCCCACTGAAATCAGGGACCAGACAAGGCTGCCCCCTTTCTCCTTATCTTTTCAATATTGTACTTGAGGTACTAGCTCTGGCAATTCGACAACATAAGGAGGTCAAAGGGATACAAATTGGAAAGGAAGAAGTCAAACTATCATTATTTGCAGACGACATAATTGTCTACCTAAGTGACCCAAAGAACTCCACTAGAGAGCTCCTACAGCTGATAAACAACTTCAGCAAAGTGGCAGGTTATAAAATCAACTCGAGCAAATCAGTGGCCTTCTATACTCAAAGGATAAGCAGGCTGAGAAAGAAATTAGGGAAATGACCCCATTCACAATAGCCACAAACAGTATAAAGTATCTTGGGGTGACTCTTACCAAACATGTGAAAGATCTGTATGACAAGAACTTCAAGACTCTGAAGAAGGAAATGGAAGAAGACCTCAAAAAATAGGAAAACCTCCCATGCTCATGGATCGGTAGAATCAATATAGTTAAAATGGCCATTTTGCCTAAAGCACTATACAGATTCAATGCAATACCCATCAAAATCCCAACTCAATTCTTCACAGAGTTAGAAAGAGCAATTATCAAATTCATCTGGAACAACAAAAAACCCAGGATAGCTAAAACTGTTCTCAGCAACAAAAGAAAATCTGGGGGAATCAGTATCCCTGACCTCAAGCAATACTACAGATCAATAGTGTTAAAAACTGCATGGTATTGGTACAGTGACAGGCAGGAGGATCAATGGAACAGGATTGAAGATCCAGAAATGAACCCACACACCTATGGCCACTTGATCCTCGACAAAGAGGCTGAAAACATCCAATGGAAAAAAGATAGCCTTTTCAACAAATGGTGCTGGTTCAACTGGAGGTCAGCATGCAGAAGAATGCGAATTGATCCATCCTTGTCTCCTTGTACTAAGCTCAAATCCAAATGGATCAAGGACCTCCACATAAAGCCAGACAGTCTGAAGCTAATAGAAAAGAAACTGGGGAAGACCCTTGAGGACATCGGTACAGGGAGAAAGTTTCTGAACAGAACACCAATAGCGTATGCTCTAAGAGCAAGAATTGACAAATGGGACCTCATAAAATTACAAAGTTTCTGTAAGGCAAAGGACACCATCAAGAGGACAAATCAGCAACCAACAAATTGGGAAAAGATCTTCACCAATCCTACATCAGATAGAGGGCTAATATCCAATATATATAAAGAACTCAAGAAGTTAGACTCCAGAAAACCAAACAACCCTATTAAAAAATGGGGTACAGAGTTAAACAAAGAATTCTCACCTGAAGAACTTCGGATGGCGGAGAAGCATCTTAAAAAATGCTCAACTTCATTAGTCATTAGGGAAATGCAAATCAAAACAACCCTAAGATTTCATCTTACACCAGTCAGAATGGCTAAGATTAAAAATTCAGGAGACAGCAGGTGTTGGAGAGGGTGTGGAGAAAGAGGAACACTCCTCCACTGCTGGTGGGGTTACAAATTGGTACAACCACTCTGGAAAGCAGTCTGGCGGTTCCTCCGAAAATTGGGCACCTCACTTCCAGAAGATCCTGTTATACCACTCCTGGGCATATACCCAGAAGACTCCCCACCATGTAATAAGGATACATGTTCTACTATGTTCATAGCAGCCCTATTTATAATTGCCAGATGCTGGAAAGAACCCAGGTATCCCTCAACAGAAGAGTGGATGCAAAAAATGTGGTATATCTACACAATGGAGTACTATTCAGCCATTAGAAACAATGAATTCATGAAATTCTTAGGCAAATGGATGGAGCTAGAGAATATCATACTAAGTGAGGTAACCCAGACTCAAAAGGTGAATCATGGTATGCACTCACTAATAAGTGGATATTAACCTAGAAAACTGGAATACCCAAAACATAATCCACACATCAAATGAGATACAAGAAGAAAGGAGGAGTGGCCCCTCGTTCTGGAAAGACTCAGTGAAACAGTATTCGGCAAAACCAGAATGGGGGAGTGGGAAGGGGTGGGTGGGAGGACAGGGGAAGAGAAGGGGGCTTACGGGACTTTCGGGGAATGGGGCACTAGAAAAGGGAAATCATTTGAAATGTAAATAAATTATATCGAATAAAAAAATAAAAAGAAAAAAAAAGAAATCTCTCTGGAGTTTTTGCAGAACATAGTAAAAAAACTCACATATGACATAAGATAGTACACCTGAGCATATAACTGCCTTCAGGTATCTATATCTTACTAAAGATATACATTCACATCCATATTCATGGCTGTTGTACTCAGAGTACCTAAGAAATGGAAGCAATCTCTATGCCCATAAATAGACTAATGGATGAAAAATATGTGATATAGAAACATAATTGGAAATTACTCAGCTATACAAGAAAATTAAATATAAATATTGCAGTTCAGTGGATCAAAGTGGGAAAGTTAATACTGACTGCTATAAGTCAGGCTTAGAAAGACAAACATCTGTGTTCTCTCTTATAAGCAGATCTTAACTTCAATTCTTTTGTTTTGTGTATTTAACTAGAAGTACAAGTGGAACCCAGGAAAGGAGCAAAGGGCTTTGTGGGGAGACTTAAAATAGAAGAATAGAATTTAGATTAAATAATAGAAGATAGAATAGCAGGGACATAAAGCATGGACGTGTGGGTGCACATAGGAAATGACACAGTGAAAGAAAAGCCTATCCCAAAGAAGAGGTTTTGAAAAAGTATGTGTAAGCCTAGTATCTCACAAGTCATTTAAAAACAAACAACAAAAACCACAGTGACAGGGTAGTAGAATGCCCGTGAGCACAGATGAGGGGCAGGAAGCAGAATAGTGAGTTAAAGGGACATTAAGGGAGGATGTCACTAGCTGGACATGGTTGTGTCCTCAGTCAGCTGTGGCTCCCAGAGTTTGTCTAATGTTAATAACCACCAACCATAGAGTACACACGGAGGGACCCATGGCTCCAGCCGCATATGTAGCAGAGGATGGCCTAGTTGGCATTAATGGGAAGAGAGACCCTTGGTCCTGTGAAGGCTTGATGTCCTAGTGTAGGTGAATGCCAGAGTGGAAAGGCAGGAGTGTAGGGGTGGGAGGGAGGGGGAGCACCCTCATAGAATCAGGGGGAGTGGGATGGAATAGGGATCTTGAGGGGTCTTGAGGGGGTGACCAGGAAAGGGGATAACATTCGAAATGTAACTAAAGAAAATATCCATTAAAACTATGGAAAAAAAAAAAAAAGAACAGTCTCAACACCTGGTTTGCCACATTCTCTTTACTTACTTCCTACTTCAAGATATACTACTGCTTCAGTTCTCACGTTGAGCATTAACTCCCTTCCACAGTTTGCTGTAAGGGTTACTGTATTTGAATAAAAATTTCACCTGTGTACTATACTAATAATGCCTAACAATTTCAGGTCAAAAATGAAGCGAATTTCTCTGGAAGTCTTTTATTACTTTCAACAATAGTCCAGACATCTTTTCTATGTTCCTTCTATTTTACAAATCATTATGAAGAAAAGTGGTTTCTGGGATCAAAGCCTTAAACAGAAGTCCTCAAAGTAACAGACAAGAAGAAAGCAGAAAGCAAACACTTCAGGATATTGCTCTGTACAAAGAGTATTTTGCTAAGACTTCAAAGCAGAAAACACAAAAGCAAAAATAAACAAAGGAATTACATGGAACTAAAAAGCTTCTCTACAGAAAAGGAACAATGGACAGAGTAGGGAGAAGACCTACACAATGGGAGAAAATATTTGCAAATTCTTCATTTGACAGGGGATTAACACTTAGAATACATATTCAACACCCAAACGATTTACCAGTGAAAGAAAACACAAAACATACTCAGATTTAAAGTATTACTAAATGACTTGAATAGGCATTTACAACAATGGCGTACAATGTTCAACATTTGCTGAACATAACCACCTCCTGAAAAATAGAAATAAAATCTGCAGTAAGGTATCATTATCACTTTACTTCACTAAGAATAGTTATCATCAAGAAGACTACATGTTGTGGGGAAAGTTTTACTCAAATGAGAAGATCTCCAGAACCTACATTAAATAAAAAAAAATGATGAGATAGATAGAAAGATAGATGATAGATAGATGATAGATAGATATAGAGATAGATGATAGATAATAGATTGACAGATACATTGATAGATACATCATACATAAAATAGACAGATACATAATACATGCATAAAATAGACAGATACATGCATACATACATATATACATATATACATACATATATACATATATAGAACATGGTATGGCAGTATGGGTTGTACTATTACAGTACTGGTGAAGCAGAGAAAGCTAGATCCCTGAATCCTGAAGCCTGGAACTTACTAGTCAGTTCATCTACCTGGTTCCATCAGGCAAAATAAGATATACAGCTATTGGGGGAGATACTTAATGCTAACCTCCCTTACTCTCTAACAAACACCTCCATGTATACATGCACACATACATAAAAATATATGTAATATAAATATAAAAAGAAAGACAACAGAAACCCAGCCCTGTGATATGAAGAAAGGGGAAGCTGTGACATATTGTTGCTGTGAAATACAAATTGTTATTGGTCAGATCTGCATAATATTAAAATAATAACATAATATTTTGTTTGTGGAAACTCTGCCAGGATTTCTCTTGGTAAATGACAGTCTTGCATCACCAAACTGATTACATTTTTAATAAAGTAATATGTTCATTTTTAAAATGCTACCACATAGCACAGGTTGCTAATTCATTTGGGTTTAACCATTGCAAGCTGATAGGCTATAGTTGTTACCTATGTATTTTATGTATTCAATTTTAAAATGGCTTTCCTCCTTCCTTCCCTCCCTCCCACCCTCCCTACCTCCCACCCTCCCTTCTTCCCTCCATCCCTCCCTCCCTTCCTTCCTCCCCAAGAGCATCTGTATACACAGAAAGGAGAGAAAACAAGATTAATATTATCAAGTTCCATCCAAAACAAGGTGCTGAGCTTTCTGAGATTTCAGTTTAACAAGTCCTGGGCAGTCATATGGCATCTTTGCTGGTCAATATAAAGCAATGGAGTGGAAAAGATGAGAGAGAGAGAGAGAGAGAGAGAGAGAGAGAGAGAGAGAGAGAGAGAGAGAGAGGAGAGAGAGACAGGAGAGAGAGAAGGAGAGAGGGAGAGGGAGGGCGGGCGAGAGAGAGAGAGAGAGAGAGAGAGAGAGAGAGAGAGAGAGAGAGAGGAGAGAGAGGGAGAGGGAGGGAGGGCAGAAGGGAGAGAGAGAGGGGGGAGAGGGAGGGAGGGAGCAGGAGGGAGGGAGGGAGGGAGAGAGATCTAGTATGTAGGTAACTAAGATTAGGGGAAAACAGCAAATGATTTTCTAAATCCAAGACATCTAATCCTTTTATACCTACTGTAACATGCTCTAAGGTATATGGTAAGTATGATCAAAAAAATGAAAACTTCAAATAACATAAATATAGAGAATATGCCTTTGACAAGGAAGTATAGTTCATATGCAAACAATACTTTTAAAAATACATTAGTAGATCAAATGTTTCTATCAGCAATCTGTTTCTCTTTCTCTCTCAGCCTCTCTCTCTGCCACTGTTATTTTTCTCCAAATTGCCTTCTCATTTTTGTTTTGTTCTTCTCCACAGCCCCATTTTATATATTTTTTTACCCATATGCCAATTATAAGAAAATTATTTGAGTGACTATTTTGTATCGGGCTCTTCTGTACAGAATGTACTGTATGACACTCAAGCGTAATAATATGCCATATGTTTTCTGTAATCAGTGATTAAATTTGTTCTGATACATAAATTACAAAGCAGCCCACAGGGATAACTGTTTCCTAGCCCTCCTTGCATCTCCATCCATGTTTGAAAGTATTCCCATTGCCCACAAGTGCTTGCTGACTGCAGCCTAATATAGGTGTCACCTGGGAAGCTCTGCTAGTGCATGACAACTACAGAGAGGGACACTCTCAGCCAGCCATGAACTGAGCACAGGGTCCCCAATGGAGGAGCTAGAGAAAGGATTCAAGGAGCTGAAGGGATTTGCAGCGCCAAAGGAAGAACAATATGAGACATCCAGTACCCCCAGAGCTCCCAGGGACAAAACCATCAACCAGAGTACACATGGAGTTACCCATGGCTCCAGATGCATAGACAGCAGAGGATGGCCTTTGGATATCAAAGGGAGGAGAGGCCCTTGGCTCTAGGAAGGCTCGATGCTGCAATGTAGGGTGATACCAGGTCAGAGAAGCTGGAGAGGGTTGATTGGGGAACAGAGGGAGGGGAGATGGCTTATGGGATTTTCGGGTGGGGGGGCGCGAGGAACCAGAAAAGGGAACATTTGAAATGTAAATAAAGAATATATATAATTTAAAAAAAAAGAAAAAAAAAGAAAGTATTACCACATCTAGTCAATTTCTTTAGGCCAGGCTTCTCCTATGAAAATATATATCACCACCTGCATAGCGTGTATTCATTTCTCATGGTGAATACGTCATACAGAATATTGTTTGCACTTCTCCAACATCCAAGCCAGCTTGTGTCTATTTGTTACTACATTTTTGTGGTTACCTTCAGTTCTTGTCTTGTGACTTTTGTTCTGTCAAGCAAATAGTAAATGTATTAGCTCAAGGAATAGTATTTTGAAATGGATAAAATCTAATCTGGCTATTTCTTGTGATTTACAAATATCACTATTACTGGCAAAAAATAAAACTAGTATAAAATATAAGCCAACAGACCAATTTTTTACTGTGCCAGTGATCTCATTTATTTCTTGTTCACGATTAATCCCTGGTTTTTGTTTAATTTTGGCCTTTTTCGATCATTTCAAACTTCTTTAAGTGGGGAATATTTATTATCTTTTCTCATATATTCTTTGCACAACAGGAATATTATTCTTTTGCTTTTCACAGGGAGAAATAAGGAGTAGTGCAATAACCAAGTGGAACCTGCTCCCCTCTTATGTCAACCCTACAAATTCAAAATTGATGGTAACATTTTCCCTTTCTATTGCTCCAATGCCATGAGATCCATTGAGCATCCGGATGACAGTATTTAACAAGAAGTCATAACCCTCAATATAATCAGATTTCAGGGCTCTTTAGATCAACTGATTGTATAAAATTTGGTTACTTGGGACTGGAGAGTTTGTTCCTCAGTTAAGAGCACTGGCTGTTCTTCCATAGGACCCTAGTTCAATTCCTACCAGCGATATCTTATACTGCAATCATATACATTATCTATCTTTGTCCACCATAGGCACCAGGCACAAACCTGATATATAAACATTAATGCAGACAAAGCACACAATCATATCAAATAAATTAGATTTTAAGAGAATCACTATATGCTATCATTACTATTCCTTCATAATCATCAAAGTGGTATTGGGTGAAAAAATTATAATCTTGGGTATCAATGAATACTGAGCATGTATGTTCTGCTTCAGTGTGATGTTGTGATTAAACTCTAAATAAACAAGAAGCACCTAATGAATGACCATTTCATCAGCATTTGTGGAAGAATGCACTTCTTCAAGATATCTTTTAAGAAGTAGGATTTGTCTCTCAGCAACCTAGCCACATTTCTTTCTTTTGGGACTGCTGATCACGTCTAATGTAAGTTATCACATCACATAAAAACTAGTTAAAATATGGCTGCCACACTGTCTAAATCCATCAAGATTAGAAATTAAAGTCATACTCAAAATATATATTCATGAGCAATTTGATAATTATGGCTATGATTTTAATTTTCACTTCCTGATATTCCTGAAACTTATTTGTGCTATTATTGTAAATGTTTAGTGATTCAAATTTACCAGAAAATAGAAGAAATATATTTATACTTGCAGGAAAATAATTTCCTAAATAAAGTAAATAAACATAAACCTAGGCTGTCTATTATAATTATTTGTGCATCATTAATAAGTCTGGATTTGCTAAAAATTATTCAACTTTGCATTCTTTTAAAAACAAGCGTATTTCAGGAACATGGTAATGTTTCAAACAAAAATATAATTCCCATAAATAAAGGAGACAAAAAGGAATCTCTGTTCCAAAACAAATTATATAATATCCCTTGTCAGAGGTTATCAAGAAGGTCTAGCCACTTCCATGTATTGTCCCTTAGAAGGACTAAGGGACAGTTTCTACCTTCTTCTAGAATTAAGTAGGTTAACATGACTTAGCTGTTATTTTTCTTATGTTACTTGGAATATATTTTGCATATACAAAATACATAGATTGTCCAGTATATATAAAATAATTGAGATTATTTGTCAGTGTGTTTGATAAAGCTTGCAACTCTACTTATAACTGGAACTTATTAGAAAAGAATAATTTGTAGCTGAAGGTTTCTGAACAATTTGTAATTGAACGTTACCATACAATTTCTGTGAATAGAAATTCTGACAACACTTGATGTCATCTTTCTCACTTTAGCCATTTAGTATGTAGATCACAATGGACATTTTTATTAGTTTTAAAAACTTAACCTGTGATTTTCTATGTATTTAAGAGTAGCATGTGTTCTAGCTAAACAGAAGATATGAACAGGAAAAAGTACCATAAAAGACAAACCCTCCACATAAAAATAATTTCTATATTTCAAATTTTTATAACAAAAATTGTTTGAAATAAATTCTTAGCTGTTAGATATACAGTATTGTATGGGGTTAGGATATATCTTCCACATCCATAATATTTATGTGAGATCTAAAATTAGATTATGTACATTATGGGAATAGCCCATATAATTTTTATATTCAAAAACATTTTAATTTATATAGATAATATGGTAAAGATTAATACTATTTTATAGGCTCTCTATCATATGTGTTTTAGCATGTTCTAAGAAAATGTTATAAAATGGAAATGTAACAAATCTTATATCTCCAATGAATCTAATCAATTATGAATTGTTAATTTTATTCTTTCAGTTAGTATTTTGCACCTAGACCCATTTAAACTTCCAGTTGCTACTAATGTTCTATAATATGTATAAGAAAGCATTCCTTGTTTTTTCAATATGATGTTGTTATAATGTTTTTTAACAAAGAATCTATAAACATTAATTCACAAAAGTATAAAGTGGTAAAGCTGTAATGCAAGAAGGGCATTCTATATGAGGTCAAAGAAAGATGTCCTTATATCTGATAATATTTTCCTACAATTTTCTATTGCCAACAAGCAACATTTTATATTTATACCTTTTTATATTCAAATATCCTTTGAGGATAGAAGTGGGAAACATCAATGTCCTATGATCTTATACTGATTTTTTCCAGGCTAAAACATCCTTTACTTTATGGAATATGTACTAGAACTATTAGGACAGAATATAAGATCGGCTGCTTATAGTTTGGAAACAGGATTTCAGATGTAGTTGTAACGAAGATATATATATATATATATATATATATATATATATATATATGTGTGTGTGTGTGTGTGTGTGTGTGTGTGTGTGTGTGTATACATAAATCTGGGACTAAGATTGTAGAAATATAATATGAGGCTCTCAGAGGACAGCCATGCTAGGCTCCTGTCTACAAGAGAGGATATGCCTAATCCTGTAGAGTCTTGATGCCCAAGAGTAGGTGAATACTGGAGGGTGGGCAACACTCTCAGAGGCAAAGGTGAGAGGGGTTGGGGGAAGAATTCTGAGGGGTAACCAGGAGGGTGGGCAACATTTGGGTTATAATAAATAAAATAATAAATTAAAAAGAAAAATGCAAGTAAATTGAAGTTAATTAAAGAAATTAGATCACCTAAGGAAAACTGCATACACAGAACAGTGGATATGGCAGTGATAAATTGAAGCTTATAATTTTCAATCGCTTAGCAAGGATGATGAACTATTCAAAACCATCTAGAAAAAGTAAAAGTGGCAGGTGACTGAGATAGCCTAAATAGTATGTAGTCAAGAGGATTCAAGGAAAATCAGAAAATCGCATCTAGGTTCTTTCAATTTTTGATAACAAAGTTATGACTCATAGCTTATATTACTGGTTCCAAGATGAGACTACCAAGAATCAGAAATAAAAAATTAGCGTTTCTGGGTTAAATGAATGATGACAGGAAGATTGTATTAAAATGAAACAGTGGTCTGCATAAAGCTACAATGCATCCTACAATTGAATGCACTAAGTTATACTATATTGGCAATTCATTTCTGTACTCTCAGTTGCTCATTACAGAAACTATTTTGTTGCAAGACTTCTGTTTTTGTAACACTTTTCTTGGGGAGATGTGAACAGATTTATATCACTAATATAGCTTATGACAGAACAAAGGAATATTGTCACCAAAGTGAACTAATGACATTGCAGGGGAACATTTGCAGGAGAATGAGTGAGAGTTAAGAATAGGAGCAAAAATTATCCAAATATAGTTGCATCACAAATGCTTCCTGCGAGTATGGCTAATGGCTTATGAAACCTAGATCTTACTGAACAACCTGCAGAATGTTCAGCCACAGATTGGAGTTGTGTTTCTTTTAAACAACTCATGTGGTCTGTCTGTTCCTCTTACAGAAATCTGTTCTGGTCTGTGCTTTTTCCATGCTCCTTGGCTGATATGAGCCTCTTCCATGACACTCATCTTGTGTTTTGATATTGCTCATCAGTTTTTATAGCTTTTATATGGCTGAGGAAGTGAAACTTGTCAATTTCAGGTAGGCAAGTTTTTGTACTTGTTTACTCCCTGAGCTTATGGAAGTTTCTTGCAAGACCTAATGTTGTATCTCCTTTAAGTAATCTGTTGCTTCACCTCCTTTTTACTTTTATGTCTTTAAACATACTTTTTTATGGTTATTTCATTTATTTACATTTCAAATATTATCAATTTTCCTGATGTCCTTTCTACAAATGCCCTATTCCTTCTCTCCCCTCCTGCTTCTGTGAAGGAACACACACTGACCTACCCACTCCAACCTCACCACCCTATCATTCCCCTATGCTAGGGAATCAAGTCTCCATAAAACCTAGGGCCTCACCTCTCATTGATTCCAGATAAGGCAATCCACTGCTACATAGGCATCTGGAGCCATGGGTACATCCAATGTAAAATTTTTGGTAGGTGGCTTAGTCCCTGAGAGCTCTGAGTGGTCGGGTTGGTTGATATTGTTGTTCTTCCTATGGGTGTGTAAACCACTTCAGCTCCTTCAGTTCTTCCCCTTATTCCTCCATTTGGGTGCCCTTGCTCAGTATGACGGTTAGCTGCAAGCATCCTTGTATGTATTGGTCAGACTGTGGCATAACCTCTCAGAGGACAGCCATACCATGCTCCTGTCAGCAAGCACTGCTTGGCATCAGCAATAGTGTCTGGGTTTGTCTGCAATGGAATGGTTCCTTAGGTGGGGTAGTCTCTGGATGGCCTTTCCTTCAGTCTCTGCTCCACTCTTTGACCCTGCACTTCCTTGAAAGAGGAAAAAGTCTGTGTTAATAGTTTTGATTTCAGCTGGTCGGTGGTGGTGTACGCCTGTAATCCCAGTACTCCGGGTGGCAGAGGCAGGTGGATTTCTGCATTCAAGGCCAACCAGCCTGGTCTACAGAGTGAGTTCCAGGACAGCCAGAGCTATACAGAGAAAGCTTGTCTAGAAAAAAACTGAACCCTCAAAACCAAAAAATAAAATAAAATAAAATAAAATAAAATAAAATAAAATAAAATAAAATAAACTTTTGATTTCAAGAAGAATGAATGCCATAGCATGGATGCTTAAGTCCTGTTTAGAAGGGGAAACAAAATAATCAGGGGAAGAAGAAGGAGGGGAGACCTAAAGGGAGAAGAAGGGAGAAAGAAAAAGGTGGACAGGGTCAGTTATGGGAGGAGACTGAGGAGAAGCATAGAGGGTGAGAAAATTGAAAGGAGGTGTATAGCAGTCGGGGGTGGGGAACTGAGGGTAGTCATTAGAAAGTCCCAGATGCAAGGAAATCAAGAGGATCCCAGAACCCATCAGGAATGACATTAGCTGAAATACCCAACAAAGGGGAGAAAGAACCTATAGAGACCATATCTAGAGGTTAGGCGTGGCCCCCGTTCAGGGATGGCACCACCCACCCATCTCAAAAATATTAACATAGAACTTTCTGTGTCTTAAAGAGCTTTGCTCTCCAAGCTTCCCTCCTTGAGGGACTGTTACATTTCAGAAAAATAACTATAAAACAATGTATGTCGATGTATATAGTCATTTCATAGTCAGACAAAAATCAACCTGTCATTGGTGGAAGAAAAAAAAATATTACTGGCATCCTCATTATTCTTTTTCTCAAATGCACTTACCCAGAAGTGACACATGTTACTTTGTTACAGGTTAAGATAGAATCACTCATCAGAATCTAACAACATAATTGTTACTGGATAATGAGGGTAAAAGTCTGAACCAAGAATGGACTTATTCTTTATGGACACAATTACCAATGCTATGCTGATCAACAGTCTATCAAACATAACATTAACATAATGATCAAAATAAATGACTGGAGTAATATGAATCAACATCATAAAGGCTATCAATAAATATTTAAATGAACCTTAATTTCTATTGGAAATGACATTTCAATAGACTATAAGCTTCTCAAGAAACATGTCACATCTATGATCCTAAGCCTAGAGTCATAGTGCCTAAAGCCTATTTGATGCTCAGATATTTACTGAAAAACCTCTGTGAGAATTAATGAATATCTTACCATATAGAAATGGCAACACAATGTGCAATAAAAAGCTTAAAACTTGAAATTCTGAAAACATCAGAAAATGATATAGGATAACAATGATATGCAAAGATCTGGTATAAAAAGATTTGTTTCTTAATGTGATTCCAAAAGTGTTTTGGAAATTTATTCTAGAAATAAAGACATTTACTGAATATCATACTTGAGAATTTTAGAAATACATTCAAGTTTTCCATTTTCCTTACTGACCCAATACTAGATGATGTCAGACTTCTTGAGAGCTTTTGGATCCAGTATCATTCACTTTTTATGTCTGTCATTTCTTTGAAATCTAATTTTTACCTAAAGATTTTACTATGAGTTGAAGAAAGGGAAATAATTTATCCTTTCTAATTCTCACTGAGTAAATTTTTCTTCAATAGAAATGGAAGGTTTTTCTTTGGAAACTTTTAAAATACAGAAGGTCTAACGTATTTTTTTACATTGCTTTTAAAAGAGTTTTCCTGTTTTCAGAATTTCAAAAATACTAGAATTAAATATATTATTTACATTCTGATTACCTCTCTAACTTCTTGCATATGCAAACCAAATGCCATCTTCCCAACTTCATATCAGCTTTGTTTTTGATAAACTATTATATCCAGTTGGTGTTACCCATATGCACATTGGCATCAGCTTACCTACTGGGACAAGGAAAATCTACCTGCGGCTATATCCTTAAACTTGAATGATATACCCTAATCCAGAAACTATCACAAGGGGTGCAGCAGGCTGATCTTCTAGCCTAACTATGTCATTGAGATGTTTTTTCTTGCTTAATAGCCTTCAAAGCAAATTTAAGCATTATAAAGTTAGTCAATAGGGAAAAAGTTTTCCACTGGGTTTAAGATTGATTTATTTAATACTTTTAATCAACGTTTGTGTTATCTTTATCAATAGGGTCTTACAATATAATTATGGTGAACATCCAAGACTAAAAACAAGAGCCTGAGTTATTTCAAGAAGTCTGTGCACCTAATCCCTGACCAATAATTTGAAGTTCTATATCACATGTCTTATAAAACAACATTCATTTACTGCCTAATTGAACAGCATTGTTCATACATGCAGGGTTAATATGAAATTTATTCTTTTGTTCTGGATCACTAAAGAGATAACTCTTACTCAAGCTCTCTATAAAGCTACATATATTATTAATAAAATGAAAAGCATGTTAACTACATGTATATTCAGTTCATTAACCAGTACTTCTTAGTAATTGGGCTAGAGATCATAAACAGACAGATAGATAATATATATAAAGATAGATATGTAATGAATATTTAACATGTATTGACATTATATATATATATATCTATATATACACTAACTCTATTGTCCAGAATGTTTTTATTTAAACTTTTCAGGTAATCTTCACAAATACTCATAGTTGTTCATGTGTATTTATAAACTTCAATATTTTTCTTAACTAACTTACTTTTATTCTGTTGTTTCTAAGAACTGGATAGAATATCATAGTTCTAAATTATTTTTGCAATATAAGTTCTTGATTTTAATACCTGCCACATTTCAACAGAACACCATTTGAAATGTAAATAAAAAAATATATCGAATAAAAAAAAAAGAAAACATACATCGGTTATTAAAGTACTTGTGAAATCTTTTGACAAAGGGTTGCCTTATCCTCTGTCTTTCAATAGTTGAAATTTTATTGATGTTTTACATACTTAGAGTTATTTAATAATTCTATGCCAACACACTTGTCTTTCAAGATACTAAATACATTCCCAAATGTTCCCAAGCACTTTATTCTCTAACTTTAACATATTTCAGTATCTAACTTTTTTCTACAGTTAGACTAAATCATTCCTATTAATTTCTGTTTTATTTTTGTCACCTCTCTATATATCGTCTATTGATATATATATATATATGTGTGTGTGTGTGTGTGTGTGTGTGTGTGTGTGTGTGTGTGTGTGTGTGTGAGTGTGTGGTGTGTGTGATATATATATATATATAATCAAAAGACAAAAAATATTGTTTGGATCTTTTATGATCTTCACTTATTATGACATTACCTCAAACTATTGGACAATGAATACCCCTAGAGTCACTATTATTTAGAATACATTACAATTTGGAAATATATTCTGTTCTACACTTCCTATTCTCTTTTGTCTTTACCAACAGGTAATTACTTCATTAAATTTCCTTTTTATTTTTATTATTTCTTTTTGAAGTAAATAGAATATGAAAACTTAAAACTTCGCCTCAACAGGTATATGATAAGTTGGATTTCTTTGTCAAGTAACTACACAGCTTTATCTTGGACATACTTTAATTTCATAGTGGGATTACACTATAGAGGTTCTATTGCAGTTATATTGATAGCCCTTGCTGGAAGTGTCTGTCACAGTGCACAGACTTTATTATTTAAATATTATCAAGCAGTTTGTAGGTGTCTCAAGTTAATCTCTTCAGAGGTCTCATTTTTAAGTTTAATTGCACTATTTTTCATCTTTATAACATTTTATTGTATTATTGTTAATTTTGTTGTTTTTGTCATTATTGTTGTTGTTGGTATTGTTCTTGTTGACATGTTAAAGATCCAAACCAGGCCCTCACATATACTGAGGAGAAGCCTTCACCCATGATGTACATCTGTCCACCCTCAGACTTTTTTCTAACAACTATCATGAATTAATTTTTCAGATATGCTTATTAAATTTTACATTCTTAAAACTACTTACTGAGGGAGGTGGCTAGTGGGTGGTCTCATGACCTCCATTTTCAAACTCTGCATTTGGCCTCCAGTACTAAGGATTCTTTCTGAACCCCAAGAGCATCCTGATTATCTGTGGAGGCCTGGATAATAAAGACTAACAAACTCTGAACACTTCCCTACCAATCAATCCCTTCTTAGAGCAGTCCACTGGATACAGCCAGAAGAGTCAAGATACTCTAACATCTATTGTCTGGTCCACAGCACTCAACACCTTCCTGAGAAATCCTGCTGCCATCAGTATCATCCAGCCAATACCAAGAAAAAGAGGTGTAAGAACACAAACAAGAGCCAGGACAATATCGTACCATTAGACCCCAGCTATGTGACGACAGCAATTCCTAGATATCCTATTGACACTAAAGTCCAGGAAGATAATCTTAAAACCAATATTATACACATGGTATCAGCCTTTAAGAGAAAATGAAATTACAAAAAATACAACCAAACAAATGAAGGCTATGTATAAAATTATCCAAGATCTGAAAATAGGGAAGTAGAAGCAGTAAAAACAACACAAACTGAGGCAATCCTGGAGATGGGAAACCTAGAAAAAGAAGTTCGGGAGAAAATACGCTTAAAATTAGTTACAAATAATATAAAGTATCTTAGTGTAAGTCTAACTAAGCAAGGAAAACCTTATGACAAGAATTTAATTAGTTGCAAATAATATAAAGTATCTTAGTGTAAGTCTAACTAAGCAAGGAAAACCTTATGACAAGAATTTCAAGTCTCTGAAGAAAGAAACTGAGGATGATATTAGAAGATTTAAAGCTTTCCCATGCTTATGGATTAGTAGGATTAACATAGCAAAATGGCCATCTTACCAGAAGCTATATATACAGGTTTAATGCAGTTCTCATTAAAACTTCAACACAACTCTTTACAGAACTAGTCTCAGCTTTGTATGGAAAAACAATCCTACACAATAAAAGAATTTCTGGATATATCACAATCTTTGACGTCAAACTGTATTATAGAGTAATAGTAATCAAATCTCTATGGTACTGGTATAAAAACAGCAATGTTAATCAATGTACTCAAATCAAATACCCAGAAATAAACCCATACACCTACATATATCTGGACACTTGATTTTAGAAAAAGAAGGCAAAATTCTACCATGGAGAATAGGACGTATCATCCAGAAAAGATGCTGCTCTGTCTAGATATCTTTTTGTAGTAAAATGCAAATAGGTTCATTTTTCTCACCTTGCACAAAACTCAAGTTCAAGTGAATCAATATCCTCTACATAAAGCAAGATACACTAAATTAAATTATACAGAAATTGGGAACTAGCCTTTAACTCATCAATACAGGAAACAATTTCAAGAACAGAACACCAGTGGTTCAGGCCCTAAGATCAACAATTAATAAATTGTACCTCATGAACCTGAAAGACTTCTGTAAGGCAAAGGATACCATCACTAGGACAAAACTATAGCCTACATATTGAGAAGAGATCTTAACTACTCTATATCTGACAACAGTCCAATATCTAAAACATATAAAGAAATCAAAAAAGTAGACATCAACAAACCAAATAACTCAAAGATGTTCCAAAATTCCACAAGGACACTTGCTCTACTATATTCATATCAGCTATTATTCATAATAGCCAGACATTAGAAATAATTTAGATATCCTACAAATGAAGCAGAGATAAAGTTAATGTGGTTTATTTACAGAATGAAATTATTCTCACTTACTAAGTAAGTGAATTTTGAAGGCAATTTGATGGAACTATAAAATATCATGCTGAGTGTTGTAAAAACAGACCCTAAATGATATGCAGGGTTTTTACTGACTTATAAGTAGATACTAGGCATAAAGTTCAAGATAGTCATTATATAATCAACAGATCCCAAAAAGACAAATAACAAGGAGGGCTCATGGGTGGATAGTCGAATGCTTTTCAGTAGTGTAAATAAAATAGATATTGGAGATGGATGGAGGTTCGGAATTTGTTCTGCAGGGACTGGGATGTGAATCAGGGAAGGGGGCATATCAGATACTTGGAGAACAGTAGAAGGAAAATGAAAACTCAATGATGGCAGGAGGCAATCTCTAGGAAGTGCCATAGATGTGGAATGGAGAAGGCCTGAGCAGTTCTTTTGGGTAGATTCTAGCTGAGATTTCTAGCAGTGTGGGATATGGATCCTGAAGTGGCTACTTCCTATACCCAGACAGGACTCCCAGAGGAGGAATAAGAAAATGTCACTCAAAAACCTTTGAATTAAAATATTTCCAGTCTACAAGATGTGCTGGGACACAGACAGAGCAGAGACAGAGAGAATGACCAACTAATAACTTCCCCTAAGTGAGATGCACCCCATTGTCAAGAACCAATCCCTGACACTATTAATAATATTCTGTTATATTTGCAGACAGAAGCCTAGCATTACAGTACTCTGAGAAGCTCCGTCCAGTAGCCAATTGAAAGATACGCAGAGACCCAAAGCCAAACATTCCATGGAGCTTGAAGATTCAGATGGAATTGTTGAGGGAAGGATTGAGGGCCTGCAAGAGGACAGGAACTCCACAAGAAGACAAATAGAGTCAAATAACCTGTACACGTGGAGGCTCCCAGAAGTAGAGTCACCAAACATGGACCATTTCCCATGAACATATGAAGCAGATGGGCAGTTTGATCTCCAGTCAAATTGTGAATCCCAGAGACATGAGCAGGAGCGATCCCAGAATCGGAGGCCTACCTGTCAGTGGATCCAGTTCCCATACCTGGGAGGCCTTACCTGTCTTTTGTGGAGGAGGATGCTAGTTTTGCAGTGACTTGAAGTATAGTTTGGGGTGGGGAGTAAAGGAGATAGTAGGGTTGATACCTAGAGGGGTATCACCATTCTCAAAAGAGAAGGGGAGGGAGATTCAGAGGAGGATGTGTGTGAAGGGGTATTAGGAGGAGCTGATACCGGGATATAAAGTGAATAAAAATATTTAACTGAAAAAAAGCCCTGTAACTTATTTAAATCTTCATTTGGTACAGATTTTATACTTGCTTTTCAATGACTCATTTAATATGGGATGACAAGAATTCCCTCCTAGATGGAAGGAATTGTCTTACATACAGAGATATTCAAATCCAAGTTACATTACTTAACACCAACGGTAGAGTCAAATTAGTGTATATGACCATTTGCACAAATGGTTAGGGGTACTCTTAATTACTGAAACGTTGTAAATAACGTATCTTTAAACTTAATATTTCAAGATTTTTAATAATTTTGTATCTTGTTAAACACCATTTGTTTTGTTTTGTTTTGTTTGGGGGGATTTTTTGGTTTTTTGTTTTGTTTTGTTTTGTTTTTGTTTTTGTTTTATGCATCCTATGTACATTATTCATTCCATTGTCTATGTATGTCCTGGTCATAGGTGCTGCGGCCTAACTCATTTTACTTGACAATCTACTTCTTTATTGTTTTGAGCAAAATAACCAATAAGAAGTAAATTAAGGAAGACATGGTTTATTGTAGATTAGAGTTGAAAAGTATTCAGTTTATCATGGCTAGGCAGGCCTGGTGGCAGGAACAAAAGACAGCAAGTCATGCGGCCTCCAGTGTCAGGAAGAAAAGCATACTAATTAGTGAAGCATACTTTCTTTACCCATTTCCTTAGTTTGGAACCCCAGGTTATGGGATTGTGCCTCCCTTGTTTGGAATGGTCTATTGTTTCTGTCAACTTCCTCATGAATGTTCCCCTAACTGTATTTCTAGGTAGTTTATGATTATTATTTTTATTTTTTTTTATTTCATAGGATGAATCTAACTTCAATTACCCTTTCTTCTACTCTTCCATTACCCCCAACCCTCCCCTTTCCCCAGATATACTCCTTTACCATTTTCCTTTAGAAAATATCAGGCCTCCCAGTGGTATCAACTGAACATGGGATAACAAGTTACAGTAAGATTAGATACCTAGACCTAGAAAACAAACATGGTATGTACTCATATATAAATGGACATAAGCTGTAAAGTAAAAGATAATTGTGCTAAAATTCACAGACCCAGAAAGGCTAAGTACCATGGAAGACTCCTGGGGATGGGGGAAGCGTGTGATGTGTAACTCCCTGGGAAGGGAAAAATGAGTGATAATTCTTATCCCAGCAAAGGTGACAATAACAATTAAGTACTACTTCATGCTGAATCCAAACAGGAGGATACGAATTAAATTCTCAAAAACATATTCAAGACCTAATTTCTACATAAAGAGAGATTTGGGATGCAACAGAATTAGTAATCTGAAAGTGAGGAGATTATTATGCATTAATAATTGTGTTATAGATACATCAAATTCATTTTTCTAAGAACACAGAGGGAGGTTTTCTGAAAACAGAGGATAGAAAAGCTTGCAGATGCTGTCCTTAGAGAAGAGAAAGACTAAGCAAGAAGGTAAGCACTGGAAGTTGAAGTATGTAAGGAACGCCTTCCTTTACAATCTATTTAAAATCACAGCCCTTCATGTTATCAAACTGATCGTCATTTCAACTTCTGTTCTCCAGAACTATAAGAGAAGACATGCATGTTTTATGTTAGAATGCTCATGTTACCCAGTACAGCAGTCAAAGAGACCTATCCAGGTAACAAAAATGAGTTCCGGTTTCAAATTTATGAAGATAATAACCTGCTATCTTTGCTTTCTTTCCTGTAGCTGTAATAAAATGCCTTACAAAACTAACTTAAGAGAGGAAATGCTTATTTTAGCTCACAATCTCATGTTAACATCCTTCATAGCAGAAACATTACAAGTGCACGGACCTGACAGCACTGTTCACATAGCCAGAAGGAGGCGTAGCCAGAAGATGAAGCAAAGTGTGCATGCTTACACTCTGCTCACTTTATTGCTTTTATAGGGTTCAAGATCCTTTAAATAGAAAGCTGTGCACCCACATTGGGGAGGTCTTCTCCATTAGCTTAAGAACTGAATTTTATACCAGAGGGAAAGCCACAGAGTAACTTAAGCATTCCTTTATGGAGATCTGCTATCTCAGGTTATTCTTGATTATTTAGAGCTGAGAATTAAACTAATCTCCAATCACATACAAAAAACTACCCAAAACCTAAGAGCTACATCACCACATTGTTTCTAGGATAACAATTTTCCTATTGCCATGTCATTCAAAGATACCCTTTAGAAATTTGCATGTTATTCATTTGTGGGAAAGAGAACAGGATTCACTAGTGAGCAGCACCATCACCCTGTGCAAGGGATATTTTATTTTATTATTTTTTTTTGATCGCTCAGCACATTTTCTAGCTCATTGTTTAAACGCTACCACAATCTTCCCCAATACAACACGGTCAAGTCTGTGACAGCAATACCCCTCGAAATGTAAATGTTTGCATAAAAAGCACTTGGGAAAACGCATGAAAACTGAATTTCTTCAGAATACTCTCACAATTTCTCTGGCACCAATTTCTCATATTAATTTTTCTATATAAAGCTTATATATTCCAACATTCCTTTAAAATCATCCTGAACATATTCAGACCTACTTAGAGAATGGTAAATTCATAATACCTTAAAATATTTCCATGCATTAGATGGTTTGAGCAAAGTAAACCTGTTTTCAAGAAGAAAATCCATTAATCAAGATAAACTAGTTTACTTCCTGAAACTGCAGTTTATAAATTTAGTTTTAAAACTATCTTAAGCATTTTATTTTTAATGAGGCTATTATAAAAGAAAAACTTACAATACAGAAAAACCTATTCATTTCATTTCAATGCTATTAGCTTAGCAGTTAAACTCTCCAATTAGCTTTCTCTATTTCACCCTGGATAAGATTATTCATTACTCTTCATTTGTTAGAGAGACTGTAATTTATAACTCTCAGTTTATAGTTATTGGTGTTTTCATTTTTTCATCCCTAACAAAATGTGCTGATATAGTGCATGTTTATTCCAGAACATTTTTCATTTCAGAAATGCATGAACAGGTTTGCTAACTTTGAATTTATTTCCTGTCTATTTATCTGCATGTGATACACATCCTGTTAGTGTACCTTCTAGGAATAGTTTTCACACAGATACACATTTTTTTTTTTTTGCTGTTTTGGATTTCTTACATGTTGTTACAAAGCCATCAAGCTTCTAGGAACATTTAAGGTACATTTCTTTGCCAGAATTCAGTTTTTTGTGTTAATTCCATCTCATCTACAGGTGGCATTTTACTTTTTGAAAAACAATAATAAAGTTTTAATAATATAAAGTAATATCCAAAGTGATGTCTTTTCTAGTTTCCCTTATCTGAATGTAGAATGAGGTAAGATTAATTTGATCTCTTTAACTAGCAAAAGCAAGCCATGTGAAGGCACTATAATACAATAACTGATGAATCCTTAACTAAAAAATAATTGCCTTTCATTAAAGGTAACTTAACTCATTACTCATACAGTTTAAAGTGGATCATATATAATCATTATTATGTATAAATTCCCATGGTATAAATTTAGTATTGAAAAACTATATACCTGTAAACTTTCAATTTGAATCAAGATACATTCTTCTAGAAACCAAATATGATATAATTACCTGGCTATAATGCGTAGCTTAAAACTGTTTTTGTCCAATTGATATTATTAACAAGAATGAGCTGCAACATATTCTAATAGTTATTTTTCTCATTGGGATCAAATGACTGACAAATCAGGGAGTACTGAGTACTGGTGCCCCTTAGTTTTCTTCTTATAGGCAGTTGGAGACACCACTTCATTGAATGGCATTGCCCACATTAAGAGTTGCTGCATTGTTTCATGGTTGAAATAAAATCATTTTAAAATAACTTGAAGAGGAAAGCATTAGCTGAGTGTAGTGGTGCAATGTTAATCTCAATGCTCTAGATAGACACTGGTAAATCTTCACGAGTTTGAGGTCAGGCAAGAATACATAAGGAAAGCACTTGTTAAAGAAAAGGAGGAGGGGAGAAAGAGGAGGAAAGAAGGAGGAGGAAGAGGACGAGTAATAAAAGAGAGAGGAAGAGGAGATTGTGGAGGCAGAGGAAGACAAGAAGAAGAACAGGAGAATAAGAGGAGGAGTGAGAACAAGGCAGAGCATTCACGTTGGTTGTGAGTTCCATAGGCTAAAGTTTATCATGTCAGGGAAGTCAGTTCATAAAACGTGATGAACGTTGATACTCAGTTAGCTTCTTTCTTTCTTTCTTTCTTTCTTTCTTTCTTTCTTTCTTTCTTTCTTTCTTTCTTTCTTTCTTTCTTTCTTTCTTTCCTTCCTTCCTTCTTTCTTTCTCTCTCTCTTTCTTTCTCTCTCTCTTCTTCCTTCCTTCCTTCCTTCCTTCCTTCCTTCCTTCCTTCCTTCCTTCCTCTCTTTCTTTTTTTCTTTCTTTCTTTCTCTCTTTCTTTCTTTCTTTCTTTCTTTCTTTCTTTCTTTCTTTCTTTCTTTCTTTCTTTCTTTCTTTCTTTCTTTTGTTCTTTTGATTTTTGGAGGCTTTCAAGTTAGATAAATTTTGTTTGTTTTTCAAGTTGATTGTCAATATTATAGGGTACATTTTCATTTCTGTTAACTATTTGACTCTTCAGTTATTCTAAACAACGTACATTTTATGATGTTAACAATCCAATCCTTGATAATTTGAAAAAAGATATATCACTCTAACACCCTTTATCCATGGACTCAAGACAATTCATAATATAACAACTTCAAAATATCTCATAATATTTAACAGCATTAGACACTGTATAAGTGTTAAAAATCCTACAATCTTTTCAGAGATTCAGGTAGTCTTTTCATTATGGGACAAATTATATATATATATATATATATATATATATATAAAGATTTTTTCCCAATATCTAGGCTACCATTTTGTTCTGTTGACAGTATCCTTTGCCTTACAGAAGCTTTTTAGTTTCATGAGGTGAAGGTATCACTATTCATGGATGATATGATAGTTTACATAAGCAATCTTTAAAATTCTGCCAGAGAACACCTATAGCTGATAAACAACTTTAGCAAAGTGGCTGAATATAAAATTAACCCCAATCAGTAACCCTCTTTTATATAAATGATAAATAGGCAGAGAAAGAAATTAGGGAAACACCACACTTCAAAATAGCCACACATAATTTAAAATATATTTGTTTAACTCTAACCAAGCAAGGAAATTAACATGACAAGAACTTCAAGTCCATGAAAAAGAAATTGAAGATATTAGAAAATGTAAAGATCTTCTATGCTTGTGGATCAGTAGAATTAACACAAAGAAATGGCCATCCTACCACAAGCAATCTACAAATTCTATGCAATCCCATAAGAATTCCAGCATGAATTTTAATAGTCTTCTCAACTACATATGGAAAAAAACTCAGGATAGCCATATAATCCTAAATGATAAAAGTACCTCTGGAGAAATCACCATTCCTGACATCAAGCTGAACTGTAGAGCAGTAGTGATAAAACAGAATGTATTGATTCAGAAGCAGACAGGTTGATTAATGGAATAGAATTGAACTCCCAGAATTAAGCCAACACACATATGAATACTTGATTTTCCACAAAGAACGCAAAACCATACAGTGGAAGAAAAAAAGCACATTCAACAAATGGTACTGGCCTAAGTGCATGTCTGCATGTAGAAGAAGGCAAATAGATCTATACTTATCACCTTGCAACAATCATGAAATCTAAGTCAAGGAACTCAACAGAAAACCAGATAAACTAAATCTAATAGAAGAGAAATTGGGAAATAGCCTTGTAGGGATTAATACAGGAGGTACATTCCTGAACAGAACACCAATGACTCAAGCCTATGATCAACAATTGATGGATGGGAATATTAGGTCTTTAATGGAATGATCTGACCCCTAAAAAACCTGGATATCCCAGCTAGTCAGTTCTGTTGCTTGTAGCATACAAATATCTTTGCCTAGATCACTACTGTATTTTTTTTGAAGCTTAATTTGGTCCAGGAATCTTAGACATCCAAGGATTTCTACTGGAATGTATCTTTTACTTTCCCAGATTCTAGCAATAGCCTATTATTGCTTTCTTTAAAGAGACACTAATCATGCCACTTAGGATTTCTTCTTCAGGAACTTTGATACAATGATCTATGACCCTAATATCCTGCAGCATACATTTCTATAAAGCAATACCTTGTGAATAATGCTGCCAAGTTCCTTTAAAATCTTATTTCTTCCTTTGAGGAAACACTCCCACATGGATAACATTCCTGGTTTTCTTAGTGATAGGTAGGCATAAGGACATTTGACCACCAAACAATTTAGTAGATGCAATAAATTTATATATATATATATATATATATATATATATATATATATATATATATATATATAATCACATAACTTAATTCATCTGTATTAGACATAGTTCACAATGACAATGATCAAAGAAAAGAAGCAAACAGATGCAGGATTAAAAGGAGTGCAACATATAGTCCTGGATGGCAGAAAGACTAAACAGATCCCCACCAACTGGGTCAAAAGAAAAAAGCTAATAAAATGGGGAAGACAAAAGTGACTTTATCCAAGCAGAAGTATATGTAGTTTATTTTAATGCACTGAAGTATATGTAGTTTATTTTAATGCACTGTCTTAGTGAAGTACAAACCTGGGGCCAGGGTTCAATTATGAAGCTCCACATACAGTCTAGTGACCTAGTTTATCTAAGCCAACTTTTTCATACACCTGCTGTGCTCTTTGATTCCATGAGATCTTTCCATCTTAGTTGTTCAATATCAAAAAGGAAGTAACATCTTGGGCAAACTTGTCATGTCTGATGGCCTGTGATTGAAGTTATCAGATGTCCTGAGCATCACAAGGGAAACCCTCTATCCAGACAGTCCTTGATCCTGTCTGTATCTCCTATGAGATGGCATAGAAGAAAGTCTCTGGTGAGAAATCTTGACATTGGCTAAGCTTCAGTGAGTCCTTCCTGGTCTAATATGGCTGTTTGAAATGCAAAGTACTATTTTGAATTCCACATAATATTAAATAGACAAAGAACAAAATTGAATAGATTATTACAGAATTTTAAGTTTTTGGTTTAAAGTTGTAGTTTTCACAAAAAAGAATATGATTAATAAAACACTAAAAAGTTTAAGCTAATAAAAACTATGTAAGAATAAAATATCTTATTGACATAGTATTTGAGAAAATTCTGATGAAAAACAAACCATTTTTTTTTTACTTTTTTTTATTCGATATATTTTTTATTTACATTTCAAATGATTTCCCCTTTTCTGGTCCCCCACTCCTTGAAAGTCCCATAAGCCCCCTTCCCTCCCCCTGTTCTCCCATCCACTCCTTCCCATTTCCCTGTTCTGGTTTTGCCCTATACTGCTACACTGAGTCTTTCCAGAACAAGGGGCCACTCCTCCATTTTTCTTGTACCTCATTTGATGTGTGGATTATGTCTTGGGTATTCCAGTTTTCTAGGTTAATATCCACTTATTAGTGAGTGCATACCATGATTGATCTTTTGAGACTGGATTACCTCACTTAGTATGATGTTCTCCAGCTCCATCCATTTGCCTAAGAATTTCATGAATTCATTGTTTCTAATGGCTGAATAGTACTCCATTGTGTAGATATACCACATTTTTTGCATCCATTCTTCTGTTGAGGGATACCTGGGTTCTTTCCAGCTTCTGGCTATTATAAATAGGGCAGCTATGAACATAGTGGAGCCAATTTTGAGATCTAAAATCATCCTAACAAAATATTAGCATTCATTAAGAAAAAGCAAAAAGAAAAAACTGTACTATTCCAATTTGAACTATTTGGTATTCTACTAAATCCTGGGTACCCTCAATGCTGCTACATCCCTGAAACAAATAAACGAAAAGGAAAAAAAACTGGACCTGCATTCCCCTGCACCAATTAATTGCCAATAAGTACTCTTCTACAGGTGGGTTTCATGAGCTGTGTTTTGTTATTTACACTCCGCAGTTCTCTATATTAATCAGAAACTGCTCTAGAAAGATGCCTCACTGGTGAGAGTGAAACTCCACCAAAGATCTCCCATAGCTGATAAACACATTCATCAAAGTAACAGGATCCAAAATTCACACAGGAAAATAACAAACCTTCTAGTAGAAATGATAAACATTCTGAGTAAAAAACAAGGAAACTAATTCTATTAACAATGGCTTCAAAAACATCCTGTAATAAACCTGACCAAGAAAATACAAAGCTTGTCAGAATTCTAATGAAAATAAAAAGTTATTACATTTATTCCATGCTTGGGAACAAGGAATGGGTAAAATAAGGAACAACAGTAATCCTTCTGGACACATTTGAAACATAGCAAAAGTCCAGAGAAATGAAGAAGTGGGTCCCTTTTCACCTGAACAACGAAAGAGAGCAGATATGAGTGCTTCTTATGAATGAAGTTCTCAAAAATGTCTGTCCTTACTGCTAACACAGAACACACACAAGCCTGAAATCAGGTAACTGAAGAATGAACACAAAACCACTTGGCAGCTTCTGAACTTCTGGCCCTGCCTGCACTGCAGATAAAGGTCTAGACTACAGGAGCACTGGAGGAAACTAGCAATCTATTTTATAATGTATTATGTAGCGAGGGTGAAAAAGGTATGTGTTCCTTAAAGATATGTACTTTTGATCTGACAGTCAGAGCATCCTTAGGCTCTTATTCTCATCTGCACCTTGGAAATAGACTGATAAATAAACAATCTTTTTCCACAGAGTGAACCTACATATTATGGCTGACGATTTTAGAAGTTAAGTCACATAACAGTGAAGGGAACCCTTTTGATTTTTTTTTATATTAGATATTTCTTTATTTACATTTCAAATATCACCTTTCCTCATTTCCCCTCGGAAAACTCCTTCCCATCCCCCCTCCCCATGCTCACCAACCCACCCACTCCCACTTCCCTGTCCTGGCATTCCCCTACACTGGGGCTTCAAGCCTTTATAGGACCAAGCGCCTCATCTTTCATTGATGTCCAACAAGGCCATCTTCTGCTCCATACGCGAATGGAGCGATGGGTCCCTCCATATGTACTCTTTGGTACGTGGTCTAGTCCCTGGGAGCTCTGGGAGTGCTGGATGGTTCATACTGTTGTTTCTCCTATGGCGCTGAACCCCTTCAGCGCCTTGGGTTCTTTCTCTAGTTCCTCCATTGGGAGCCCTGTGCACAGTCCATTGGTTGGCTGTGAGCATACACTTCTAAATCCTTATCTTTAACAAATGCATAGTGATTTTATAAATGAAACATTAAGGAATATGAATGGAATAAAACATTCATAAAAACTGTATAGAGAAATCTCATGTGAAATTCTGTGATGACCACAAAGACACCCTACACCCCCTAGACTTCCAATATATATACCACACACCAATACATAGACACATAGGTACATTTGTTCAACGTTTAGTATTCTACAGTCAGTAATTGATACGGTTTGTATATGTTCAGCCAAGGGAGTGGTACTATTACAATTTGTAGCCTTTTGAGATAGGTGTGGCCTTGTTGGAGTAGATGTGTCACTGTGGGTGTGGGCTTTAAGACCCTCATTCCTAGCTTCATGGAATCCAGTATTCTGCTAACAGCCTTCAGATGAATATGTAGAACTCTCAGCTCTCCCTGCACCATGCCTGCTCAGATATTGCCATGCTCCCTCCTTGATGATAATGACCTATGCTTCTTAACCTGTAAGCTAGCCAGAATTAATATTCTTCTTTATAAAAGTTGCCATGGTCATGGTATCTGTTCACAGTGGTAAAATCCTAACTGAGACGGCAATATATCATGCATTCTATGTCATTTCCATAAGATTATAATGCTAAGTGGTCTAACTTGTTCAAGCAATGATGAGGGAATATTTGAATAATTGCCTAATGAAATTTCACAGAATATCTGTCTATCATTAAATGTTGCATAAATGTGTTTATTTGGTTCTAAATGTAGAGAAAGTACTACTTAGGCTGAGAGACTAAACTGTTAAAAAAACATAAGACAATGAAAAATTATGAATTATGAATTAGGTATATACGTATACATATATGACATATTTGTATATATGTGTGAGTATATATATATATATATATATATATATATATATATATATATATATATATATATATATCACTATGGTATTCTAAAAGTAATAGCATGTTATTAGACAACATGACTTTATTGTAAATTCCCAATTATGTAACTTAAATGTCATAATGATGCAACAGAAACAAGGTAACTGATCATGCCTTTAAGCAGAAATTATTACTTAAACCATTTGAGTAATTTTCCAATTTTGTCTGCCAAAACAAGTCAAAGACGTATGTTACTTTGAAACCTATAAGCAAGCCCCTGAATTTATGGATCCAATTTTCCTCCAATCCAACTTATACCTTCTTCCTCATAATTATTTTGCTAACTATTCTTTATACTGACTTGCACAATATGTATCTACATCTATCCAATAGTTTATTGTGTGCTGAACTCCTGCACCATATTGCATGTAATTGCAGTTATATAATAGTCAGTTGATAATTATAAATTTTCACACAGAAAGTTCTGTATTTTCATCATGTCTCCACCTTTTCATTAAAATATGGAAGATGGCCTCAGGAAATGAGAAAAATCTTCTGGAAAATGGTGATATCTAAGCTGACTCTAACAAATTTGTAGGTAGAAGATAAAAGATGTGCTCAAAGGCAGAAAACTTCTATGAAGAGAATGAAAACAAGAAAAAATATAAAATGTGTGAATGAAGATAAGTAACTTTTGGTAATGACATGTAAATGATATGTATACTATGGTGCAGAAAGTGGTTTGATGAGAATCTCAGAGCACGGTTCACATATGGTCTACAGAAATCTTACTATTTAGGATTTTGTTGTTGCTTACTCTTGAGGTTCTAAATAAGAACCATGGGGAGTAGGTAGCTAAACAATACTTGAGTTGTATTCTGTATGCAAAAGTAACTCAGAAATTGAAACCTATAAATTCCCATAGGCATAAATGTGCAGACTTTGTATAATGATGCTACAACATTTATGCATGTGACTTGGTGTACTCTCCCGTGTGTAAATTAGAGGTTAAGATAACACTGAGGGATACATAAAGAAATAAAGACTGTAGTCACTGATACCATTTAGAAACCTGTAGATGAAATGATAATGTAAGAAACAGAGCCATTGGAGTGGGACCACAGATCATATGATGCATAGAACATAACAGAGGCATGACAAAAATATGGAAAATTTATAACTGAATTCTGAGAGCTCCTTTGTATTGTTTATATTTTTCCTTGAAAAGAATGGATGTAAAGTAAACTAGTTGCAAAGGCTAGTTTAATTAAAATTAAGAACTCCCCTAAAAGTTTAAGTACTTCTTCATAGTAGCATGCTCATCTTTGAATAATAAGTGTTAAAAGGAAATGTGTCAAAGAGAACCTAAAATTCTAAAAATGGTTTGGGAAAATTCTTTTACAGAACCATGCTACTCTTGAGCTGAAACCAGGAAGAACAGGAGAGAAATGCATTTTGCAAGGCAGCTCTCTGAAACAAAAGCATTTTAAGCAGCCAATAAATCAAATGCTGGCCACATGATGTACATAGAGAAGTGTGCCAGTGTTTCAGAGATAGGTAGGCAAGCAAGTGCTGTGTGATGCATTTGCAGACTTTAGGAGAACAGGTATCTGACAGTTCCAATATATGCCAGGAAAGCTTAGTTCAGGAAAAGGGGATGAGCAAGCAAAGAGAACAGCTGACCACAGGGCATTAGCCTCTGATGTTGGAGTAGAAGGCACATTTTCTTAGAAGGGATTCCATTCCTTTTTGTGAATATGATTAATTAAAATGTATAAAGCTTTGAATTTTTAAAAGTCAGTGTCTCAGGATACCAATTGAGACATGAGGAATGTATCTAGTCAATCAGGAATTACAGAAAAATAAGAGAAAGATACTAAATTCTGAATTCAAGGTTATTGATTCTTTAGTCTCAAATTTTATATATATATATATATATATATATATATATATGAATATATGAATATATGACTTGAATCCACATGTATGTTATTTTCACCCACGTATATATATAGATGTGAATACTTAGGACTCATTACTGATTCATTGCCTTCCTCAAATGAAAAACACGTTTTGTAAAAAATAACGCTTTAGAGCTCTTTTTCAGCTGGGAAAAAATAAACAACTTGCAGCTTGTTATTCCATCTGTGTTTTCTGCTTTCTGCAAGAGAGATTCCTCCAAGAAAATCAAAGAATGTGTTTTATAGTCAGGTAGGCAAAGAAGGGTAGGATGTTCATTCCTGAACCATGATCGAAGGAAGGAAAAGAGACACCCTTATTGAACTGTTAAGACTGTGAAGCAAAGCTTATTTTAACCTGTTGTAGAGCACACATGTCCTTCAGCACATGCATGATTGCTACACAGAAAGTCAGTCTACTCAGGAGAGTAAGGATAGTCTTGAAACCTGAGATACCCTCTTTCTGTTTCCAACTGCCATTTTTTCCCAAGTCACAAGTTCTTAGTTCAGGATTTATAACAGAGCATTTATTTATTGAGTGAAAGTAAAGACTTCTTAAGTCATTTTCATTCTAAAACAAAAAACAACAACGTCTTACTAAACCATGCACATGCCTGACCCTGAAGCTATAACTGATATCATTATATCCTAGTGCTCTGACAATCTACCCATGTAATAGCACAAAATTTTCCCTCTAATTAGCAGATTAAAAGACTCTACATTATCAAATGACATCAAATGATAAATAAACTTCCATATACAGATGCAGGTTTGGTTAAACTGCAGTATTTTGGATAGCATTAAGGAATGTTATTTTCAAAATTGATAAATACATATGAAAATTCCGTCATTAGCATTCCTTAATATTTTTTAATGCTGCCTATTTGGTGATCCAGGGTTTTAGAGTTCCCAGGGGACCAGATTAATTGAGACTGCTGGTCCTGCTACAGGGTCACCCTCAGCTTAATTCAGTTTTCCCTAATTCAACAACAGAGGTCAGCTGATTATATCCATTGGCTGACTGCAAATATCTGTATCTGACTCTTTCAGCTGTTTGTTGGGTCTTCCAGATTGCTGTCATGCTAGGCCCCTTTATGTAAGAACTCCTAAGTAATAGTTTCAGGTCTTGGGACCTCCCCTTCAGCTGGATCTATCTCACTTTGGGCCTATTGCTGTACATCCTGTTCCTTAGGCTCCTCTCCATTTCCATCCATCTAATTCGTTCAGACAGGAAAAATTATGGGTCAGAGTTATGACTGTGCAATGGGCTCCCTCTCCCTCATTTGATGCCCTGTCTTCCTGCTGGAGGTAGACTCTATAAGTTACCTCTTACTACTGTCAGGCACTTCATCTAAGGTCCCTCCCTTTTCATCCTGTGTGTGAGTCTCTCATCTCCCAGGTCTCAGGTGCACTCTGAAGGGTCCCCCCAACTTCCTATCTCCTGAGGTTGCCGATTTCCCTTCTTTCTGCTAGACCTAAGGACTTCAGTCCTTTTCCCTCCCCCAATGCCAGATCAGGTTTCCCTCTACCTCTACCCCACTCCCTTGCTCCATCCATTTTCCCTCCCAGGTCCCTTCCTCCCTCCCTCCCACCTTGTGACTTCCCAAGTGGGTCTGAGTCCTCCTCACTTGGGTACATCAACTTGTTGACTATTTTGAGTACTATGGACTGTATCTCTGGTATTCTGCACTTTTTTTCCCAACATCCACTTATCAATGATTATATACCATGTATATCCTTTTGGGTCCTCACTCAGGATGATACTTTGTAGTTCTATCTATTTGCCTGAAAACTGAGTCAGGAGGTCCTTACTCTTAATAGCTGAGTAGTATTCCATTATGTAAATGAACCACATTTTCTGTATCCATTCTTCTGTCATGGGACATCTAGGTTGTTTCTAGCTTCTGGCTATCACAAATAAGGCCACTATGAGCATAGTGGAATACATGTCCCTGTGGCATGTGGCACATCTTTTGGGTATATTCCAAAGAGTGGTATAGTTGGGTCTTCAGGTAGATCTATTTTCAATTTTCTAAGGAATCTCCAGATTGATATCCAGACTTGCACCAATTTGAAATCCCACCAGCAGTGGAGGAGTATTCTTTCTCCACATCCTCTCCAGCATGTGTTGTCACCTGAGGTTTTGATCTTTTGATCTTAGCCATTCTGATTGGTATAAGATGGAATCTCAGGATCCTCTTTATTTGTACTTCTCTGATCACTAAGGATTTTAAACATTTCTTTAGGTGCTTTTCAGTCATTCAAGATTCCTCAGTTGTGAAGAATCAGTTTAGTTCTATACGTCATTTTTTTTTTTTTTGATTGGGTCCTTTGGTATTTTTTTTTTTTTGGTGGTTAGCTTCTTGAGATCTTTATTTATTTTGGAAATTAGCCCTCTATGGGATGTGGAGTTAGTGAAGATTTTTTTTTCCCATTCTCTAGATTGCAGATTTGTCTTATTAACTATATCCTTTGCCTTACAGAAGCTTTCCAGTTTCATGAGGTCCCTTTTATCAATTCTTGATTGCAGAGCATAAGCCATTGGAGTTGTTTAGGAAGCTTGCCCCTGTGTCAATGAGTTCAAGGCTCTTTCCCAATTTCTCTTCTATGAGATACAATGTATCTGGTTTTCTGTTGAGGTCTTTGATCCACTTGGACTTGAGCTTTGTGTAAGGTGACAAATATGGGTATATTTTCATTTTTCAACATACAGACAGCCATTTAGACCAGCACCATTTATTGAAGATGCTTTCCTTTTTCATTTTATATTTTTGAATTCTTTGTCAAAGATCAAGTGTCTATAATGTGTGGTTTTATTTCTGGGTCTTCAACTCTGTTCCATTGATCAACGTGTCTGTTTCTGTACCAATAAAACGCAGTTTTTATCACTATTGCTCTGTAGTAAAACCAAATGGTGATTCCCACAACTGTTCTTTTATAGTTAGGAATTGTTTACTCTCTTATGGGGCTTTTGCCTTTCCAGATGAATTTGAGAATTGCTCTTTCCATGTCTTTGAAGGAATGTGTTGGGATTTTGATGGGGATTGCATTGAATCTACAGATTGCCTTTGGTAGGATGGCCATTTTTAGTATGTTAATTCTGCCAATCCATGAACATAGGAGACCTCTCCATTTTCAGAGTTGTTCTTTGATTTCTTTCTTGAGAGACTTGAAGTAGTTGTCATTATTGCTTTTATTATGTTTATGTATGAGCCTTGAATTCCTGATCTCTCCAATACTTTTAACACGAGGGGTGTTATATTTTGTCAAATGCTTTTTCAGCATCTTAGGAGATGATCATGTGAATTTTTTTCTTTGAATATTTTTATATACTGGATTACATTAATATATTTTTGTTTATTAAACCAACCTTGCATCACTGGTATGAAGCCTAATTGATCATCATAAATTATGGTTTTGATGTGTTCTCGTATTCGTTTTCCAAGAATTTAATTGAGTATATTTTCGTAGATATTTTTGGTCAGGTCCTTGTGCGGTTTAGGTATCAGAATAATTGTGACTTCATAGAATAAATTGGTTATTGTTCCTTCTTTTTCTAATTTATGGAATAGTTTGAGGAAAATTGGTATCAAGACTTTTTTTAAGGTCTGGTAGAAGTCTGCATTTAATCCCTCTGGCCGTGGGCTTTTTTGGTTTGGCAGGTTTTTAATGACTTCCATTTCCTTGTGAGATATAGGCCTGTTTAGATTGTTTACCTGCTCTTGATTGAAATTTGGTATGTGATATCTGTCTAGATCTTCAATCACCAGCATTCACAGTAAACCTTTATTTTTCTTGTCAGAGGAACTTATGGTTTTCTCTTTCTAGTACCCTCCACATTGGAGACACATTTTCTGTATTGAATTCCTACATATCCTTAAAGATACAAGTCTGTATAAAATTATTTGCTACTTCTAGTGGGGGTCGGGAGACACCATTCTGAAAATTTCTGTACAGAGCATGCATACCTGTATGAAAAGCTCATTCACCACTGTTGTAAATTTACTAAGCCACCAACCAAGGAGCACACATGGGCTGGTCCATGGCTCCAGGTACATACATAGCAGATGATTGCCTTGTCTGGCATCACTGGGAGAGGATGTGCCTAGCCTAATCCTGTACAAACCTGTGGCCCCAGGGGAAAGGTGAGGCAGGTATGGGTAGGTGGACCAGATGAAAATTGGGGAACAGGGAGGGGGGCAACATTTGCAATGTAAGTAAATAGAATAATTTAATAGAAAAAGAAATCTATATTTTCATAATGTGAACACTTTGAAAGAAGATCCTAACTCTTAATCATTTTTATCTTCTTATAAAACTTGTCACTTTTTTCTTTGAACATGGAAAGTTCTGGTTAAGTGCTGGCTGCTTCTCTCTGACAGCAAAATCTTCTGTCTTCCTAAAACTTTATGGATGACTATAAATACATCAGTAAGTTGCAGTGTCTCTAAACAAGGAAGTGCAAGAATAAATTAGCTTTCTTATCTTTTTTAGGAAGTAAATCATATCCAATTTTAGACTTTCAGTGTGATATCTATATTCAATGCTTTATTTGGGATTTTTTTTTGTTAGATGATCTTCCTGTTGAAAAAGTTTATTCCTCCTAGTGAAAATTGAAGAACTTTTTTTTCATGGAAACTGCAAGTCATTTAAATATAATAATTTAGAGCCAAACTATACTGTTCCTTACTAGCTTAGATGTCCAGAAATCATCGTTATATGGGACCATTTTTCTTTTGATCACTTGGTAGCTTCCATCATGAGTTGCATTTTCTCATTTCCTGCTAAAACCTGCCCTGTAAGTGGTCCTCATACTATTCCAAAGGCTTTTTCATTTTACCATTCCTTAAAAATGTAGACATTTATTGATTTTATTTACTTGTTTCATTCACTTTGTTATTCAAATGGGTTAATATTTGTAAAGATTATGAAATATTGATAAGTAGGTAGAAAGGTATACCCAAAATACACTTGACTGTAGATAGAATAAAATTTCATCCAATGAGAGTCTGTATCACATATTGTTATCATTGTGTTATCATCCTAATTGTGCTGTTTAACATCAACTGATTCAATAACTTCACTTCAGAGATATTTCAGATCTGTTACATAAAGCCTGTTACAGTGTTTTGTTAAACAGGAAAAACAAAAGGTGTCTTTACTGCTGAGCCATATAAAGAAACTTTTGCTCATGAAAATAACTTTAAAAGCAATGTGTAGCTCATTTTCCAAACAATACTAAAATAAAAACAAATAACAAAACTAACTGGACCATCCAGAGCCCCCAGGGACTGAACCACCATCCAAAGAGTATACATGGAGGGAGCAAGGACTCCACATACATATATAGCAGAGGATGGCCCTATCTGACATCATTGTGGGGAGTAGGAGGCTTGTTACCCCAGCATGGAGGATGCTAGATCTGTAAGGAGGGAGTAGGTGAATAGTTGGAGGAGCATCCTCATGGAGGGAAAGAGAGGGGGGATGGAATGTGGCTTTGGTAGAGGGGTAACAGAAAAGGTATTATTAGAAATGTAAATGACTAAAATTGTTTTTTATTTTAAGAAAAATCGAAATAAATAAATGAAATTAGAAAATTGTAATGTATTCCCATAGCTAATGATTTATGATGGGGCCCTTAGTTGAGAATCAGAAAATGTCAGTTCTAAAGTAATCGAGCTGCAAACTGAACTAGATAAAGTAAAGACTGAGGGGATGCTTACAAAAATGTTCTTAGGCATTAGAAGTATTGGCATGTTGTATTTATGGGCAATCTAAGTGGAATGGCTTCAAAGGCTTAAATGAGCAGTTATTCACCAGATTTAATGTCAGAGGGATAGTAATGAACATTCCACGTGGATAAGTTGTTTAGATACCATACTATGAATTCAACATGCTATTGAAGATGTTTTTATCTCCTAAGTGTGTGATTGAGAAGTTTGGGTTTGGAGGAAGTGAAGCCTGAGTCTATCCTTTACATATCCCAGAAATAAATAGTTCCAGGTTTTTATTGAGAAGTGCATTCCATGTACATTTTCTGTTGTTGTTACAAAATGTATTTAAAAATCATCTCATAGAGAAAGAGTCTTTATTGGCTTACAGTCTGTCCTGATGAGGAAGCCATGGTAGCAAGCTGAAAAACCTTACAGCAAGAGCAAAATAATGGCTGACCACATTAACTCTAGGTGATCCTAGATTTAGTAAATTAATAATTGATTAACTACAACAGAATGTAACAAGAATCCAAAAAACACAACAGACATCAAATTGGAATATGTATGTATTCACAGTCATAAAATATTGTTTATAACTTCAGAATAATTCTATTTTTTTATATTTTTGAGAATCCCTTACCACATGTCTACTTAAATCCATTGAACTTATGACAGTTGATTATCTTGCTTTAAGAAGCAAGTTATCTCAAGAAGTTAGACTCCAGAAAACCAAACAACCCTATTAAAAAATGGGGTACAGAGTTAAACAAAGAATTCTCACCTGAAGAACTTCGGATGGCAGAGAAGCATCTTAAAAAATGCTCAACTTCATTAGTCATTAGGGAAATGCAAATCAAAACAACCCTGAGATTTCACCTTACACCAGTCAGAATGGCTAAGATTAAAAATTCAGGAGATAGCAGGTGTTAGAGAGGGTGTGGAGAAAGAGGAACACTCCTCCACTGCTGGTGGGGTTGCAAATTGGTACAACCATTCTGGAAATCAGTCTGGCGGTTCCTCAGAAAACTGGGCACCTTACTTCCAGAAGATCCTGCTATACCACTCCTGGGCATATACCCAGAGGATTCCCCACAATGTAATAAGGATACATGCTCTACTATGTTCATAGCAGCCCTATTGATAATTGCCAGATGCTGGAAAGAACCCAGGTATCCCTCAACAGAAGAGTGGATGCAAAAAATGTGGTATATCTACACAATGGAGTACTATTCAGCTATTAGAAACAATGAATTCATGAAATTCTTAGGCAAATGGATGGAGCTAGAGAATATCATACTAAGTGAGGTAACCCAGACTCAAAAGGTGAATCATGGTATGCACTCACTAATAAGTGGATATTAACCTAGAAACCTGGAATACCCAAAACATAATCTACACATCAAATGAGGTACAAGAAGAAAGGAAGAGTGGCCCCTTGTTCTGGAAAGACTCAATGAAGAAGTATTCAGCAAAACCAGAACGGGGAAGTGGGAAGGGGTGGGTGAGAGGACAGGGGGAGAGAAGGGGGCTTACGGGACTTTCTGGGAGTGGGGGGGGGCTAGGAAAGGGGAAATCAATTGAAATATATCGAATAAAAAAAAAGAAGTGATCATACAACCCTGTGTATGAAAATAAAATAAATAAAAATTACTAAATTGACCATTAAAAAAAAAAGAAGCAAGTTATATGTGAAAACAGAAGCGGTCTATGCACACATTGAAACACAATCACAAATATAATTACACATGTACACATAAATGAGACTTTAGCTAAACAAGCAAAAACAAATACCACCTTGCTTAAGATTGTTATTTTTATGGTGTATTTAATAACAGTAGATAAGTGTGTATATGTTTTTAGAAGATTTTATATATACTTTTCTTTCATTTTTTGACAATATATTTGATTCTCAATGAACATGTATTTGAAAAAAAACACTTTAATAAAATAAGTTCTTTTTCCCCCTTTGTTCTCTTTTAGATTAGAAATGTCACCCTTACAAACTCTGGTTTTATTTTAAGAATTAAACAAATAAGACATTTCTTCATGAAGCATGTTCATTGTTTAACCTTTGTTCTCAAAATCGTAGTTAATTGATGGGTTTGTGTGTTCCAAGCACTGAGTATACAATAATAATTTAATAATTCCTGTCATTTGAAGGCCTTGCGAACTCATGGAATACTAGTGTTCACAGTCACCATTAAAGTTTCAGTTCAATGATCCACTAGCTAAAGTTTTATTGTTCTCTGGATGTTTGTATTTTCTGAAATTACATGGTAGTGTGTTTCTGGGTGAAAGCTTCATTTTAATTACCTTGCAGATCAGTTTTGTCATTATTTTATTCATTTTTCTCAGTGGATACAGATAGTTGAAAGTCAAGATGTGTCTCTCTCCGGGTCATCATATTTCGCTCATAGTACATATCTACTCCATTACAAACTTTTGGACTTTCCTTCAAATTTTATCTGGAATTTCCTCTCTTTTATTGCCATGGCTATGATTCTTGCTGAGGCACCATGAACTTGCAAGGAGAGTGATGGAGGAAACTTCCCTCACTTTATGAATACCTCCACAAACCATCCCCAAATTGACTCCCAGGTGATTCATTTTAAAGTTAGTGAACACACCAACCACAGATTTATGCTTGTAAATTCAATGCTGGAAAGGCACACACACACACACACACACACACACACACACACACACACACACACACAGTACCACACACACAGTACCAAGACAGAGAGGGAAAACTTCTATCTAGATTCATAGACCACTTCACCTGTTGTTCCACTTATACTGAAGATTCGAATCTTTTGATTGGCTTGCAAAATTCAGCATTAACTAAGCTTGATTATTTACTTTCATATTTAACTTACTACTAATATTTCAGCTCATTTTGGCTCAAGCTACAGTGTGGCTTTATTTGTCCTGTTAACACTATTGCATATTCCCTGTCTCCATTATGATGTGGTACTCCTTTATCCAAAGACTTTATTATATCACTGATAATTTATGGAAACCTACTGCCTTCCATTAGAATTTGAACTCAAATTGAAGTTTTACATGAACAGAACTTTTGCACATTTATTTAAAATATTTAATGAGGTTTATACAGTTATACCCTAGTAATCAGACTACATGTAAACAAATATTATATTCATATTTTATTAATTTTAGTAGTAATAAGAACAGTGTGAATTGCAAAATCCTACAGTGATATCTAAACTTATATGTATTGAAATACTAAAGACACATTTTTAATCAGAAATATTATCTTTATAGCATTGTGGGTATCTTTAATTATAATAAATTGCTGGATTTATATGCTATTAAGTTTTACAGAAGGAACTTTTTGAGCTAAAAATGGTGTAAAGTTTTGCATGCCTTGAGAATTGCAAAGCTGTCTCTCATCAGATACTTGAGAAAGAGACAAGATAAGACACAGCTTGCTGTGAAATTCTAGAGGGAAGGTGTGCAGACACTGAGGAAAGCACTAAGCTGCTTGAATAGTTTAGGCAATATTCCAATATCAGGATTTTATATGTCAAAAAAAAAAGACAGGGGCAAATAATAAAAAATATATTGTATGTGGGAATTGGAACATTATTACTAGAAATGTGCTATTAAGTAATAAGCATTTAGAAACCTCTAATTAATATGCTCAGGAGGCAAAAAATGTACATTAGTAAAATTTACAGTGGAACATGAGCAGGTATACAACTCTCTTGCTTGCAAGAGTAAACACGGGATGGTGCAAGGTAGAGGAGTAATAGGAAAGGACACTAGTGATGGCACAGCCTGGACCTCTGCTCCCAATTTTAAACAAATCATATTTCTGTAGTGCCTAGTCTGAACTGTGTGGTTTTAATAACCCTTAATCTGATATTAATTCACTGATGCTAAGTAATTGAAGGTACTTTCTCATTTGTTGCCATGCATTTCTTTAAAATTTATACTATTCAGGGTGCTGTTCTTCAATACACTCAATAAAGAGTATGGCATCCAGAAGTTCAGTCTACTTGTATTCACAGCAATGAACAACATATTAGTACTTTCATGGGACTAGAACTTTTGTACACTTCCAAACATAAATACCATGGAATGTAATATAATGTCTACTTAATGAAAATCTCCAGCAAATGTAACAAGTCTCTCTAGGCCTGTTGCCACAGGTACTAACGGAGGAAGAGGGCACATGACATTCCATTCCTATTAAGCTTGGGGAAATGGCTTGTTTATTTATTTCAAAACATTGCTTTAACAGTAGCCCTTAAAATATGTTGCCTGACAATTTTAATATCTTTTGTGCCACAAGGGACTGATAAAATCAGGAAAAAATTAAAGACAGAAATAACACGTTTTGGTTCAATTCTTTTTGAAAATAATGTTAAGGATTCTGTCACTCACAGCTAATTTCATGAAAGAAACACTATTTGCACAAGTTTCAAATAAGAAAACAATATGACAAAAAAGAAATAAATATTCATAATTTATTTGTTTTACATCATAAGCTCATAAGCTCAAACTTTTAGTGTATAATATGATCTCTAATCTCTGTACAGTATATATATAATATATATATGTATATACATGTATATATATACACAATATATATATGTATATACATCTATATATGTATGTATATGTATGTACACATATGTATATGAATTGAATGTGTACATATATGTATGTATGTATATTTTTGTATATATACCACATATACATATATATATGCAGATTGACTTATTTCTAACTCATCAATGACATTCACATACCATCTCCTCTGTAATATAGGAGAAAAAAATTTCAAGATATAATTTTGAGAAGAGTTTTCAAGAGTATATTGTATTCTGATTTTCGCCATCCCAACTTGATATGAGTAAGCAGACATGAGTGAATACTTCCTTTTTGTCATCTTTCAGTGTTTCAGCTGAGTTTACTTCACCTTTGGAAATCACATCCTTTACATCTCTTTGCAGAAACTATTGGCACACCATAAGTGTGACCTGGATGAATAGACAACCTACATATGTGTCTGTTGGAGTGCTTTATTAAATTCACACTTTTAAAGGAATATAGTACAAAGAAATTACTTGCTACTTGCTATAAAGATGCAGTTGGTTATTATTCTCTCTGTCTCTGTCTCTCTGTCTTTGTCTCTGTCTCTCTTTCTATGTGTGTATATGTGTGTTTGTATGTGTTTGTGTGTTTGTGCATGTGTGTGTGTGTGTGTGTGTGTGTGTGTGTGTATTCATTTTATATATGTCTATATACACACAGGTTGACTTTGATGTGGAACGCTCAGGTAAAAGTTGTATGTTTAACTTTATCACTCTTTCTTGGGGTTTTTATTGCAATCATAGATCTGCAAGACCTAATGCAACATAAGGATGAATTTTTTATCTCACCTTATAAATCACAGTCTATTATTTAATAATGTTATGGGCAGAAATTCAAAGCAGAAACCCGGAGGAAGGAACTGAACACCAGAAGCCTTGAAGATATTGCAGTTTCTTTATTGGCTTGATTTTCATGTCTTTCTGAGTGTTCCTAGGTCTCTCATTCTTCATATTGTCTGTTTGTGGGATAGCTTCTTAATACCCAAGAAAAATTTTAACCCATCAAAGAACCAAAAGACATAAAAATACTGGAGTTGGAAGTGATTTTAAAAAGCTAAGGGAAGGTATCTGACAATTGAGAGGAGATATTCTAGCAATTTATTGAAAAGCATAGGACAACTTTTTTCAGTTAATTATCTTTTAATTATCTTTTATCATATTACTATAAATTTGTTGAACAGCAATAGGACATCAACAGGTGAGCCTTGTTGCCAATCTAGTCCCTAATATGAATGTGGACTTACCAATTAGCAGTAAGATCATCTTGTGGAATTAATGATCTTTGTTTTCTTTTGTTATTTCTTGTAGAATTTCTTAAGTATCCTTTGTTTATAATTTCTTGTTAAGGCCTGCAGCTTCCTACCAGCTTCCTGCTTCTTATGTTCTCTGTTCTTTCTCTCCTTCCCTCCCTGCCCTCAACTCACAACTCACTGAGTCTCCAATACTCTTGGGTTTGATGCCTACCTAGTACTAAAATCAACCTACCAGCGGGCCTACTAGCAAAGAAAATTGACTCTGTGTCTCCTAGCAACTATAAAATTCCAATTACTCCTAAGCTGGTGGTAGACTTCAAAAATATCGTCCTATCCTCCATGTTAGGATTTTGTCTTATGTAGGCTTGCACAGGCCTATGATAGCTGTAACAATTGTTGCTGACTTCAAATGTGGAGCTTACCCTTGTTTGTTAGTTACAGCACTGGAGAATGCCTTATGAGGAGGTGATGGGGATCAGATATGGGCTATTTATGCCTAAAGATCCACCTGTGAGAAGAAATATATCAACCTGCATTCTCTCATCTCCTCCTGTGAAGACTGCCCCCAAATCTGCTTCCTGGCAAAGTGGCCTTGTTAGTAGAGGAACAACTGTTTTCATCAAAATGGAGCATGTCCTGGAATAAGACCATTTCTCATCATGCTATGGTAATCATTTTTATCCCTTTGTTTTGAGTCTGCTCTGAGATAAGGTCATCTGATTCACAGGCCACTATAGAACATGTTTATGAGTTTTAACATGCAATCTGGTAAATAGGTTAGTGATATCTGCTTTTCTGTCTTCCTTTATGTTATATGAGTATATAAACTGAAAACAGGCTGTCTGTCTGCGAGAAGAGCCTATTGACACTAATTACCAGTAGAGGAAACTATTTCTGGTAAGGTTTTTCTGTCATTTTTCATTACTACACTACTTGTATTATTTATTATTATTATAGTATTTATTATTATTATTATTATTATTATTATTATTATTATTATTATTATTTTATAGTACAGTCATTAGTCCCTCCTGGTCTGTCTACCGACAATTCCACATACCATTCCTCCACCCCACTGTCTCCAAAACCATGTTCTCACTCTCATACTCCCTACTCTGCCAGGCCACCCCACTCCTCAGGGCCTCAAGTCTCTTGAGGGTTAGGTGCCTCTTCTTTCACTGAGGCCAGACTAAACAGTTCTCTACTGTATATGTCCTGGGAGCCTCAGAACAACTAGTTTATGCTGCCTGGTTGGTGGCTTAATGTCTGATTGATCTCAGGTGTCCAGGTTAGTTGAGGCTGGTTAGTGTTCCTATGCAGTTGTCCTCCTCCTGAGATTCTTCCAGCCTTTTCCTAATTCAACCACAGGAATCCCTGACTTCAGTCTATTGGTTGGGTTTAAATATCTACATCTGTCATAGTCAGCTAGTTGTTGGGCATCTCAGAAGACAACCATGCTCAGCTCCTCTCTGTAAGTATACCATAGCATCAACAGTAGTGTCAGGCGTTAGACCCTCCCCTTGAAATAGATTCCAAGGATGGATGATCACTGGACCTCCATTCTCTCATTCTCTTCTCCATTTTTGTCCCTACAGTGCTTTTAAACAGGAACAATTCTGGATTAATGTTTCTGACTGTAGGATGGCAACGTCATCCCTCCACTTGATGCTCTATCTTTCCTTTTTTGTTTGTTTGTGTTTTTGATTAATTAATTAACTTATTTATTTATCACACTCAATATTTTATTCCCCCGAACCCTCATCAACCCTCTGATTGTTCCACATCCCTGTCTCCACATGAATGTTTCCACCCCTCACCCCAGACCTCTAAACTCCCTGGGGCCTCCAGTCTCTTGATGGTAAGGTGCATCATCTCTGAAAGAACAAAGACCCAGCAGTCCTCTACTGTATGTGTGTTGAGGGCCTCATATCAGCTGGTGTATGCTGCCTGTTTGGTGGTCCAGTGTTTAAGAGATCTCGGGAGTCCTGATTAAATGAGAATGCTGGTCCTCCTACAGGATTGCCCTACTCTTCAGATTCTTTCAGCCTTCCTAATTCAACAACAGGGACAACACATATTGGAAAGGATGTGAAGAAAGGGAAACACTCCTACATTGCTGGTGGGACTGCAAACTGGTACAACCATTCTGGAAATCAATCTGATGGTTCCTCAGAAAATTGGAAATAGATCTACCTGAATACCCAGATATACCACTCCTGGGAATATACCCAAAAGATGCCCAACCATGCCACAGGGGCAAGTGTTCCACTTTGTTTATAGTGGCCTTATTTGTGATGGCCAGAAGCTAGAAACAGCCAAGATGTCCCACGACAGAAGATTGGATATAGAAAGTGTGGTTCATTTACACAATGGAATACTACTCAGCTTTTAAGAACGAGGACTTGCTGAGTTTTGTAGGCAAATGGATGGAACTAGAAAATATCATCCTGAGTGAGATAACTCAAACCCAAAAGGATAAATATGCTATGTTCTCACTAATAAGCGCATGTTAAAAAGTACAGAGCACCCAAGATACAGTCCACAGAACTCAAAAATGTCAACAAGCTGAAGTACCCAAGTGAGGACACCTCAGTCCCACTTGGGAGGAAGAACAAAGCAATCACAAATGGGGAAGGAGGGAGGGATCTTGGAGGGAAAGTGGACAGGGGGAGCGAGTGGGGTAAGAGGGGAACATTATCTGGTATTGGGTGAGGGCAAAGGACTGAAGCCCTGAGGGCCAGCTAAAAGAATGGAATCAGGCAACCTCAGGAGATAGGAGGTTGGGGGAACCTTCCAGAATGTACCAGAGACCTGGGAGGTGAGAGACTCTTAGGAATCAAAGGGAGGGACCTTAGATGAAATGACCAACAGTAGGGAGAGGGAAATTATTCTACTGCTGACCTCCAGCAGAAAGACAGGGAGAGGGAGAGGGGGGCCATCACACAGTCACAACTCTGACCCATAGTTGTGCCTCTCTGAAAGAATTACTGGGATGGAAATAAAGAGGAGCCTGAGGAAAAACAAGCCCAGAGACAGACCGAAAGTGGGATCCAGCTCAAGGGGTGTTTCCAGGTTCTGACACTATTACTGAGGCTATGGAGTACTCACAAAAAGGGACTGAGCATGACCTCACTACAGAAGAACCAACAAGCAGCTGAAAGTGTCAAATGCAGATGTTTGTACCCAACCAATACACAGAAGATGCTCTGTCTTTCTAATGGAGATGGACTGTACAGAATTACTCTCCCCACTGTTGGGTCATTGTAATATCTTAAGATGTTTTTCTAGTGAATTTGATTTTGATTCTGTGTGCTTACAGTGTTAACACATGAAGATTATTGGACATTTGCCTAAATGAGTTTGAAAAATAATTTTCCCCTGTTGATGCAATGGTTAAATGTAAATTAAATAAATATGTGATGTATAATCAATGATTATAGAGTTAAAGCCATTGAGTCATTTCTAGGTTACCTCGATTAACCATCATAAAATGTTAAATATAAACTCAAGGACATTACATTAATTTATAAATTCAAATCTTTAGATTACTGGTAAATAGAAACAGAATTCATATTGCTCAGATATTGTGTAAGGATTGTTTTAAATACAGGAAGGAGATTTGAAGGGAAAATAATTGTGTAGATACTTTACATGGGGAAATGTATAAAGAAGAGATGGCTTGACTATCAGGCTATATTTTACCCACGTTCAGCAGTCAGGGAATCCCAGGGTTGCCAGCAGAGAGATCTGATAACATCACAAATCTGTTTGTTGTGGCTAATACTAGAGCCCACAGATAAAATGCATTTGGCTTTTATAAGACAGGGTCCATCAGATAAAATAAAAATGCAGAATTTAATGGAGCTCCTGAATAAATCCCTGACACTTTGTAGACTTTTCTTTAAAGTTTGTAACAGGGATTAGATGCTGAAGAAGGAGAGGAAGCTCAGTGGTGGGATAGGCATGACAAATCTTATATTTGATAAAAGTCAGATCATTTTCTTCTTATAATGAATGTGGCTTCTTATCTATAGAACATCTCCTGCTGTCTACAGAAAATAAAAGAAACTAAATCTTCCATTGCTTATATTATATTGTAGTCTATATTTTACAGTTGATAAAGTATTTTACCTTAGATCTGCAGAACTATAATTTCTATTCACTTGTTCCCAGGAAAAGAAATAAAAGGATAGCTGAAGTACCAGGCACCTGTAATTCATCCCCCCAATTAGTACTCTATTGAAAGAAATAGACGATTATGACACTAGGTTACAGAAAGTGAAATTATCCTCCATGTTTTAATGTTGATAGCCATAACAGAAGCTTTCTATAAAACATAAAGCCAGAAAATCCTCATATTAAGTAACCTCATCTAAAACCAATCTACAATTATGTGATTGAATGAGATAAGTAAAAAACATAAGCTCCCTTGTAGATGCGCAGGGGAAGTTTTAAATATAAATATTTAATTATAGTCAGACACAAATGTCAGTTTTAATCATTAACACTGAATATAAAATATAAAAATATAAATTACCATCATGGTATTTAGATGCCAATGTCAGTCTTAGTTATGATGTTATATAAGTAATTTTCTGCCTGTGAAGTATTAATTTTTTATATTTTCTCATAACTAGTAAAACTCTTATTGATATAAAATGAGCACTGGATATCAACATATTTGACATCCTCTAGGGAATTGTCTTAATAATATGTTTGATTTCTGATTTTAAGTTCTTAATAAATGTATATTAATCAGGATTTATTTCCCTCTATGACTTCAAACACAACAGTGAAATAACCTACTGAAATTGTGAACAACTTTTCTCTTGAATTTGAATATATCTAATTAAGCTTACTGGTCATTACCTGTATGGAAATAATCAGTCATTTCAGTGGTTATTTCTATATATTTTGACATGTAAGAAAAGTTCTCCATTTGACTAAGAAAAAATAACATGCTCAAATAACAAAAGAATATTTCTACTGGGCATCTGCTATTATTCAATAATACATTTAACATACATTATATAGTAACACATTTACAAGTATATTGATGTCCAAATATTGGTATCATTTGGAATATTGTGATCATAACTGGATAAACAAACAAAATTTCCCTCCTCTGTAAATATTTATTTGTAATATAATCCTAGACAATTATAGAAGATGGGCCTGTATACTAGACCTGTGTAATTAGGCCTGTATAAACTACTGGATGTCCTCTGTGTCCACAAGAAAGTTCAGAAAGAATTTGATCATCTGTTGAAAAGGAAAGTAATATGTATTTAGTTGAAATCCTGAAATAGATATTTTGTAGTTTAGTAGGTAGCAGACACTAGAATGAGCAAAATGCACTGACTGTCCTGAAGAATATTTCTATCCTATCTGTATTATACATCTGAAACACCTGGTGTGCATGTTAAATTACAGATATGTGGTTTCAGATTCAAAAACTTTCCTCCTCTGATTCTGATGTGGTGTGTCTTAGAAGTATGCACAATTTCATGTTTATATTGAATTAGAATGTTCTTGGGTAGATGGTAGAGATGACCACCTGATGTTTTGTAATCCTGGCAGAGTATAAGGACCATGACAAACTTTCACCACCAAAGTTCATGTCATTTAGTGTTTGTGGCAAATAATTGTTTGCTTTTAATGCACTTCTGAATCTTCCAGTAAGTTTGGAGGAATCTTTGGAAATGAGTAAAAAGTCACTTGTGCAATGAAACACAGATTGAGATTCTATATCTTTGAAAATGAAAACTGAAGAAGGATGCTTCATCAAACATAAACAATGGTTACCACTTTTGCCATATTCACCTGTGCTTTCTCCTATCTAAAATTGGTATCTTTAGTGAAATTCAGTAAATACTGAATCATAATTTTTCCACTGCCTTTTAAGAAAAAAAAAGAATATGAAGCTCAAATATTCATTGATAGCCCTAGGTTATAAGGTTTAGAAGTTGTTTTCTCCAAGCTAATCCAAAATTTCTTGTATATGATCATAGATATATATTATTTTATTGTGACAATAGTTCAGTGATGAAAGCAATTCATCCAGAGGGAATACATCAAACAGCACAAAATTTTAGGGTATCTACTTATATCTGGTTAATGTCATGAAATCAGTGAAAATTTTTGATGTTTTTAAGCAGTCAATAAGAGAATACAATTATATTATCACTGAGTATCATGCAAATCCTTCACCAAGTATAGTTGACATTTTACTGTCTAGAATCTAAAGCAATTCCCAGAAATAATTTTGTGTGAAATTTTCAAAAGAAAATAGAATATGTTTCATTCTCTAATTACTACAATGAGCTTAATTACTAGCTGTCATTCAAGAGTAAGAGGATAGAAGTATGAAAGAGAAAAATCAACTTATTTCAATGAATATTTAAATTTTTAGACTATTATTCTCAAATCCTTAGTGTGTGTGTGTGTGTGTGTGTGTGTGTGTGTGTTTATGTTGTCATATCATGTTTTGGAAGCAATCACTTGCCTCATGCTTTCAGATCTATAGACTTTGCTAATGACTGAGTTCCTGGGACTGTGTAAGCTACCATGAAATTACTTTTTTATCCAATAAAAATACCTTCTGTCAGATACTTCAGACAAGATTCACAAGTTGTGAGACAGGAAAACTAGTGTAAGCTTTCAGAATAAGTTGTGTTAATGTGAGCCTTATGAAGGAACAGGGCAGGAAAGACTTCCAGAAAAAAAGCTTATTGACATTTTGAAAAGTTTATTGCCAATACCTCCTATTGTAGAAATGTATCTCCCTTAGGAGGGTGTGTGTGTGTGCGTGCGTGTGTATGTGTGTGTGTGTGTGTGTGTATGTGTGTGAGTGTGTGTGGCTTTCATACCTTCCCTCAGACTATATGCACTAGAGAGGTATAGTGCATATGTGTACAAAGGGGGTGTAGATCAGGTCACAGCCATAACTGTCAGTTTTGCTACACAACAACAAACATGTTATGTTTACATGCCTACCACTGTGAATGTTTTATGCCCTAAAATTTTGTTTACTACTCAGGTTTGTTTGGGAAACTGCTTATTAGAGAGGTAACTCATCATGAGTCTCAAAGTATCCCTGGATATCTTTAACAGATTGTCAAGTTGAGAAGCCTAATTGCCCTCTGACCTTAAGATGTTTTTACACATAAAGCAGGTCATTGAAGAGTGAGATTCTATCATGAATATTTTTCTTCAACTGGGAACTGAGATGTGAAAAACGTGCTTTATGACTAATTGCATTTTCAGAATCCATACTCTATGATCTTGAACCACTACATACTTAATTAATGACCTTTAAGAAGGAGATATAAGTAGGGTTTATTGGTGCACACATTCAATTCCAGCAATAAGGAAGCAGATGTATGCAGTTCTCTGAGTCTGAGGCCAGCCTGGTCTACAAAATGAGACCAGGACAGCCATGTTTTGTTACACTGAAAGAAGTAAAGAGATATAATTTTTGAGACTTTAACCTCAATTTCTAGTTTCTTTTCTGGTGGTGTTTTGGTGCACAAAGGTACTCTTCAGGATACTAAAAGAGAAACACAGACATATCCAGCAACAAATCATTTTATTTACAATCTGTTCTATTTACAATATTTGCTACACCAATGGTGGCATATGACTTGTGAGAGTAGCCAACCAATGTCTGATTTTGACTTAAGGCCCACTCCACAAGAAAAAAAAACCTGTACCTGACACTGCTTGGGTAACCAAGAATCAGCCCAGTTTAGCAGAGAAACAGGGTGAAATCAAACACTACTGGTTTTTAAAACAATCAATAAAAAGACTTCTAGCATTGCCTTATCCAGTGGTCATCTGAGAGGCTTTCTCTGACAGCAAATGGGAGCAAATACAGAGACCTACATCCAGATATTATGTGAAGACTTCACCAAATTCTTTCACTTATTGCTCAAGACATCATATAGAAGTGGAGAGTGTAAGAAGACAGATGGGATCGATAAGAGCAGGAGAAAATGAACATGTGAAGTAACTAATCAAGGCATATATGAGTTCACAGAGACTGAAGCATCACAGACAGGCCTACAAGTACCTAGACCAGGTCCTCAGTGAACATGTTCTAGCTATTAGCTTAGTATTTTTATGGGATTCCTGGATCCTGTGGCTTTTTATTTAACTGGTGTGCCGTATCCAATTTTGATATAATATTTTGCCTCATCTTTGGTTTACATTTTTCATAGTTATCTCTAAAAGAATATATTTTTCCAATGACAGACAGGTAATCTGGAGGGAAGGAGTAGTGGGGAAGCATCTGGAAGTAGTAGAGGTAGGGCAAACTATAATCAAGATATACTATATGAGAATAGAATTTATTTTCAATCAAAAATTCAATTTATTTTCAACAAAGAAAGAAAAAAGAAATTATAATGGTAAAAAGAAATACATATCTGTATTTCAATACCAACACAATCGCTGTATTGTGATAAAGTACTTAGTTCATTGAAAGAAAGGACCATATATTAAGTGCTACATTTTTGAAGAAAATCCATAGAGAAAGGATGAATCTTTGCCATTTATATTTATTGTGCTATCATAGAGCACCAAAATTCTATTAGTATGCCAGCAGTGATTAGATCAAGAAATGGAACAGTTGATTCTCCTTTCAAAGGTACATTGATGACATAGTTATAGTAGTTTCCAATACAATAAAGGGAGGGAATACAATATACGGAAGAGACAGCTCTATGGTATCTCATTAATTCTGAGACCTTGGCATCCATACCTTTCTTACAACAGAATCTTCTCAGGCTTACTCAGTTATGAGGTGCAAGAGGCACTTTAGTTAACCAGTAGAAGCCCTCACAAGATTCCTTTCTCAACAGTATAGTCCTCATCTTCTGGTGACCAAAATCAGTTCCTTTACCACAATTTCTTGAATCTGATGTTCCCAGATTTAATGAGTTAAAATTGTTCTGAAAGATGTTCATGTCTTGTTTTATTGCTATTTTTGTCTGTTTTGTTTTCTTTCAGTGTGGGCCACTTGAAATTGAGCTTCATATATCATTTATAATTTGATACTGAAAAAATATGATTGCTTATATCTAGAAAGTATAAAGTTTTACTATGATATATATGTACAATATGTCAGGATTTAATCAAGAAAATTATTATAGATTCTCAAATGATTTATCCCTATGGTCTAACTATATAAACTGCTGCAGAAAATAAGAATAGGAAAGTGCAGGTACCCATGAACATGTGGATAAGTCATGAGGACATTATAGAAAGTTAATTAAATCAATAAATCAATATATCTATCAGGTAAAAATATATATGCAAAACCACCATGTTCTCATTTACAGATCGAATACTCAAGAGTCAAAATTACAGAAGACAGTCAAGTAGAACTGTGCTTACTATGGGTTGAAGTATAGAGTAAGTTGGGGTGACAAGTTGGTCATTGAAGACAATTTATTATTCTGAAATATAAACTCTCCGCTTTAGCTGTAAGGAGAATGATCACTGCAGTCCAGATGAAATAAGTTTTAGCAAATCAGGTACTTTTCATTTATTTCAAACTCTATGAGTCTTATCATTGGGTTGGTAAGAATTACTTATAGTTCATTGTAAAATCTTACTTATACCCAGGGGCCGTGCATCCTCATTCCTAGGGGACAACAGCAAGGAAATGAGTTTCTCTTCTTGTCAAGCATGGTTCTATGCTATTATCTCAAATATCTTTGTTTTCTTTGATCCTTTTCTATAAGTGTTTTTGTTTGTTTCTTTCTTTGTTTGGTTTTAAGTGTGAAATTGGTTCTACTTTCCTCTTTATGATAACTCAGTTTTCTGGTATAGAGAAGTTATCACAAATAAGCTTGCCAGCTATTGTGCCTTATGACCTCCATCTTCCAATCTATTTTATTTATCTAACAAGTTGATTCTATTTATGTGGGATAGTTTGATCCTGGCTCAACATATAGGCAAAATAAAGTTAGGCCTATTGCCTCATGTCTGCACTCATTAGGCTGAGGCAGGAGGATCACAAGGAGGTGGAGGCCAGCTTGTGCTAAATATTAAGTTGTATATGAGACTTACAGAGTGTGATCTTGTCTTATGAAAACAAAACAAAAAATAAGTGAAAACAGAATAAAACAGAATAAGAGTGAGAGTCAAGCTGTTTTCTAAACATGTGCTAACTTTACTTAATCCTATCCATTCATATTAGCTTTTACTTTTAACATGGACTGTACCAGAAATTACAGGCTGTGAATCTGAAGCATCTTTTTTCTTTCCTATAATCCATGACAAATGTTCACGAACTAGGTTTGTTGAGGAGAACCAGTTGTATTTTCCCTGATCATGGCGACATCTTCATCCATTAGAGTGTGAGGCTACTCCTAGCACAAAGCAGAACAGAATCTTGGGGCTGAAGACTAAGTCACTTTCTAGTGTCATCATTTGATCTCGCAAAAGAACACAGCTAAGTGAACTTCCTCACCAAAATTTCTTCCCATTCTTGCTCAATTGATTTTTTCTGACTAAAATTAAGTGAAATAACTTTCAACTCTCTGCACTGATAACGCAAATATTTTCAGAATAAAACCTTCAGATTTTAAAATTTTTAAATTTTCTATTTTACTGAGTTTCCTCTCCCTTATCCAGCAATTTTTCCATCCAAATAAGCAATAAGCATAACTGACACAACTTGACCACATTCAACATGGACAGGAACGTTCCTTAGAGAGCATTTACTGTTGAGAAAATATTTCATTATGTCCATAAAAGACGTATTTATACAATTCTTCATAGTAGTGTGAAGGAAATAGCACTTACAGATGATGACTATAATTAGAATGAACAGAAATGCATTTACATTTTTAAAAGTGTGTTTAGGTAATTTTACTCAAATATACTGAAAATCTTCCTGTCTTTAAAGAAATATTTATTCCACTGCAAGTGACATGCATTCTTTACAAAGTCAGGGCCATGTGCAAGAGTGTATAACAAGGCAAATTTCACAGAAGTAAGCCCCATTTTCCAGTCACCATTTCTAGGTCTGTAAAAAAAATATTTGTTTGATGTATTAATTTTCCTTTATCCTATGAAGATACAGTACTATCTACTCATAGGGTTATCAAATTATTATAGAGTATTATAAAACAAAGCACATAGGGCAGTGTCTGTCTAATAGTAAGTACTTAATAATAATTATTATTATAAAAACCTCTATATCTTTCAATCAAGAAATGTTCATTTATACATGAAGCCATAGCAGCAAGTTATAAAGAAGGTTAATTACTGAATTGCTTTTCTAACTATAAAGGGGTCCTTGTGGAAACGAGCAGGCTGAGAGGCAGAAGTGAAGAAGAGCTAGAAATAAAGCTAATATTTAATCACTCCTAAAATGTGTAAGACATTATGCATTCAGTCTTGAATTTTTGTCCTTAAGTCTGATGTAGCAACTTGGCCAGGTTTGCCTAGTAGGTACAGAAGAGAAATTAGAAATGGGTCATCTCTGACTAGTGAAATTCAAGCTCCTGAAGAGAATGAGGGAATAGAACGGAATGATAATGCAGTTTAAAGTGAGTTGTGCTGGTATATTCATATCCTAGAATGAGAAAGACAGTTTCAGGAGAACTACCATAATAAATGCAGTCTGGGCTACATGTAAAATGCTTTCTGAAGATGAAAATCAAGCTTATGTTGTAACTAATGAAGCTGAAATATCTTATTATTAAATTGACTAACATTTATCTTTGCCTACAATAAAGACTATCTACCATATTCAACTCTGTTTACATAAAAACAGAAGAAAACCATATACAGTGTTTCCCAAACCTTACTAAAATTGAATATCACTCATTTTACATGTTTCATTTTCAATGCTGTGGAACTGGCTATTTTCTATCACTAATGGTCTGAAATAATTATAAATTTCAAAGTACATCCTTCTAACATGGAATTCTTGGAGGTACACTTAGTAAATTGGAAATACAAAAATGTTACCTTAAAGTTCCTTTTCAGGTTCTTGAAAGATACCTGCATATAACCTAAAGTGATAATGAAAGTCTTTCTCTTTAATATCAGGTGGAGGAAATTACATAATTCAATCAATACATAAATTAATCTTAATTTATCATTTAAAGATTATATATATTTAGATATTTAAATATATGTGTCTGTTTATGCACATGTGTTTGTAGGCATATGGGGGTATGAATCTAATGTTATTTTGCCTTCATTACATCTTTATGCTACATGCTTGCCTGGTGCACTCATTTATGGTGAGACCAAAAATGAGCATCAGAACCCCTAGAGTTATAGATGTTGTGAGTTCTCCTATGGAATGTTTGGGATTAAACAGAGCATCTTTTCAGCCCATCACAAATAGCTTTTAAATTAATAAAACAAATTCAACTTCTACTTCAGAAAGACTAGTAAACCTCTGGTAACCATTTTTTTTCTCTGTCATACCCATAACATATGCATTAACATACTCGAGGTTTTGGTCAAGTAGGAGAAAAAAAGTTTGCTTAAAAATTTCTCCCAAAAGTAATGAGGTAACATGACAATGTGGATAAATTAGCAAAGGCTAAAGAATAGCTTTTACGACCAAAGAGTACGTACTTTCCTATTTCTAATGGAGAGATAGCGTAGATTGTTCTCATTGAAAACATGCAATAATCTCTATCCTTGCTTTAACACGATTCAACTTGCATGTATTTTCTAGTGTGCTGATTCTTACAGAGTCATCTATTTAGTTGTTATTGAGTATGCTATTGTCTGATTAGTATGATGTTTTTATTTCCTTTACCAATATGGCCTAGCACATCTGAGCAAATGATATATTCATCTTTGTGCACGAACCTGACACATATCTAATACATAAAGATACTGTTCTATAAAAAAATAAAATTTGTCCTGAAGGAGTTTATGTTTGAGTTTACTGTGTAAATTGATATAAAATAAAAATTACAAAATGGGAGAAATTCAGAAATACACAGTAATATTTTTAATAAAACATATTTAAGTAAATATGAATAATATAATTAGAATATTCCTGACAGGTTTTTGTTTATTTATATAAATTATGAAGGTCTAATAATTTCATTAATATTTCTTACATGCTTAAAATGTATTTCAATCATATTCACCAATCATTATCCACTTTGTCCTCTTTGCCAACTTATTATCCTTCATCTCTCAAAGAGTTTTGTCTTTATTTGATCCAAAGAGTTGGTTTCAGATTTCTCTTTCTCTCTCTTTTTTTAAAAGATATTCAAAGTATTAATATTTATTTTCTTTTATTTGCTTTTTTATTAGATATTTTCTTTGTTTACATTTCAAATGTTATCCCCTTTCCCTGTTTTCCTATGCAAACCTCCTATCCCATTCCCCCACCCTCTCCTCCTGATTCTATGGGGAACTGGTGATAGCTGCTAGAAATTCCTGAATGCCAGGAAAGTAAGAGGTTCACAGGACCCATTGAGGATTGTATTAGCCAAAATACCCAACAAAAGTAAGATAGAACCTGGAAAGACCATAGCCAGAGGTTAGGCATGGCCCCAAGCTGAGGAATGGGGCCACTCACACATCTCAAAAATTTTGACCCAGAATTGTTCCTGTCTAAAGGAAATGCAGGAACAAAGAGTGGAGCAGAGACTGAAGGAAAATTTATTAAGAGACCTCCCTACCTAGGGGTTCATTCTGTCTGTAGACACCAAACCCAGATACTATTGCAGATAACAAGAAGTGATTGCTGATAGGAGTCTGCCAGCCTGAGAGGCTCTGCCAGAGCCTGACCAATACAGAATTGGAAGCTCATGGCCAACTATCCCATTGTACTGATCATGGAACCCATAATGGAAAAGTTAAGGAAAGACCTAAGGAGCTGAACGGGATTGCAATCCCATAGTAAGAACAACAGTGTCAACTAACCTGACCTCCTACAGCTCTCAGGGACTAAACCACTAACCAAAGTCTGTACATGGAGGGAGCCATTTCTCCAGCTGCATATGGCCTTATCTGACATCAATCAGAGGGGAGTCCCCCTGGTCCTGTAGATGGTAGATGACCCAGGAAAGGGGAATGCTATAGCAGTGAGTGTGTGAGTGGGTAGAGGAACACCCTCATAGAGACAAAGGGGAGGAAGGATGGAGGCTTTTTGGAGGGAAAATATATCATTTGAAATGTAAATGAATAACATGAGTAATAAAAAAGAAAAACAAAACCAATTTCAAATAAATTAAGCAAGCATATACAAAATATGTTATTGCTGGAAAAATACATAAAACATTGAGATATAGATAAAGTTCTGAACATGTTTAATGCATATTGTCATATGAATATCAAACAGCTTAAGATTATAAAGAATTTTGAAGATGTTTGATTGCTGAGATGCATATACTTTATGACAAAGAATTAGAAGTGGAATATTTAAAATATATAATGATTTTTAATATGACATAGAAACCCTATCATATTAAATATATAAATGTAAGTGGATAGAATTGGTGTAAAATGTATGTGTGGGCATATTCATGTTCATTTCTAATTGGAGATTTTGAAATAATAGGTCACTGTGATTTCATTATCTGCATTGCTAATAGTGGAAATATAACACAAACTAATGATATGGCCATATAAATATGTCAGTGCAGCCATCTTAGAAATATCAAGTAAATGAAATGCAAGTGCATAATCATGACACAAAGTATTGAGCTTTTAAAGTAAAAAAGAAGTCAAAAACTAAAATAGAAAAGTTGAGCAGACTGAATTATGTTCATGAAAACACCTAAGAAACAGAAAGCTAGATGCACTTACAAACTGGTTTATTAACAAATACTTAATAAGTACTGATTCAACATTTCACACTAGAAAATTCATGTTTAGTAGATATGACTATGAGGCAACATACTTAATGTATTAATTTCACTTTTATTCTCTTTTTTAACTTTTTCTTAATTCTTTTTGAGTTCTTTGCTTTTTGAGGATGATGTTTATTAATGAGAATAATGACTTCCTTTGAGGTTGATATATATTTCTTTTGCACCTGCCAATATACTCAGTGTAATTGACTCATCCCATATTTATTCATTTCATTTCATGTGAAAAACGCTCTAGATATTAATAAATACTTTCAGTCATAGAATGAAAGCTTTTCATGGAAGCCAGGGGAAATATATAACTGCCAGTAACTGTCCTTTGTGAGCCTAGTATGGCTTGTAACAGTACAGTAATAAAACTACATCTTTTTTTCCACATTATTGCCACTTTGTGCTCAGCTATTTAAAGAGCAACTTTAAATATCAAATGGGAGTTAAATATTTTGCTATGACATAAGCTGTTTTATAACTTTTAGATAATTTCTCCCATGCATTCCATTGATGTGGTCTCAAAACATTTAGTAAGGTTTGTGGTGATAGATTGCATTTACATGTAAAATACATCCTTAACTTTTTTATTTTTAAGAAGACAACAATGCACTTTAGTCCAACAATCCATTTAATATTAAATGTACACATCAATCATTGAGCTTAAATATACTTGGTGGTATAATTTCTTTGTATATAAGCAGAATTTCAACAAACAATTAAAATGTTGAAGAGTCAAGAACAGGTAAGTTATTTCTTTTGCTGGTAAGACAATTTTAGATTCTGTGAGTAATTACTCAAAGTGCTTCACTATATTTAATTTTATTCTTTCAATTATAGTGAATTCAACTAAGCAGTAAAATAAAGATATAACATTGTCTCACCATCTTCTGTAAATCCACAGATCACTTAGTAGCATGCGAATTGATCCATCCTTGTCTCCTTGTACTAAGCTCAAATCCAAATGGATCAAGGACCTCCACATAAAGCCAGACACTCTGAAGCTAATAGAAAAGAAACTGGGGAAGACCCTTGAGGACATCGGTACAGGGAGAAAGTTTCTGAACAGAACACCAATAGCGTATGCTCTAAGAGCAAGAATTGACAAATGGGACCTCATAAAATTACAAAGTTTCTGTAAGGCAAAGGACACCATCAAGAGGACAAATCGGCAACCAACAAATTGGGAAAAGATCTTCACCAATCCTACATCAGATAGAGGGCTAATATCCAATATATATAAAGAACTCCCCAAGATACTTTATACTGTTTGTGGCTATTGTGAAGGGGGTCATTTCCCTAATTTCTTTCTCAGCCTGCTTATCCTTTGAGTATAGGAAGGCCACTGATTTGCTTGAGTTGATTTTGTAACCTGCCACTTTGCTGAAGTTGTTTATCAGCTGTAGGAGCTCTCTAGTGGAGTTCTTTGGGTCACTTAGGTAGACGATCATGTCGTCTGCAAATAATGATAGTTTGACTTCCTCCTTTCCAATTTGTATCCCTTTGACCTCCTTATGTTGTCGAATTGCCCGAGCTAGTACCTCAAGTACAATATTGAAAAGATAAGGAGAAAGGGGGCAGCCTTGTCTGGTCCCTGATTTCAGTGGGATTGCTTCAAGTTTCTCTCCGTTTAGTTTGATGCTGGCTACCGGTTTGCTGTATATTGCTTTTACTATGTTTAGGACTCTTACCAAACATGCGAAAGATCTGTATGGCAAGAACTTCAAGACTCTGAAGAAGGAAATGGAAGAAGACCTCAAAAAATGGGAAAACCTCCCATGCTCATGGATCGGTAGAATCAATATAGTTAAAATGGCCATTTTGCCTAAAGCACTATACAGATTCAATGCAATACCCATCAAAATCCCAACTCAATTCTTCACAGAGTTAGAAAGAGCAATTATCAAATTCATCTGGAACAACAAAAAACCCAGGATAGCTAAAACTATTCTCAGCAACAAAAGAAAATCTGGGGGAATCAGTATCCCTGACCTCAAGCAATACTACAGAGCAATAGTGTTAAAAACTGCATGGTATTGGTACAGTGACAGGCAGGAGGATCAATGGAACAGGATTGAAGATCCAGAAATGAACCCACACACCTATGGCCACTTGATCCTCGACAAAGAGGCTGAAAACATCCAATGGAAAAAAGATAGCCTTTTCAACAAATGGTGCTGGTTCAACTGGAGGTCAGCATGCAGAAGAATGCGAATTGATCCATCCTTGTCTCCTTGTACTAAGCTCAAATCCAAATGGATCAAGGACCTCCACATAAAGCCAGACACTCTGAAGCTAATAGAAAAGAAACTGGGGAAGACCCTTGAGGACATCGGTACAGGGAGAAAGTTTCTGAACAGAACACCAATAGCGTATGCTCTAAGAGCAAGAATTGACAAATGGGACCTCATAAGGTTACAGAGTTTCTGTAAGGCAAAGGACACCATCAAGAGGACAGATCGGCAACCAACAAATTGGGAAAAGATCTTCACCAATCCTACATCAGATAGAGGGCTAATATCCAATATATATAAAGAACTCAAGAAGTTAGACTCCAGAAAACCGAACAACCCTATTAAAAAATGGGGTACAGAGTTAAACAAAGAATTCTCACCTGAAGAACTTCGGATGGCGGAGAAGCATCTTAAAAAATGCTCCACTGGAATACCCAAAACATAATCCACACATCAAATGAGGTACAAGAAGAAAGGAGGAGTGGCCCCTGGTTCTGGAAAGACTCAGTGAAACAGTATTCAGCAAAACCAGAACGGGGAAGTGGGAAGGGGTGGGTGGGAGGACAGGGGAAGAGAAGGGGGCTTGCGGGACTTTCGGGGAGTGGGGGGGGCTAGAAAAGGGGAAATCATTTGAAATGTAAATAAATTATATCGAATAAAAAAAAAAAAGTAAAAAAAAAAAAAAAAAAAAAAAAAAAAAATGCTCCACTTCATTAGTCATTAGGGAAATGCAAATCAAAACAACCCTAAGATTTCATCTTACACCAGTCAGAATGGCTAATATTAAAAATTCAGGAGACAGCAGGTGTTGGAGAGGGTGCGGAGAAAGAGGAACACTCCTCCACTGCTGGTGGGGTTGCAAATTGGTACAACCACTCTGGAAAGCAGTCTGGCGGTTCCTCCGAAAACTGGGCACCTCACTTCCAGAAGATCCTGCTATACCACTCCTGGGCATATACCCAGAGGATTCCCCACCATGTAATAAGGATACATGCTCTACTATGTTCATAGCAGCCCTATTTATAATTGCCAGATGCTGGAAAGAACCCAGGTATCCCTCAACAGAAGAGTGGATACAAAAAATGTGGTATATCTACACAATGGAGTACTATTCAGCCATTAGAAACAATGAATTCATGAAATTCTTAGGCAAATGGATGGAGCTAGAGAACATCATACTAAGTGAGGTAACCCAGACTCAAAAGGTGAATCATGGTATGCACTCACTAATAAGTGGTTATTAACCTAGAAAACTGGAATACCCAAAACATAATCCACACATCAAATGAGATACAAGAAGAAAGCAGGAGTGGTCCCTGGTTCTGGAAAGACTCAGTGAAACAGTATTTGGCAAAACCAGAACGGGGAACTGGGAAGGGGTGGGAGGGAGGACAGGGGAAGAGAAGGGGGCTTACGGGACTTTCGGGGAGTGGGGGGGGCTAGAAAAGGGGAAATCATTTGAAATGTAAATAAATTATATCAAATAAAAAAAAAAAAAAAAAAAAAAAAAAAAAAGAACTCAAGAAGTTAGACTCCAGAAAACCAAACAACCCTATTAAAAAATGGGGTACAGAGTTAAACAAAGAATTCTCACCTGAAGAACTTCGGATGGCGGAGAAGCATCTTAAAAAATGCTCAACTTCATTAGTCATTAGGGAAATGCAAATCAAAACAACCCTAAGATTTCATCTTACACCAGTCAGAATGGCTAAGATTAAAAATTCAGGAGACAGCAGGTGTTGGAGAGGGTGTGGAGAAAGAGGAACACTCCTCCACTGCTGGTGGGGTTGCAAATTGGTACAACCACTCTGGAAATCAGTCTGGCGGTTCCTCCGAAAACTGGGCACCTTACTTCCAGAAGATCCTGCTATACCACTCCTGGGCATATACCCAGAAGACTCCCCACCATGTAATAAGGATACATGTTCTACTATGTTCATAGCAGCCCTATTTGTAATTGCCAGATGCTGGAAAGAACCCAGGTATCCCTCAACAGAAGAGTGGATGCAAAAAATGTGGTATATCTACACAATGGAGTACTATTCAGCCATTAGAAACAATGAATTCATGAAATTCTTAGGCAAATGGATGGAGCTAGAGAATATCATACTAAGTGAGGTAACCCAGACTCAAAAGGTGAATCATGGTATGCACTCACTAATAAGTGGATATTAACCTAGAAAACTGGAATACCCAAAACATAATCCACACATCAAATGAGGTACAAGAAGAAAGGAGGAGTGGCCCCTGGTTCTGGAAAGACTCAGTGGAACAGTATTCAGCAAAACCAGAACGGGGAAGTGGGAAGGGGTGGGTGGGAGGACAGGGGAAGAGAAGGGGGTTTGCGGGACTTTCGGGGAGTGGGGGGGGCTAGAAAAGGGGAAATCATTTGAAATGTAAATAAATTATATCGAATAATAAAAAAAAAGAGAAAAAAAAAAGAATTTCTTCTCCTAGATAAGTCAATATTTTTGCTTCATTATCTAAGTCATATTTTTAACAAAACATTCCAAAACAAATTTTTACCAGAATGATACTAATTAAATATAAAATTAAAATATTGCTAATTTCTGTTGGTTTCAAATTTTTATTTTTTGATAATTAGATATAATTATCTCCTCCCTCCAATTTCTTTAGCACTCTTCCTAAACTTCTCCAAATCATTGTCTTTTATTTTTTAATTATGATCATTATATATCTATATATAAATATATATGTGTGTGTGTGTTTATATAGGCATAAATGGAAATATGTTTATTAAAAAGCAACCTTCTGAGATCCTTTAATATTGTTCATAATTGCATAGGGGTGACTTCTTTGGGTTATTTACTCTATCAGAACAGTCATCCCTAAATAAAACTGATTGTGTTTTAGGTACATTAATTTCATTTGTATGTAACTATTTTTCCAAGAGTGAAGCCTTGGAAGAATATGCCTATTCACATTGGCATGTCTATTGGGTGCCTTATATTTAGGTGTTGTTTAGCAACCATAATATTGAGATTTTCTGGGTACAGCTACCTTGCATAAAAAAGACATTATATTACAGCAAATGTTCTGTTAATATCTTCTGTGTAGAACACCAATAGCTTATGCTCTAAGATCAAGACTTGACAAATGGGACCTCATAAAATTACAAAGTTTCTGTAAAGCAAAGGACACCATCAAAAGGACAAATCAGCAACCAACAAATTGGGAAAAGATCTTCGCCAACCCTACATCAGATAGAGGGCTAATATCCAATATATACAAAGAACTCAAGAAGTTACACCCCAGAAAACCAAATAACCCTATTAAAAATGGGGTACAGAGTTAAACAAAGAATTCTCACCTGAAGAACTTCGGATGGTGGAGAAACATCTTAAAAAATGCTCAACTTCACTAGTCATCAGGGAAATGCAAATCAAAACAACCCTGAGATTTCACCTTATACCAGTCAGAATGGCTAAGACTAAAAATTCAGGAGACAGCAGGTGTTGGCGAGGATGTGGAGAAAGAGGAACACTCCTCCACTGCTGGTGGGGTTGCAAATTGGTACAACCACTCTGGAAATCAGTCTGGCAGTTCCTCAGAAAACTGGGCATGTCATTTCCGAAAGATCCTGCTATACCACTCTTGAGCATATACCCAGAGGATTCCCCAGCATGTAATAAGGATATATGCTCTACTATGTTCATAGCAGCTCTATTTATAATAGCCAGAAGCTGGAAAGAACCCAGGTATCCCTCAACAGAAGAGTGGATGCAAAAAATGTGGTATATATACACAATGGAGTACTATTCAGTCATTAGAGACAATGAACTCATGAAATTCTTAGGCAAATGGAGGAGCTGGAGAACATCATACTATGTGAGGTAACCCAGTCTCAAAAGATCAATCATGGTATGCACTCACTAAGTGGATATTAGCCTGGAAAACTGGAATATCCAAAGCATAATCCACACATCAAATGAGGTACAAGAAGAATGAAGGAGTGGCCCCTAGTTCCGGAAAGACTCAGTGTAGCAGAATAAGACAAAATCAGAACAGGGAAGTGGGAAAGGATGGGTGAGAGAACAGAGGGAGGGAAGGGGGCTTATGTGACTTTCGTGTACTGGGGGACCAGAAAGGGGGAAATCATTTGAAATGTAAATCAAAAATATATCAAATAAAATTTAAAAAAATTAGATCCTGCTATACCACTCCTGGGCATATACCCAAAAGATTCCCCAACATGTAATAAGGATACATGTTCCACTATGTTCATAGCAGCCCTATTTATAATTGCCAGAAGTTGGAAAGAACCCAGGTATCCCTCAACAGAAGACTGGATGCTCTTCTGTTGAAGAACAAAAATGTGGTATATATACTCAATGGAGTACTATTCAGCCATTAGAAACAATGAATTCATGAAATTCTTAGGCAAATTGATGGAGCTGGAGTACATCATACTAAGTGAGGTAACCCAGACTCAAAAGATGAATCATGGTATGCACTCACTAATAAGTGGATATTAACCTAGAAAACTGGAATACCCAAAACATAATCCACACATCAAATGAGGTACAAGAATGGAGGAGTGGCCCCTTGTTCTGGAAAGACTCAGTGAAGCAGTATAGGGCAAAATCAGAACAGGGAAGTGGGAAGGGTTGGGTGGGAAAACGGGGAGGAAAGGGGACTGATGGGACTTTCGGGGAGTGGGGTTCTAGAAAAGGGGAAATCATTTGAAATGTAAATATATATATCAATAAATTTAAAAAAAGAAAAAATTAATAAAAATTATCTTCTGTGTAGAAAGAATCTCTTGTGTACTGTGTGGAAGTATCACCTGTCAATAAAAATCTAATTACCTATTAGTTAAAGGCAGGAAACAGGAGATAGATCATCCAGAAGAGAGACCAGAAGATACTCAGGGTAGGGTAAGATTCATTCTGGCCTGTTTGGTAATGGGGCATATAAAACTGAGGAGAGGAAACCAGCCATATTGCTCAACTTACTTTAAAGCAAATTGGATAGCAAGTTCTAATTTATTGGAGAATCAGCCTAGCTTATAGCCTAGGCATTTTAAAAATAAAGTTAAGCCTCTGAGTTGTTATTCAGGAACAGGAGTGCAGTTACATTTCTCATGCTATTTTCTCCAGCATTACCTGAACCTTAAATGTAGAGGTTATATGGTGGTTTGAATAACAATGGCCCAACAGATTCATATATTTCAGTAGTCCCCATTTAATGGAAAAATCTAAGAACAATTAAAATGCTTGTCCTTGTTAGGGGAGGTATATCACTAGGGTTGGACCTTGAAATTTCAAAAGATTACTCCAGATTCAGTCACTCTCTTTGCCTGCACGGTTCAGGATCATATATGAACATTCAATTACTGCTCCAGTTTCAAGCCTGCCTGCACCTCTGCTGCTGGACCAGACATTTATGAATTAATCCTCTAAATCTCTAAGCAAGTCCCCGATTACTTGCTCTATAAATTTCCTTGGTTATGGAGTTTTATCATAGGCAATAGAACAGTAACTAAGACAGATTATCTTGGAGATGTGTCTACATTCCCATAACCAGTTATTCTCTACATTTTGACTAATTTTGTCTTTCTGTAATTGTATCTACATGCCATATAAAGAAGAATATTTGATGAGGAATATGCAGTTTTTTTTTATTAGACTGGTTTAATGAAGCAATAGTGTTCAAGCCTTTGCCTTATGTAGGTATTGTGCTAGATTTTCAATACCAGACATAAATTACTTCCCATTGAGTGGAAGTTTTGTCCAATTAGAAAGACCTTAGTCATTTCCAGGACTATGTCATAGTTCTGAAATAGTACTAATCAATGTTAACATTGTATTTCTTAAGAACTGTTATTATGACCATTGTTGTTTGTAGGCACTACTGCTATTTTATTTTAGCAGGTTGCATATTTCAAATACTATGAGAGCCAGTACTCAGAGAGTAGGCTTCCAGGGCAGCTCCAGTTTGTTTCTGTAAAATCCTGTTCCAGAAGTATATGGTGCTGACAAAAATTTGGTTTTATCTTCAATTTCTGCAAAACAACCAAGGGCAATGCCAATAACCTATACCCAATGCCAGTGCCCTGGGTGTTCCTCGTGGCCTTCTCTGACCAACAACTAAAAGGAGGTTTCCCATAACTGACACTGATTTTTTTGCTATACAGTCTACGGACCTTGAGGACCATTTTTATCCCAAGTGGCATTAATTCAATGAATATATAGATATACTTGCTCTTAAATATTTGTAGTTTTAAATAAATATGACTTTCATTGATAGCATGTTGCCTTTCAAACATTTTAGTACTATTTATCTCAATATTTTCACCACTATGTGTGTTGTCCTACCTTGCTTTTCCAATTTCCCCTTCATGACACCTGTGCTATTAATCAGTTTTTTTAATGAATCAAAACATTAGGAACTTTTCTATAATAAGCAGGCTGTCCTAATACCTCATGCTAAACTATAATAGATCTGCAAATGGGAATAGTCTTTTGTTCTTTTCTCTGTATCACATTTTTCTTTACAATTTGTAACTATTACCTAGTCTCCTTATAATCAAGACACAGAAACAAACATGCATACAGGCAGGCAGGCATGTACCATGGAGAGAGAGAGCAAGAGAGAAAGAGAGAGACAGAGACAGAAAAAACAATTCTTATTATTAAACCCTACTGGACATGTAATTTTGTATCTTAATTATTAGTTTTATCTTAATTATCTTACGTAAACCTTGAATGCTTTCATAATTTTCTTTTTTCTTTTTTCATTGCAGTAGTTTCCAAAGATCATAGGATGTATAATGTAATAGAGTCACTGTCCCAAACCAAATGAGAGTTGAACTTTCACCTGTTTTTAAAATAAAATATTATCTTAGTTAGTAAATGATACATGATAAGGTATTCTATTATCTAAAATATGCAGTCATTTTAGTTTGTTCAGGAAGAAATCATATATAATAAAGTATAATGATGCATACATTTAAAATTATACTATTTGTATATATGTAATTTGAAATATGTATGAAAAAATATCTTCAGAAAACTAAAGTAGAATAATTCATTCTAATTGTAGTTCTTTGATGGGTCATTCTATTTTCTGTTAGTCTCACTTACTGAGTCTAAAACCTGCCAAGGGAAAACAAGAGGAAAACTGACATCTGTCCATCACTATCATGTTGAACACAAATTTTATGCATTTGTGCTCAGTTCTCAAATGAAACTGCTTAGGAGACTTCAGTGAGATAGACAGCATAGAGTGTAAGGGTAAACGCACTTCCTTTTCACTAATAATAGAGTGACATTTTCCAGTGTTAATTGAGCTTGCTAATTAACTTTAATGAAAAATAAAGTGCTATTTTTGATAATTATAATATAATTAGATTAAATAATTTCAAATTTTACTTCTTTTGAACATGGCATATGAATTAAGCTAGAAATAACATTATTCAAACTCACCAAAAATGACTCACTTCACATTGTTTTCATATAATCATTAAGTCAAAAGTTGATACTGTATTAGAAGAGTCACATAGAGGCTGGGTGGTGGTGGTGCACGCCTGTAATCCCAGCACTTTGGGAGGCAGAGGCAGGTGGATTTCTGAGTTCGAGGCCAGCCTGGTCTACAGAGTGAGTTCCAGGACAGTGAGGGCTATACAGAGAAACCCTGTCTCAAAAAAAAAAATACAAAAAAAGGAATCACATAGAATAAATTAAATTAAAAATTTAAGATGTATTAATATTGTAAACCTTGACTCAAAATACACCATTCTCTTAACAGCATTTAAATAAGAAGAAATCTAATGTAAAAATAGATCTGTCTGTTTCTGGAATGCTGTTATTAAACAGCAATCACAGTTTTACTAAATTTAATAATGTATGAAGAATACTTGGTAGCTATATGCACTAAATTTTGGGTATTATTTAAGATATTTAATATATTCAAAACTATTATTTAGTAGATATTATATGCATTAATTATATGCATGTATAAAAGTTAAAATATTTTCACAACCACAGACAAAACACATAAACTATGCGTTATTCATCATGGCAGTGTGTGATTGCAATCATATGCTAGGTATGAATTTAGAGAAAACCTGAGAGGGTGGTGAATTAAATCTGACATGGATTTCCTGCTGTACATTAATGTATCATTGGGTTCATCTACATACACACACAAACACACATGCACACACACACACACACACACACTACATATGCACACACACTTGAGATATTGAGTCTAAATGTAGAGAATACATTCAATGTACAAATTCTAATGCTGACCAATGACAAAAAGTTATTCTCTAGTTTGGTTTTTAGCAAATGTTCTCAACATTCACATTCTTGCCTGGCATGAATACAGTTGGATCCAATGCAGAGAATATTGGCAATTTGTGTATTTATACTGAAAGATGCCTAATTCTGAGGTAAAAGACCTTGTGTTAAAATAGAATAAATTAGAGGTGCTAACTCCTTTCTCTACAGATTAACTACATAAGTGAATACTTATGCTACATTCATTTTCCTATTTATTCTTTTCCCCTAACATCTGATTTGGGATTTAGCCATATGCTTTCATTGACTGGTACACTTTGCTGAAAACTCTAAAAAAGGAGATTTGGGATTACTCCTCTTGTTTATTGATGATTTGGTGTAAGAAAGCTTCTTTTCAAGGTTTGGGTTTTAACTAAGGGGTACTAGCTTCACAGGAGTAAAGCCACAAGCTATATCTCCTAAGAGCAAGAAAGAAATTAACAAATAACTTCCCATAGTATTCAGTGGTTTAATCTGAGTTAAATAAATTAAAAGTTATATACTAAGTAAATTATTACAATTAGCATATCAAACTAGCTACAATTAAATTCTTTTGAGAAAAAAGACAGAAAGTTAGTTTGTACCAAAACTGAAGACTTCCAGTCTAATCTATTCCTGCCATACCACAGGGGATATACATAACATTATACATATTGTTAAACTGTTATTGTTTAAAATCATTTGGTTGGCATTATTGTGGTTTTAGATAAATTGAAACAATTATTACAGATGCTTGCAATGGGTATTTCAGTGTGTATGTAGTTTTAAGTTCAACGTTTACTTTATTGCTTTTCTGTTTATTCTTAGACTACTTCCTACATAAAGTGTATTTCATTAGTATTTCATTGTGTAAATATACCACATTTTGTGTATCCATTCCTTCATTGAGGGACATCTGGGTTCTTTCCAGCTTCTAGATATTATAAATACGACTGTTATGAACATAGTAGAGCATGCCAGTAATCCTCTGGGTATATGCCCAGGAGTGGTATGGCAGGTTCCTCTGGAAGTGTCATGCCCAGTTTTCTGAGGAACCACCTGACTGATTTGCAGAGTGGTTGTACCAACTTGCATTCCCACCAGCAGTGGAGGAGTGTTCCTCTTTCTCCACATCCTTGCCAAACACTTGCTGTTTCCTGAGTTTTTAATCTTAGCCATTCTGACCTGGTGTGATGTGAAATCTCATGGTTGTTTTGATTTGCATTTCCCTAATGACTAATGATGCTGAACGTTTCTTAAGGTGCTTCTCAGTCATTCAAATTTCTTCAGGTGAAAATTCTTTGTTTAGCTCTGTACCCCATTTTTGAATAGGGTTATTTGGCTCTCTGGACTCTAACTTCTTGAGTTATTTGTATATATTGGATATTAGCGCTCTGTTGAATTTAGGGTTGGTGAAGATTTTTCCCCAATTTGTTGGTTGCTGTTTTGTTTGATTGACAGTGTCCTTTAACTTACAGAAACTTTGTAATTTTATGTGGTCCCATTTGTCAATTCTTGATCTTAGAGCATAAGCTATTGGTGTTCTGTTCAGGAACTTTTCCCCTATCCCCATGTCCTCAAGGGTCTTCCCCAGTTTCTTTTCTATTAGTTTCAGTGTGTCTGGTTTTATGTGGAAGTCCTTGATCCACTTGGAGTTGAGCTTAGTACAAGGAGATAAGAATGGATCAATTCGCATTCTTCTGCATGCTGACCTCCACTTGAGCCAGCCCCATTTATTGAAAAGGCAATCTTTTTTTTTCCAATGGATGGTTTCAGCGCCTTTGTTTCAGATCAAGTGACCACAGGTGTGTGGGTTCATTTCTGGGTCTTCAATCCTATTCCATTGATCTACCTGCCTGTCACTGTACCAAAACCATGCAGTTTTTAACACTATTGCTCTGTAGTACTGCTTGAAGTCCGGGATACTGATTCTTCCAGAAGTTTTTTTACTGGTGAGAATAGTTTTAGATATCCTGGGTTTTTTGTTATTCCAGATGAATTTGAGAATTGCTCTTTCTAACTCTGTTAAGAACTGAGTTGGGATTGTGATGAAGATTGCATTGAATCTATATATTGCTTTTGGCAAGACCGCAATTTTTACTATAGTAATCCTGCCAATCCACAAGCATGGAAGATTTTTTCCAATTTTTGAAGTCTTCTTCTATTTTCTTCTTCAGAGACCTGAAGTTCTTGTTGTATAGATCTTTCACTTGTTTGGTTAGAGTCACCCCATGATACTTTATATAGTTTGTGGCTATTGTGAAGGGTGTCATTTCCCTAATTTCTTTCCCAGCCTGTTTGTCCTTTCAAGGCTACTGATTTGCAGAAAAGGAATTCAAAGCCCATATCTAAACATAGCAAAAGCAATATACAGCAAACCAGTAGCCAACATCAAACTAAACAGGGAAAAACTTGAAGCAATCCCACTAAAACAGGGATTAGACAAGGCTGCCCCTTCTCTCCATATATTTTCCATATAGTACTTGAAGTTCTAGCTAGAGCAATTAGACAACATAAGGAGGACAAAGGGATACAAATTGGAAAGGAAGAAGTCAAACTATCACTATTTGCAGATGATAAGATAGTATACTTACGTGACCCAAAAAACACCAAAGAACTCCTACAACTTATAAACAACTTCAGCAAAGTGGCTGGTTATAAAATCAACTTTTGTACATTTCAAGGAAAAAAACATTTCAAAAGAAATCCCTAACATTTAATAGCAAAAGAAAAAATGTAATGATTAATATTTTAAGATGTGAAGATTTTCAATAGAAGTTGAATTATACTTGATATGATAAAGTTGTGTTAATTAGTGAAATTTAAAAATGAATTATTCATACTAATATGAACAGAGGAAAGTCAAATAGGCTTCAACCATTCGAAAGAAGTATAAGACAATAAGAAATTCTGAGAATGGGAGAAAGGATCTTCTGTACTAATATATAGAGCAACTAATATATACCAGTTACTTAACCAAATGATCAGTCCTGTAAACATATATACACATAATAGTATATAGACTGAACAGGTCATATTTATTTATTTATGATTTTATTTATTCATTAATACACACATGACATATATACATATATGTATTATGTGTGTATGTATATATATATATATATATATATATATGTATGTATATGTGTGTGACAACAGTTAATGAAAGATCCTGCTATGAATTTTCAAGCGAGTAAAAAAGAAGTATAAAATCTATTAAAAATAAATCTTATGATTTCTAGTCAGTCTTATCCTGCTTCTGTTACCTTTAGCATGGCTCAGTTTCATGGGAATCATTGCTTGCTTTAGTTTTCTAGCATGTAGCACCTTCAAGCTATGAGCCATCCTACAGTCATTTGCAAGGTAATCCCAATATTATATGAATCTCTGTAGAGATATATTGTTACAGTTTTATATTCTGCCAAAGCAAATTCATGAGTCATGTTTTGACATTTATGCAAATATTATGTTCTTGAATAAAGTTTATTGTAGTTTTACCAATATTTATTATTGTTACTGAGATAAGTATTGTGTTATCCTGCTCAGGGAAGTTGTTGATGCTATTTTGTCAGTATATAGCAATATACAACACAGTCTCATCTCTTTTTTTTTTTTTTCGAGACAGGGTTTCTCTGTGTAGCTCTGGCAGTCCTGGATCTCACTTTGTAGACCAGGCTGGCCTCGAAATCAGAAATCTGCCTGCCTCTGCCTGCCATGTGCTGGTATTAAGGCATGTGCCACCTGAGCCCAGCACAGTCTCATCTCTTAAAGCTAATATTTCAAAAATCTTTCACATATGTCTGTTCTTTAGTATTTTAATAGTGGAATCTATCAGTGATATTTAAATATTGAACCACTCATAATTATTGTAGGATTAATAGTTTCTTGGTGTTTCAATGGTGTGCATTACTTTTAATTTATTTTGTTCTTCTTGACCTTACTATTAGTATAGATTACCAAGGTCATGATCAGAATAATCTTGAAGCAGCTCAGTATATTTCATTTGTATACATTACAAAGCTATTTATTTTGCATTTCAAAGAACAGTTAAAGGAAATTCCTAGGTATAATCTAGACTTCCATTATATAACTATCAGATCTAAGAGAACACATGAGAACATTGGAATAATCACAAAGTAGTGTTAAGTGGTCCATCCTTGCATTCAGAACATTTTAAAAAATATGCACAGTAATAATTGCTATACTCAAGTATTAGTTTAAAATTGAATCACTTCATACCATCTACTATCATAATTATTGACCATTTCCACTGGAATTCCTAATATCACTTCAATTTTACAAGCAAATGGTCTCAGGAAACAAGCTGGAGTAGCCATTTTAATATCAGATAAAATTGACTTTCAACCCAAAGTCATCAAAAGAGACTCTGAGGGACACTTCTTGCTGGTCAAAGGAAAAATACAACAAGAAGAACTCTCAATCCTGAACATCTATGCTCCAAATGCAAGGGCACCCTCTTTCATAAAAGAAACTTTATTAAAACTCAAAGCACACATTGCACCTAACACAATAATTGTGGGTGACTTCAACACTGCACTTTCCTCAATGGACCAATCAGGAAAACAGAAACTAAACAAGGACACAATGAAACTAATTGAAGCTTTGGACCAATAAGATTTAACTGATATATATAGAACATTCTATCCTAAAACAAAAGAATATACCTTTTTTTCAGCACCTCATGGTACCTTCTCCAAAATCGACCATATAATTGGTCACAAGACAGACCAATTGTTATGATAAATTTAAGATATGTTGCCAACCTCAAAACAGAAATAAACATAAATTAATGATTATCAATGATCACTTAATACTATCAATTAATATTTTATATGTAAAGAAACAGTCCTAGAAGGTAAAGAAAAACTAGTATTTTAACCAGTTTGTATTAGTCTCTGCAGTGGGTTGGTCTGATGCTGCTTATATTCTAATGCTAAATATTGGTTCCCCAAGATGTGGTGGCAACCTTGATGAGCAAGTTTTCATATACTCAAGTGATGCGAGTGACCTTTCTCACCAATTTAATTGTTAAGGCTAGAGCCTGTGATTTAGCAGAAAGGTGGAGACTGTTTGGGAATGAAGGATGGGACTGGAGGTTTGAGAGAGAATGTTGCATATAGAGAAACAGGAGAGGAAGGGGAGAATAAGGAAGCCACCTCCTACCAGAACTACATGTGTGGTGTCTTTTAAATGGGCTTTTAGGATTATAAATTAATGGTACCAGGCTCAGTGATCTAAAGAAACTGAACTGACTGATAGAATGAATACACACTCATACCCACACTCCTCTCCCTCCTACAAGCACACACACACACACACACACACACACACACACACATTAAAATAGGATAATTACAGTAATTTAGAAGATTTGGAGAAATGGAGTATGCCTAAAATATGTTACATCAGACACTCAAATATCTTTCTAATGATTTTGTGGTAAAAGAGGATATTATGATCATGGGCCCTGGAACCCCTTGGAACCTCAGAAAGATATGGGGACACCTGGTTCCCTCTTCCATCCTTTACCTTTGGATCAGAGTTCATGCTGATGACATTACTTCAGCAGGTAGTCTACCTGATCTGCAGTACTTGTTATTATCAGCAATGATACAAAAGCAAAGGTCCAAATGTAATGTTGCGAAGAAAATCTAAGCACGTAATATGTCAGATGATTACAGTAAGGAATCTCTAGATAGGAATGAGGGCCAATGATTCTCCCAGCTGACTGTATATAAGGGAAAGGCTGATTAGCTGAGAATCAAAAGTTGTATATATGAGGTACATAGAGCACAGTCTCTATCTCACATAAGTTTGATTTCATATATGATCAATAATTTAAGAATGATTTCATAGATATTTTTCCACATCTGTATTTAAACAAAGCATGTTTCTACATATCCAGTTTACATGAGATATACTCACTAAATCATACAAGCAGGGCATGTACTTTTTTTTCATTGTTTAAATAATATACATTGATCTTTTACACAGTCTCTCTCTATTTACTGAACTGTTCATTGTTTAAAAGAAAACATGCATTTAATCCTAAATTCTAACATTCAACTCAGTTATAAAACTGGTTTTATTTAAAAATGCCAGTCTCTGAGGTCAGTAATTAAAGAAGGAAATATTGCAAAACTGGACTTTATTTCCAAGTAGTTTAATTAAACAAATGAGTTTCAATTAAGGTGGGATTAATATGACACTTTGATATCATGCATGTACCATGATATATAAAATCAATATAAAAATATATTCAATGTTTTCAATATAAAAAATATATTGAAAAGTGGGTGATGATTTCTCTAGTTATATCTGATTCCTTGTTATCCTAAAATCATATCCTAACTCCATGTTTTTTCATTTCTTATAATGATTAAACTGAAAGAACACATAAAGTTTCAGCCAAGGAGCAAATATTTCCACAATGCAGGAATATGCCAAGTTTTGCCTTCTCAATTTAGTTTTGTGAGTTTTCTCAATGTGACTTTAGGTGCTTGTGAAGAGCCAATGAAAATGTTATTACACACTGTAAGCCACTAAATCTCAAACTTTAATCTTATTACACTGTCTGCAGATCTTTAAAAGTTAGTATGAAAGACACTCAAATCTAATAAAATCTAATCTAAGCAAGGATTTATTGAGTTTTCCAAATCCATTATGAGACGTAATGGACAAGTGTTGTGGACTAAGGAAAATTTAGTAACCTAATTTGGATTTTAAAATGAGCAGTCTTACCACTATTTCTGAAAACATCTTTTCAGATGTTAACTAAGAAAGTTACAAATCTAAGCACAATTACACTAAAAGAGAACATTTAGAAGATAAGTAAATCACAGATCTTAAGTTTAAAAGGGGGCTGTTAGAAACACTGTCTGGTCTTTGTGGCAATGTCAGAATTAAGAAGAGAAAGAAGTAACCAGATAATTTCCTCTCAGACTGAAAAATGAATAACTTTCTTGACTGTCTGAATTGCTATAGTGGACATGGAGCTAGTTTTATTGTAGCTTTAGAAAGGTTTTAAAGAATAACATAATCCCCTACTTGGTAACAGATCTCTAAACCAACTTGGGTGCCTCAAACCATCTCTACTTTCTGCTTAATATTCTTTTGCATTGTTTCTGGGGCTTGCTTTTGTGATCATTTGCACAACCTAACCAATAATATGCATCTGGATTAAAAAATCTGCCACCTAGTTATCATGTATTAAAGAAGACATTAAGCAGAAATTTTTTTAAAAAGATTTATTAGGCTAGCATGTACTTACCATTTGATCAATCCAGGGCAAGTAAGAAGAGTAATTTCTCTTCTTCTATACCTATGGTCATATTACAATTCATACAAAATCACAAGATAAAGGCTAGAGCATATATAAATTTAAATGTGAGACAGGTAATCAATCAGACAGACTTTTGTGGCCCTGGATTGCTTCAATTTCTTCCATCTCTGAATTTGTTCAAGTCTGTGCTAAGGAAATTTATGTTTTAAAGATCCCCTGCTTTAGAAAAGGGAGAGAGTCTCTGAAGCTTTGTCGTATGTGAACTTGCCACAAATTCTACCCCTGATCATCTTTGGTTCAGGGGCCAGTAATTTTCATAGGCCACAATGGAGACCTTTACAGTTTTATCCTTTAGAATTGAACCCAAAACTTATAAGCCCATGAGTCTGTCTATTAAACATACTTATTTTATAATGAAAACAAATGATAATAATTTGACAGGCACTATAAGGGAAGGAAATAGGATTTCTTTAGGTTATTTATTCTTGGACAGACCTTCCTTCTGAAATCATAGTTTCATAAAAGGGCACAGAACAATTTTATTGTTTCCAGATAAGACACATTTGCTTTCATTCTTATGCTTTAAAAACTCTGTGCTATTTCTAGTGAATGCATGCAGCTGTCAATGGACTGATATCTTCCCATCACCTAAAAATACATAGTATTTGTTTCATATATCTATATGTTCTTCATTGAGCATCTAATTTATCTTATAATATTTCTATACTACAACTTATTATGTTTTCATGTTAATAAGAAAACAAACATCTCAGAAATGAAATGTTTAGTTTTCCTCAGCTAAAGACAGAACGTGGAATTATAAACATTTTCAGATAAAATTGAAGATTTACGTGGAAAATACTTCTGGTAAAATTCAAGAAATATATAATCAAACATGTTAAAATTGACTACATGCATCCACAATAGTGTCTGGCTTTGATGACTGTATATGGGATGTATCCCCAGGTGGAGCACTCTCTGCTCCATAACTTGTCTCCGTATTTCCTCTTGTGAGTATTTTGTTCCCCCTTTCTAAGAAGGACTGAAGCACACATACTTTCATCTTCCTTCTTGAGCTTCATCTGTGAGTTGCATCTGGGGTATTCTGAACTGTTGGGCTAATATCCACTTATCAGTGAGTGTATACCATGTGTGTTCTTTTGTGACTGGGTTACATCATTCAGGATGACAGTTTCTAGTTCCATCCATTTGTCTAAAAATTTTATGAAGTCATTGTTTTTAATAGCTGTGTAGCACTCCATTGTGTAAATGTACAACATTTTTTTGTATCCATTCTTCTGTTTAAGTCTATCAGGGTTCTTTCCAGCTTCTGGTTGTTATAAATAATGCTGCTATGAACATAGTAAAGCATGCATCTTTGTTCTGTGTTGGAGCATCTTTTGGGTATATGTCCAGGAGTGGTGTACTGGCTAGTTTCGTGTGTCAACTTGACACAGGCTGGAGTTATCACAGAGAAAGGAGTTTCAGTTGGGGAAGTGCCTCCATGAGATCCAGCTGTGGGGCATTTCCTCAATTAGTGATCAAGTTGGGAGGGTCCCCTTGTGGGTGGTACCACCTTTGGGCTGGTGCTCTTGGGTTCTATAAGAGAGCAGGCTGAGCAAGTCAGGGGAAGCAAGCCAGTAAGAAACTTCCCTCCATGGACCCTGCATCAGCTCCTGCTTCCTGACCTGCTTGAGGTCCAGTCCTGACTTCCTTTAGTGATGAACTGCAACGAGGAAGTGAAAGCTCAATAAACCCTTTCCTCCCCAACTTGCTTCTTGGTCATGATGTTTATGCAGGAATAAAAACCCTGACTAAGACAAATTGGTATCAGCATAGTGGGGTATTGCTGTGACAACCTGACTATGTTTTGGGGAGGACTGTGGAAAGACATTGGAACTTTAGCTAGAAAAGCCATTAGAATATTAAGAGCTCAGTGGAAAGTGCTGTAGGAGCTTGGAAGACAATGTTAAGAAGAGTGCAAAAGATGGAGGCCTGGCTTGTGAAATTTCAGAGGGAAGATTAAAGACTCTTACAGTGGCCATGTTTTGATTGTGAAGATTCTGTGGTTTTGGTTAGCTGGGGCTGAAGAATCAGCTGTGAGTAACAAGGTACCAGAACCACTAAAGCAAACCTTTGTGTTACTGGGACTATTGATGCTGGTTAGCTGGAGATAAGAAATTAGCGATAATTAAGAAGAGACCAGCATCACTGAGATGAAATCTTCTTGGAAGTGTTTTCTGAGAGCACAGAGAGTGTGTTCCAGAGATAGCCACAGTTGTGTTTTGTACTGTGGCTGGACTTAGTACTGTGTACGAGTCACCCAGATGGTACTGGTTTTGAAGGCATGAAGGGCTCATGAAGAGCAGCTGAGGCTCTTGGTACAGTAAGAGGCCACGGAAGGCCATTGGTGAAGGTGCAGCCTCAGTTGCAATTGATGGCCCAGGACTTGAAGGGGTCATGCATAGGAGCAGAGGCTTGTCACCCTGATGAGAGCCTATGATAGGCTATTTGTGAAGCCTAATTACAGTGGAAGATAACAGCGTTTTGGAGATGCCAGTACCATGTGATGACCATCAAGAACAGCAGCAGCAGTGGAGTACAGGCAGCTGGAGCCTAGAAGACAAGCTGTCCGCTACAAAGGGCAGAGCTGAAGAAGTGACCCAAGCCCTTGGAGGAGCCCAGAAGATAGTGAGTTGGATCCCAGACATTGAACCATTGGAGTTTGAGTTTTGCTTTTGGTTGTGACTGTGCCCTGATATGTTTCCCTCTTGAAGGAAGAAAGTATTTTAGTGGAGCCCACAGTTGAAAGACTTTGAATTTTTAAAAGACTTTCAATTTTAAAGATATTGGACATTTTAAAGTGATTGAACTTTTAATATGTAAAGACTGTGGAACTTTTAAAGTAATTTAGATCTTGGGGATGAATAAGAAAGTAAGGGTTGAGGCTTAATAGTGATGTGTTTGTGTGTCAAGTTGACAAGGGGTCAATTGTACTGGCTAGTTTTGTGTGTCAACTTGACACACGCTGGAGTTATCACAGAGAAAGGAGTTTCAGTTGGGGAAGTGCCTCCATGAGATCCAGTTTTGGGGCATTTTCTCAATTAGTGATCAAGTGGGGAGGGCCCCTTGTGGGTGGTACCACCTTTGGGCTGGTGCTCTTGGGTTCTATAAGAGAGCAGGCTGAGCAAGCCAGGGGAAGCAAGCCACTAAGAAACATCCCTCCATGACCTCTGCATCAGCTCCTGCTTCCTGACCTGCTTGAGGTCCAGTCCTGATTTCCTTTAGTGATGAACTGCAATGAGGAAGTGTAAGCTCAATAAACCCTTTCCTCCCCAACTTGCTTCTTGGTCATGATGTTTGTGCAGGAATAGAAACCCTGACTAAGGCAAGTGGTATAGCTGGGTCCTCAGATAATACTATATCTACTTTTCTGAGGAACCACCAGACTGATTTCCAGAGTGGTTTTACAAGCTTTCAATCTCATCAACAATGGAGGAGTGTTTTTCTTTTTCCACTTTTTTCCTTGCCAGCATCTACTGTCACCTAAAATTGTAGCAGGAAGTAGCCATGATTGAACGTAATATCTTAGAGAAGGGCAGACAAAGTGACAAGTCAGAGTAAGATTTTTACAAAATGCATAAAAGATAGGATAGAATTAGGGACTTGCGAGTCAGTGCTTTAAGTACACTGCTTGTGATTTGAATCTCAGTAAGTTCTTACAGTACAGGGCAGGTCAGCAAAGGCAGTTGAAACCAGATAACAAGGATCCAGAAGATTAGAACAAATTGCCAAAATTAGTTTGATGCCAAGAAGAGAAATTCAGCAAGAAACTGAGAGAAGTCATGGTGAATCAATCATTATAAATAGGAGTTTGAGCCAGAATAACTTGAGTTGAACTTATTAGTCACAGTTCAGAAAGAACTAAAAAGAGTGAGATTATTCAGCAGTAAGCCTACTAGACAAGTATACCTGGTAAATAAAGGATACTTTTACAGATCTGTAGGTAATCATAATGATTTATGTTTTTGTTAATAAATCTTCAATGGTGCTACTGGTTCTTAGTCCTGTAGACAAAGCTAAGCAAGAAATATACTTTGAAGTAGAGATACTCTCACTATTGGTAGTAGTTCTCTTTATAGAAACAGCATGTCCTGCTGATCTGAGGTAGTTTCTAGAGAGACATACATATTTTGATATTTATTTTAAAAGAGCATGCTTTGACTTCTATGACTGCAACCATCTTACTCTTTTAACACTTTCCTGTGCTCTTTTACCAGCATCCATATCTCCAATATGATATTAAAGAAGGGGTTAATTGAAAATTATACAAAAATATATTTTCTAGCTTTTTTCTTGCTGTTAATTATTATATTTTCATTCCTCAAAGATGTACAGAATTTCTGCCATCTGGTCTTTGTTAAAAATAGAATAGAAACCCCTGCATATGAACTAATTACAAAAATCATTTATCATTATTCACAGAAAAAACAGGGCTTCATATGAGGGAGAGGGGGGTCAATCTCACAGTCATAATTCTAACCCATAATTGTTCCTGTCTGAAGAATTACAGGGATGGAAATAGAGAGGATCCTGAGGAAAAGAAGGTCCAGTGACAGGACCGAAGTGGGATCTAGTTCAAGGGGATGTTAAGGCCTGACATTATAACTGAGGCTATGGAGAGCTCAAAAAGAGTGACCTAGCATGACAGCACCCCAGAAGACCCAACAAGAAGCTGAGTGAGATGCATATATTTGTATCCAACCAATGGACAGGAGCAGCTGACCCCTTCTGTTGAATTAGGGAAAGTTGAATGAAAGTGAGGGTAACCCTGTAGGAAGACCAAAAGTCTCAATTAATCTGGACCTCTGGGATCTCTCAAACACTGAACCACCAAACTGGTAGCATATGCCAACTGATATGAGGCACCCAACACATATACAGCAGAGGTCTTCTGGGTCTGTGTTCAATTAGAGATGATGAATCTAACCTTAAAGGCACTGTAGGCCCCAGAGAGATTAGAGGTCAGGTAGAGTGGGGGTAGAAACAATCATGTGGAGACAGGGGAAGGAGAGGAAGTTTGAGATGTGGAACAGTCAGAGGGTGGCCAGGGTTGGCTGGATAGGGAAGAAAATATGGAGTGTATAAAAATAATTCATTAATAAAAAAATTTAAAAAATTAAAATGTGAAATTACAAAAAAAATAGAATGACCTGAATTCCTGAAGAATTAGTGATGTTTAAAAGGAAATATGCTTATCACTCTTTTTTTCTTTTTGTACCCTGAAAAATGTGTAGTTTATCATGAATTATAGGCATTATTGCAATAGATTTAAGTAATAAACATTTCCAGAAACTCTATTTCTAGAAAAGATAGTGATGTAAAAAAAAAAAAACAAAAATTTCCATAAAATGTAGTAGAATATATAGGATGATAATGTCTAACACTTAAAATCACCTAATGTAGTGAAATGCAGAAGACAAAAATAAGATGACCTATTCTTCAGGTGACCTGACAGAGCTTCCCAGCTGTTTGTGGTAATCCAGTGCCTGGGAACAGCCAAGCTCACCATCTTAATTGAAGAACTAATAGACAGCTAAGGCACAAAAAAAAAAATCAAAGGAAGGCCTTGAAAATTAGAAATAAAAAGGAGTTTAGAGATCTCCAAATCTCCTGAGTATTTATTAGAATTATAGTGACTAGCACACTGAAAACCCCCAAAAAATAAGGTGCTGCATTTATATGAAGCAGAATGCGTTCTGTGTTGACTATTAAACCAGAAAAATCTACCTATCATAGAGGAGTACATGAACTTTGTCTTCTCAGTTGGTAGCACTTAGACCCATATTTCATGTTTGCCTAGACACAGACAACAAATATTAACAACAATCTTTTTTGTTTTCATGTAACTTGAATCTATCCAAGTAAAATCTCAAGATTATATAAATGATTTTAAAATATACACTATTAATTTGAACTATACAGCATCAGCTTAAAACATTTTTCTTGTAACACTCCTACTTCTGTTCTTGAGCAAGAAATTCAGTGAAATGAGATCTATCCAAACTGGACAAAGTCTTTATTTGACATAAAATAATATATATGTATGGCAGAGATAGGAGAGAAGCTCAGAGAGCCAGGAGGATGAATGGAAAGATGCAACAGAAGCAGGGAATGTCTAGAAAGTTCCAAAGACCTGGGATCTATGTGAGAGGCTCCCAGGACTCAATGGAGATGAACTTAGTCAAAATGCCCAACAGTGGTGAGATTGAACTTGAAGAGACCACCTCAAGTAGATAGACAGAGCCAAGTAGTTAAGGCATGTGGCCACCCACTCACCTTCAAAATTTTTGACCCAAACTTGTTCCTGTCTAAAGAAAATTCAGGAACAAAAAATGAAGCAGAACCTGAAAGAACATCCAGTGACTTGCTCAACTTAGGTCCATCAAATGAGCAAGCATCAAACCCTGCATGTAATCAGGGATGAGTGAGTAGGTGTGTGGGTGAGCACCCTCTCAGAAGCAAAAGGGAGGAGAAATGGGATGAATAAGTTAGGGAGGGGGAACCAGGAAGGTGATAACATCTGGAATGTCAATATATAAAATAATTTAATAAAAATTATATAAAAACATTTCCAAAAAGAGTACACAGAACTTCAGGACTGCATTGCACTTACTTAATAAATCAGAATTTATCTGAACATTTTAATCTGAAGATATAGGACATGAAATTTTAAGGAGTGTAGATTATGTTTCCAATTAAAATTTAATAGATGAAATGCAGTTTATGACTCTGAATATGTTAAGGAGGAAAAATCAACTAGGAACCATATAATTAAAATCTAAATATGAAGGCAGAAACCCAAAGACTAAGATTAAATAATTGGATTGCCACTGAACTGTAGGATATGAGAAAGAAAGAAATATATGTATCTTGAGTCACTGAAGTAGAGACTTCTAAAAAGCAATAACCTGAAATTGTCTAAATTAAATAATTATAGTGTAAATACATAAGAAACCAAAAGTACCCTGGAAAAAGTAATGAGACCTTTTTTATTATTTACATTTCAAATGTCACCCCTTTTCCTTTTTCCCCTCCAAAGACTCACTATCCCATTCCCCCTCTCCCTGCTCGCCAATTCACCCACTCACACTTCCCTGTCCTGGCATTCCCCTACACTGGGGCATCGATCCTTGACAGGACCAAGGGCCTCTCCTCTCATTGATTTATGACAAAGCCATCCTCTGCTACATATGCAGCTGGAGCCATGGGTCCCTCCATATGTACTTGTTGGTTGGTGGTTTAGTCCCTGGGAACTCTGGGAGGTACTGGTTGGTTCATACATCAGTCCTTCTTAGAAGGGGAAGAAAATACCCACTCATGGGAGGAGATACAGAGACAAAGTGTGAAGCAGAGACTGAAGGAAAGGCTACCCAGAGACTGTACCACTTGGGGATCCATCCCATAGACAGTTACCAAACCCAGACATTATCGTGGATTCCAACAAGTGCTTGCTGAGAGGAGCCTGATATAGCTGTCTCCTAGGAGGCTCTGCCAGACCCTGACAAGTACAAACGTGGATGCTGGCAGCCATCCATTGGACTGAGCACAGGGTCCCCAATGGAGGAACTAGGGAAAGGGTCCAAGGATCTGAAGGGGTTTGCAGCCCCATAGGAAAAACAGCAATGAGAGATAATTTCACTAGCAAAAGAAATTCTAGAAGAACATTTGCAAATGTTATGCATGGATATTTTCTATTTCTAGGGCTTGCAAAACCAAATCCCTGTATTGAGTGAGAGGACACAACTCAAGAACAGGTGTCAGAACTGTGCATTGCATGTTATACTCTTATGTCTTGACTGAGAGATAGCAATAATCTTTCTGTGTACTCACACATCTTTCTTCTGTGAATATCCAAGTCCAGATTTACTTTATTTTTTTTTAATATTACTCTAAGGTAGTGTTTGTCTTTGACCCTGAGGTGCGTTTCCTGTATGCAGCAAAATGTAGGGTCGTGTTTATGTATCCAGTCGGTTAGTCTATGTCTTTTTATTGGGGCATTGAGTCCATTGATGTTAAGAGATATTAAGGAATAGTGATTGTTATTTCCTGTCATTTTTGATGTTATTTTTTAAATTTGATTGGTTAACTT